>NC_132782.1:113445071-113748101 GCF_048418805.1 Vulpes vulpes
CCAGCCACACATCCATTAGCTGGGCTCCCAAGGCCCGTGGCACTAACTCCCTGTGCACAGAGGAACAGTTGCACACGGCACCACTGGGCTGTTCCTGACACACAACCCTATACCCACATGCATGATGCATGCATGCACATACCCAGACACACATGCACATAAGTACGCATATCACACTCACACACATCGTGTGTGTACACATACAGATGCACACACATGTACATACATCACACTCATGGACACAGATGAACACTCACTACACCCCCCACACACCCTCCACATTCATACACACTCACGCACAGGCACATGCCAGCTGGCTTACGTTTCCGTAGCAGTCCTCGTCATCCTCTGACATCGCTGGCAGGTAGGCAGTGAGCTTCGGAGGCGTTTGATGCTGCAGGTTCTCCCACGTGATGGACTCGAAGAATGGATGAGCTCGCAGGGGGCTGTACCCTCCCATTTCCTCACAGCCTAATCGCTTTGTGGCATCTAAAACCTGAGACAGAGCAGAAGTCAACACAAGTCAGTGTCCACATCGAAAAGTAATTCTGACAACGACATTCTTTGTGAGTACTCCTTTTCAATTCTTCTCATCTCACACAAAGGAGGGCACTATGGCCTATCCCCCCACCCTTCACGGTGTGCTGGGGACAGCAGAGTCACCTCTGGGGCTATGTTCACCTCTCTCAAGCTTCTATCTGTCCACTCACACAGGTGAAAACAACTCAAAATTTAATGAATAGCAACAAATGTTCTCTTAAAAAATACATAAGTCGTACAAGCAAAGAATGAACATACTGGTTTTAATAACAAGGAGACCAAGATAATTGTGTAGACGGCGAGCTACCATGGACAGAGAACAAAATGCTGTGTTCTCCCACCCGTGCTTCCTCTCAAAGGGCACCATCCCTGCCCCCTCCAATCTTCAGCTGCATGCCCCCAGACCCACCGAGCAGCAACAGGCTGCCGGCTGACAGGACAGGCATGGGGTGGGGGGGAAGAGTCCGAGACAGGACAGGCCCTGCTCCCCAGGACCAAGGGAGGGCAGGGACACTGCAGCTGCTAGACACAAACACACACACACACACACACCTTTCCTGGGTCAATCTGCTGACCTCTACTACAGAACCCAGGCGATCTTTAAAACCTTCCTGTAGCAGACTCTGAGGTCAGCATTCACATACATCACCACGTAGGATTTCAGAAATATGCCACTGCAGTACAGCCAGTTGCTCCAACAACAAGTAACTTAAAATGCTATGTATATTGATGAACAAATGCAAAATGATACAATGATTTCCTATGTTATGAAAGCAAGAATCAGGCATTTGGAAATTGAAAAGGGTTCACAGGGACGCCTGGGAGCTCAGCAGTTGAGCATCTGCCTTTGGCTCAGGGCGTGACCCTGGAGTCCCCGGATCGAGTCCCACATCAGGCTTCCTGCATGGAGTCTGCTTCTCCCTCTGCCTGTGTCTCTGCCTCTCTCTCTCTGGGTCTCTCATGAGTAAATAAATAGAATCTTAAAAAAAAAAAAAAAAAAAAAAAAAGGGTTTACAGAGATCAGATAGAAGATACAAATCTACCTACAAGCACAAACAACCCAAGGACACGCTGCTGTGAAACACAGGGGCCTCTGGGAAAGCTGCTCTGACCCAGTTCAGAGGGACTCAGGGTGTGGCTATCAGATCATCTTATCAGAAGAAAATTCAAAATATTTACCAAAAGTTTTTCCACAAGGTCTCTTGCCTTAGGGAAAAATTTTTCAGGAAAGTCATACTCCAACTTAATGATCTTCTGAAATATAAGATATTCATTTCTGTAAAACAAGAAAAGCCATCACTTTGGCAGAGTACACGAACGTCCCCAGCACAGGGCCTTACGCCTCCTGGGCCAGCAGCCTCCCTCTCCCGCTGCGGAGACACCATGGCCGAGATACCTGCACCTGGCCCCAGCCCCTGCCCCCTCCCAGCTCTCCAGCAGCTGCTGCGGTGGGCCTGGGGGCCGTGGGTGATCTTACCCTGCTCGAAAAGGCGGCAGTCCTGCCACGAGCTGGTATATTATACATCCGAGAGCCCAAAGGTCTGAACTTTAAGGGAGGGGAAAACAAACAAGAATGACATTTGTAAAATTTCCGTGACAAGCACAGTTCATTCTACCCTCTCAGTTCTCGCTGCCCCTTTTCAGCCTCTGATCTACTTCCCTCCTTTGAGATCAGGTCAGTGTGAGAGTGGGGACCAGAACTCCAAGGATCCCACACAGAGGGACACCATGGGCCAGGCCGTGCAGCCATTCCCACAGACCCGCCACCTCCAGTGGGGGCTACCCACTTCCTCACAGGGCCAGCGTGACCTGGGCAGGGGGCAGAGGTCACTCCTGACTACAGGAGACACCTGCACTGACAGAGAAGCACCTTCCCCAGCTCCGGGAGGTACTGGGAAGGGAGCCCGAGGCAGCCACTGCAGGTCAGTAGAGCTAGGAATGAATTTAGGTTTTCCCATAACTCACTTAGCGTTCATCCCAGGACACAGACACAAGCTCATGGGCACCAACGAGCCAAATGACACAATCCTTAGGGGTGCACAGAGCAAGCTTTAACTCCTTCCCTTCTTGAACTGGCTGTGAAAAAGCTCTACCTCTCTTTTATAAACATTTTAATTCCACATTTTAAAAGAAATAGGTCTACACTCCCCAAGGTTGTTCCCAGAACCAGCTAGCGGAGACCCTGGAAGGGGTGCTCTCCTCACCCGGATGTTGCTGCCTGGCTCACGCTCACCCCTCTGCACCTTCTCAGAGCTCCCAGCTGACATCTACCTTGTGTATTTTAGTTCCTCTAAAAGTTCTGCATTCTATTCCCAGCTCAGCACTACAGAAACATCCACACGACACTAGTCCTGCACCATCAGCCATCTCCCTGCTGAATCCTAAACATACATGGGCCCATCGGCTGCTGGATACAACCAGTTACTACAAGAGGCCCCAGTCAGGTATTCAGGAGATGGGACCATAGGATGGGGGTGGAAGGGTCAGGCCAGCAGCAGTGCCGGGGGTGGGGGGGGCAGAAAGGGCACTTGACACAGGTTAAAACAGACAACAGATCAGAAATCTGAGGCACGACATACAGGTGGAGTGAAGGGCATTTAAAAACATAACCTACATTCTGCCTACTAACTAGTTTTACACTTGGTTTTCTCTATTATCTAGTCTAGCAAAAACGGGGAGCCACACAAGACAGAAGCCAAAAGAAAAGCTTCGGCCCTTCAGAGCAGCAGCAGCCAGAGACTACTGGCGGACTGCCACCTCCAGCAAGTGGGACTGTCACCACTGCCAGCCCCTAGGTTCTTGTCACCTCTGTGCACTGTCTGAATGTTTATCATCAGCAGCTCTCCTACCATTTAAAATGACTTTTTAGTACAATAAAAACTAAAGAGGGAAGCTGGTGTAACATTTCTGGAAAGCACTAAGTACGAAGGATTTTTAAAATGGTAAGTTAGATCGAGTCATTCCACTTCTTGAAATCCAAACAGGACTGTGAGGCAGCCCCAGCACTCCTGGCAGACTCAGGACAGGCAGGGGTGCCCTTCCGGGTAAGGGATGTGCGGCACATGGCTGTCACACCAGATTGCACCACGTAAATGAAGGAAAAGCACCTGAGTGCCAATAAAAAAGGAAGGGCTCAATGAACTACAGAAAATCCACGTGCCAGAAGCACACAGCTGTTAGGTCTACAGAGGACTTCAGGGAGATGGGGAGATGTTTGCTCCACAATCCCAAGGAACAGGGCTCAAATCTGGTTGTTCATCATAACTCCAGCTGAACAGAAGTCACATGAACACACAGAAGATACACTAGAAATAACTGGAAAGACATGCCAGGTCACTATGTGGTGTCTGTAAGTGGGCTGAAGACTGAGTGTTTCTTGCCCTTTTATCCTTCATGTTTTCTAAAAATTCTTTATAAAACACAGGTGTCAGTTTTAGAATCAGAAAATACACCTTAACTATTTTTGAATAAATATCACAACTTAAACCTTTAGAAGCATAAAAAGATACACAATGATGTCTCCCACACAGCGCTATCCCCTCATGCCCCTGGATGGCCACTGTCCCCACTGCTGGCGCAGCCAAGAGAGCTTAAATGACAAAGTGAATGTGGGCATTCTCTTTCTAGTTTTCTTTTTTTTTTTTTTTCTTTCTTTTTTTTTTTTTCTTTTCCTTCTTTCTAGTTTTCACGCAAAAGGCAGTCACTCTATGTCTTCCAATCTCATCCAGTAGAGCCTGGAGGCCTTTCCATCAGTGCTAAAGGGCTGCTTCATCCTAAAAGCCCCAAATCTAGGAAAAGCTAGCCCATAGGCAGCCGTGACATATGCTTGGAGAATCTGGCCTGCAGCACTCACCTGGGACCAATTCACTCTTGCTGGGAGAGCCGTGTCTGCACTGCACGATGCCGAGCAGCATCCCCGGCTTCCACCCACTAGACGTCAATAGCACTCCCTCCCCACTCCTGCCAAGCTGTGATACCAAAATTGTCCAGAAAGGGCCAAATGTGCCCTGTGGGGCAGAACTGCCCCAGCTAAGAAGCCCCGCCCTACAACAATATCTGGTCATGGTAAGAGTCAGAATCTGTTGACTGAGTAAGATTAGGAAAGTGGCCCCTTGCAGCCTGTCAGTGTAGGACGCTGAGGCACGGCCCTCAGTCAACTGATGGCGCCCCCTATCCCCCAGCAACAAGGATCCGGGGAGAAGCTCCGGCCACAGAACTTGCTGTCATCTGGAATACCTCTCCTCACTAACGCCCCAGACTCTACTGCCACCTCTCAGTCTTTCGCCTGCCTCAGGCCCACCCAAGACTGCTTCTCCAATTTCTCCCATCAGCATCCCCACCCCCAGACCCCAATGCCCAAATGCATCGCTGTTGGCTCTTCCCTCTCCAGACCTCTATTCTTGTGGGCAGAACCTCATCTATGCACCTGTCACTTTCAGAACCAGGCCCCCACCTAGGCCGTCAACCTGTGGCTCCCAATGGCCGGCCCTGGCTAGGAAACCATCTCCACCCCCTCCCACAGGTTGCCTTCTGGGCCTCTCCCCACACTTGGCAGAACCTGTTTTGCTGGAGTTGACCTGTGGCCGCTGCCACTGTGCACCAGCCCAAGGCAGTGCTAAAGATCCTAGGGCTGAGAGCCACACTTTCCCCAACTGAATAGTTGCTCCTAAAGGAACAAGATCAAATCTCAAAGCATCAGCAGAGACAGCCCCAGGAAGTATAACATGCAACAACAATAAAGTAGCAGCCAGGTTATCAAAGAAAGATAATGATAAAGGCCATAAAAAGCACTCTCTTAACTATTAACTTTACATCAAAGAATGGATGCAATAGCTACTGTAGGGAAAAAATATTTTGGATCAGATGAAAGTGAGTTACCTTTTACAGGCCGATTTCTCTGTGAGCAGCTCTGGAGACACATACTGGGCTGTTCCGACAAACGAGTTGGCCCTGGCTGAGAAGAGGGAAAAACGAGAAAGGTCATAGTGAGACACAAGCATTTATAGACACTGCACCGTGGATGCTCATCTATAAGGATGTCAAGGTTCATGTGGGCGTAAGTGGAGCTCTTTGTCATAGCACTGGTCCCCTGGAACCAGACTGTCCATTCCTGAGAGCCTGACTTGTCCACGGCCCTCTCCTCCAGCCCCCTTCTTGGTACTCTCTCCTCTAAGGGCTGGCTCAAAGGACATCTACTCTGTGACACCAGGCCTGACTGCCAGGGCAGTCCTCCCAGGCCACCCCACTGCACATCATCTGGGTGCCTCTCACAGGCACACTAGAGTGGCACCCACCCAGTCTCTGTTACCTAGGAGCATCTTGAAGACAGGGGGCCCGTCTATTTGGTTCACTACTGGACCTTTGGTCCCTAAAACAGTCCCACACTCACAGCAGGCACAGATGGGACACAGATGGGTAGATGTGGGCATGGACTGGACCTCCTGCAGGCTACACACCCCCAACAAACAGCTTACAGAGGTTAGGGGTGACAATGAGAGGGAGACCCAGGAGTTCTGGCCAGGGAACCTCTTAACACCCCGCCGCCTATAGCACAGGGCTGTTCAACACCAGATCTACTGAGCTCAACGCACAGACTCCTAGGGTCACTGGCAGCAGGACTCTCTGGACTCATCCATCACAAAAGAGAACGCAGCAACCCTTGTGTCACGGAAGTGGCCCTCAAGGAGTTCAGGGACTCACTGGAAGCTGAGAGGCCCACAATGCATGGCACCATGGACACAAGCCAGCCTGCTCCACTACACTGCTCCTGAGGTATCCCCGAGGGGCGTCCTCTAACAGTGTATAGCACAGCCAAAGGATCAGGACTCCCATGTGACAGCTCCCCACTACCTGAGAGCAAAATGCTTCTCCCAGGAACATGTGAAACGCTGTGTCGCCTCCGACGCTTCTCTGGAGATGCCCCACATCACTTGCTGCAACCTGCCATGAGCGGCCTTACACACCGGCCCCATGTAAAGAGCACTCTGTACATGGCACCGAACAGCTGTTGACAAGGCTCTGGTCCTGCTCGGACAGGCCCACAGAGACCACCTTCCCCAGTAGCAGGTCCTGGCATGGCCCCCCCATGTGCTGTCCTAGCACCCCACAGCAGACAGGAGACCTAACACCATGGATTAACATCACTGTGCTCCGGGCAAACAAACGCTGTGACTTAGCATGACTTTTTCACAGATCAAATGGTCCTTTTTCTCAGTATCTTTAACAACCATGCTAGAAAGTACCTGTCCTAAGGACACATTTTCCTGAACCAACCTGAGAAGTCAAACATGATACCAATATACCTACCAGCCAATGGTCTCCAGCCCTCCAGGCCACTTTTGAAACCAGGGACACAGAAAGCAGTGACCAGTCCCATGCAGGGTCCTGACAGGCCCCAAGGGACATGTGGCAATGCTGGGAAATTTTTCCAGCTGGCACAGCAGGGCCAGGAGGAAGCTCCAGTTACTGGGGTGGGGGGGAGACACCAGGGGTGCAGCTAAGCATCCCACAGGACAGCAAACTGCAGGAGTTCTCAGCCTATAGATCCCCAGACCCTGGGTGGCCTCTGTGCAGCCTCACAGGGACAGTGCTCTCCTACCTTCTGAAGATACAGCTCTCACTAGAGCAGGAGGAGCCAGCTCAAGTCTGGAAGGTTCTGGAGAAGGGGGAGCATGGAAGGGAGAAGGCTGAAAGTGCCTTCATCCCTCCTACTCTGGTGCACGTGTGTTCCATCAATGGAAGTGGCCTTCCCCTTCTGCACTAACTGGAGGCTCTGTCCTGGGCACCTCAGCTTGGTCCTGACAGAGCGATGACTTGGGGTTACAGCTACCGGGGACAAAATGCAACAGGCCTATGTTTCGTCTGCCTATAAAATCTTGACAGTGGATGGCTATAAATAACACAACACCTGAACTAAAGCCCAAAAGGAAACCAAGGCCCCCAGCCACACCAATGCAGCACATGGTGGTCTGGGGCTAGAGGCGCCCATGGTCATGGTAACCGTCACATCCTCGTTCACCATCCCTGGGGGTGCCTTACAGCTGCAGGGGCTTATCATGGCGGAGACTTCCTGACTGCTGGTCCAAAGGTTCCTAAGGGCAGATGCCCTGGAAGAAGACTCTAAGTGTGCTGGCTCTTCCCCACCTGTCCTCCTCAGTGTTCCACACAGGGCAGCCTGTGTCCTACAGACCTGGAGCCAGCGGGAGCCCCTCTGCAGAGGGAGGTAGGGAAGAGCAATGGGTGTCACTCTTTCCCGCATGGCTCTCCCACCACAATGTCCCCACTCCCACACTCCCCCAATGCTCCTGCCCCCAGAGGCTCACAGTCCCACCATGGGGATCCAGCACAGTTGCTGGAGAGCTGACTGAGGGGCTTTGCTCTCCGTAATGGTCCCTTCAGTAAGTTATTTTCCTGTAAAGACTTTGTGGCCACATTTGCACCCTGCCAGGACCCTGAGCTATATACTGCCAAGAACACTGAGGTGATTCATAAGAGGAAAAAAGAAATTGAGAGCCAAAACCAAGAGAAACCACGTAATGATGCAATGAATCAAAGAAATGCAAATGAAAACATGATGGCCTATCAAATCAGCAAAGATAAAAAAGGAAATACACACTGTTGGCAAAGATTTAAGCAGACACATACACTACTAGTGGTGGGGATATGCAATGGTGTAATTTTCAGGGGAGCAATTTTCCCATAAGCATCAAAATCCATAGAGAACACACTTGCCATCTGAGCCAGCAATTCTATCCCTGGCACCTGGTCCTCAAGGATGGATCCAGCACGGGCAGGAGGACAACATGGACCCGATGGCCCCAGGAGCCCCACTTGGTTAATTCACTGCCTCTACTGGTTTCCATTCTGCATAGTAATCATGTGTTGCTTCTATGATTTGTTTTTAAATGTTATTATTAAAAAGTTCTAAAAACATATTTTTGGGGGTGCCTGGGTGGGTCAGTTGATGAAGCATCTGCCTTCAGCTCAGGTCATGATCTCAAGGTTCTGGAATTAAGCCCGTGTCAGGCTCCCTGGGAGTTTGCCTTTCCTTCTCCCTCTGCCCCTCCCTGCTTGTTCTCGCTCAAATAAATAAATCTTTTTTAAAAAATCACATTTTTGTATGGAAATATGTATATTATGATGTACGTATATTATACATAATTAAATAATTCAGGCTACCAAACAGTATATAGGGGTGTGTGTGCCTTTAAATAGCTACATGGTGCACAAAACAAAGTCCGAAAGATATACACCATTCCCACCCCTGCCTCGGCTGGGCTTTAAATAGTGAATCATGATGTCGTTAGGGCTGTGTGGTTGCTGCAGGCTTTCTGGGCCTGAGTATTCCATGACACCTGCTACGTCCTCTCACCCAGGAGCCTGTGCCCACCTTCTTAGATGTGGGACACCGAGTCGAGGCCCCAGAGAGGTACGAAGATACGTGAGGAGAGGAGTTCTTGTCATGAGACGAAGGACCCCTCTGGCATGCGGAAACGAACAGGACTGCCCTCAGAGTGATGCTTTAAAGGCATAAAATAAAATATGCAGGATGACAAAGGACAAAAGTACCAAAATACTAAAGTAGTGACAGTGTGATGTAACAGTACGTGATTTTTATTGATGCAATAATAAGATCTGGCAGGTCTAACAATACGGTGATTCTGAAGCAGCAATGGGCACACACAACAGATCAAGAGTTGTGAGAACTGTGGAGGTGCCTGGGTGGCCCAGGTGGCTGGCTGAGTGTCTGACTCTTGGTTTCAGCTCAGGTCATGGTCTCAGGGTTGTATGAGATGGAGCTAGCAGCAGGCTCCGTGCTCAGCAGGGAGTCTGCTTGAAGATTCTCCTTCTGTCCCTCCCCCAACTCGTGCAAGTGCCAGGGAGGAAGGAGGGCCCTCAAGAAGTGTTCCTGAGGTCAGAGGACACCTCTACTCTCTTCAAAGTTGGAAGTACAGACTGCTACTGCCTTACCCATAAACCCGCAAGTGAAGCACAGCAAACAAACTCCACAAAATGGGCTGGGACAAAAGATAAGCAAACTGAATACAGCAACACATAAAAAGGAGTACGCACCATGACCAAGTGGTTTTTATCCCAGAATGCATGGGTGGTTTAATACATAAAAATCCATCAATATACTACATATTATTAGAATAAATGGGAAAAAACCCACGTGATCTCAATAGATTCAGAAAAGCATATAATAAAAATTCAATACTCCTTTATGACAAAAATGTCACAAATTAGGAACAGAAAGAAACCTCCTCAACTTGATCAAGGAGTTTATGAAAGCCTCATAGCAAGCGTCCCACTTGATGCGAGAGACTGAAGCTTCTCTCCTAAGATCAGAAACAAGACAATGATGCTTGCTGTGGCCACTCCCATTCCACACCATCCTGAAGGTCCTACCAGGGCAGGCAGGCAAGAAGAGATCAAAGGCGGGAGCCTGGGTGGCTCAGTGGTTGAGTGTCCACCTTGGCTCAGGTCGTGATCCTGGAGTCCCCAGATCAAGTCCCACGTCAGGCTCCCTGCATGGAGCCTCCTTCTCCCTCTGCCTGTGTCTCTACCTCTTTCTCTCTGTGTTTTTCATGAATAAATAAATAAAATCTTAAAAAAAAAATCTTAAGACAGAATAATATTCTGTGAGAAACGACCACACTGTTTACCCGTTTGTGTGATCAACTAATGGACAGCTGAGTTGTTTCCACTTTCAGCTATCATATATAAAGCTGCTCTAAACATTCCTGTACCCCTTTTTTTGTGAACACGTTTTCAGTTCTCTTGGATCTGCACCTGGAAGTAGAACTGCTGAGTTATACAGTAACTATGGGTAACCTTTTGAGGAACTGCCAGCCTGTTTTCCAAGGCGACTGCACCATTTCACATTCCCACCTGGAGAGCAGAGGGTTTAGGTCCCCCCCCCCCCCCCCCCCCCCCGCCTTGCTAATGCTGGTTATCACTGTCATTTGATCACAGCTGCCCTAGAAGAAGGGAAGTGGTAGCTCAGTGTGCTTTTGATCTGCATTTCCCTAATGACCTTCAGCATCTTTTCATGTGTTTATTCACCCTTTCTAATCTTTTTTGGAGAAATGTCTATTCAGACCCTATGCCCACTTTTAAATTTTCATTGCATTTTACTCCTGGAGTTACGAGTTCTTTATACATTCTGGGGATAAAGTCCCTTAAGATAAATGATTTGGAAATATTTTTTCTCGTTTTACTTTCTGAATGGTAACACAGCACAAAAATTTCCCAACTTGATGTGGTCTATTTTTCTTCTGTTGCTCATGCTTTAGGTGGTGTATCTAAGAAACCACTCACTGCCTAAGCCAAGGTCATGGGAGATTTACACCTACACTTCAAGAGTTTCTATTTCTGCATCCTACATTCACATCTCTGCTCCAAGTTAACTTCGGAGTTACCTTTTGCATATGGTGTGAGGTATGAGTAAATCCTGTTTTTGATGAACTGGTCAACACCAGAGGATGACAGTAAACCAATTCACAGCTTTCACAAGCAGCAAATAATGGGGAAAGCAAATATTTATCCTGCTTTTCCTCCATAGTCAATATCACTATAATTAACCAAATAATTGCTATGGCAAAGTTTCTCTTTAAAGAAGAACTCCAGCCCATGAATCAAAGAATGACTACAATCATTGTGTATTCTCTAGAGAATTAAAACATCTAGGCCATTATGGCTATAAAGTGCTGTTGACATCACAGAGAGATGACGAGGTGTTATAAGTGTCCGAATGGAGAACACAACCCAGCTTTTGGTTTGAGAGGACTGAATCTGAATTTGATCAAGGGGCCAGATCCAACTCCCCATTTCTAGCACATTACAGGGGACAGGAGCATGTTACATGACTCCACAGAGATGCAATCAGGAAACTCTGTAAGACAAATGACCTGGTTTCTTCAACAGACTCCACGGGAAAAAAATAGAGTAAAAAAATTTTAAGAAACAAATTAGCTAAACCGAATGTGGAACTTTATTTTAATCCCAATTCAAGTAGACAGCCACCAAAAAATTATGATGTAAAATCCAGACATCTGGAAATTTAACACAGTATTTTAGGATATAAAGCAATTACTGTTAGCTTTTTTTTTTTTTTTTTGAGTTAGCTTTTTTATGCGTGAAAATGGTTTGCAATTGTAGCTTTATTTTTATTTTTTTTAAAGATTTTATTTATTTATTCATGAGAGACAGAGACAGAGAGAGAGAGGGGCAGAGACATAGGCAGAGGGAGAAGCAAGCTCCATGAAGGGAGCCCGATGTGGGACTCAGGACTCCAGGATCACACCCTGGTCCAAAGGCAGGTGCTAAATCGCTGAGCCACCCAGGGATCCCCCTGTAGCTTTATTTTTTTAAGAAAACTTTAGGGCAGCCTGGGTGGCTCAGCGGTTTAGTGCTGCCTTCGGCCCAGGATGTGATCCTATAGACTCGGGATCGAGTCTCCCTCTCTCCCTCTGCCTCTCCCTCTCTCCCTCTGCCTGGGTCTCTGCCCCTCCCCCTGTCTCTCATGAATAAATAAATAAATAAAATCTTTAATAAATAATAATAAAAGAAACTTTATACTGGGAGAACTGAATGGGAAGTCATCAGAGAGGGAGAAAAACCATGAGAGACTCTTAATTACAGGAAAACAAACTGAGGGTTGAAAGAGGAGTAGTGGGTGGGGGGATGGGGTAACTGGGTGATGGGCATTAAGGAGGGCACATGATGTGATGAGCACTGGGTGTTATATGCAACTGATAAATCACTGAACACTATATCTTTTTTTTTTTTTAATTTTTATTTATTTATGATAGTCACAGAGAGAGAGAGAGAGAGAGAGAGGCAGAGACACAGGCAGAGGGAGAAGCAGGCTCCATGCACCGGGAGCCCGATGTGGGATTCGATCCCGGGTCTCCAGGATCGCGCCCTGGGCCAAAGGCAGGCGCCAAACCGCTGCACCACCCAGGGATCCCCTGAACACTATATCTGAAACCAAGTATGTACTTTATGTTGGCTAACTGAATTTATATAAATAAAAAGTAAAATAAACTTTGTATTTTAGTAATAAATACGAAAACATTTACTAGGAAAGCAAATCGCTGATGGTGGAAATTAGGTCACATGCATGGTTTGAATTTTACAAAAAGCAAGTACTCTATGTAAAAAAGAAAAACAAAAAACCAATTCCATGTATCATAGCTACGACTAAACAAATACCCATATTGAGAAGACCAGAGTAAACCATTTCTCAATGTAAAGAGTTATATCTGGTGGCATAAGCATAGGAACTTGACTTTCTTCTCTAACATGCAAACTCTGCTTTGGGGTGGGTGGAGCTGTCCTGCTCATGCTATAGTGGGGACAAGGCAGAGGCGCTAGGGCAGGGTCCAGAGTTCACAGCACCTCAAGACTGGTCTGAGGGTCTGGATGATGGCCATCCATAGAAGGTACAGCTAGAGTGAGTGACAGAAGTGACTTCAGCTCTGCAGCCTCCCCTCCATCCCCTCTCCTGTCACCAGCCCCAACACCTGCCAGCCCTCCCCCCTCGTTGGAAGAGTGGAACCTCCACATCTGGCTACATACCAGAAAGACCTGCATGGCTCAAGACATAGGTTTCTAGGCACAAACCCTAAATCTGAACTTCTGTGCCATCCTGAGCTCCCCAAGCCTCTTACAAAGAAGGCAAAGGCCAGTGATATAGCCATAAACAAGGGGCTTACTCTGCATGATTAAGCTGCCCGTATTTGGACAGGTCTGTGGGACCCTTGTTAGGTTAGGTTAATCACAAGTCAGGAACGTCCTCATCAATCCCACATACCCTCCTCAATAGCTGCCCTGCTGTTTCCTATCCCTGCCCCTCACAGACACGGGGCCACTATGACCCCCCCAGGAAGCAGTGGAGACAAAGTCTCTAAAGACGGATAGCCTGCCTCTTGCTAGGATGGTAAAACATGTTCATGCTCACAGTACAGCTAGGGAGCTTTGGCCATGTTCCCAACAATGCCTGTGCTCTGCAGGCTTACGATGTCTTAGGGAAACCATCTCTGTACAAAAGTTAAAAGCCAATATAAGAATAAATTCTAAGATTCTGAACCATTTCAAAAAGAAAGTGAGAGCAGGTCACTACAATGAATCACTCACATAATTATACATTTTTTCCCTCTTTCCCTAAGAATGAAAAAAAAAAGCCAACTTGTCTCTATATACAAGTAACTCTCCCTGGTTTACGGTGTAAGGATTTTAGTCTTCAACTTCTAGAAAGAAACAAACACAGGTTTATTTCGCTATTTGACCACTCCGTTTAAATTCTTCTATTTTCTAAATGGCCACAGGACAACAGGACTGGCTGGTGTCAAGTATCATTCTGAAGGGAATGCGCGTGGAGGAAAAAAACGGGCAGCGCAGACCTTGAAGTGACAGCCTCCCAAGGCTGACTGGGGGGCCCCATGGGGAGTCACACATGAGATGACAAGGATGTTTGGGGCCACAGCAGTTCCTGTTTGGTTCAATTCAGTCATAGACAATGCTTATGGCTATGGGTTATGCCGCATCCACAAAAACGCAGCTGCCAGGGATCCCTGGGTGGTGCAGCGGTTTGGCGCCTGCCTTTGGCCCAGGGCGCGATCCTGGAGACCCGGGATCAAATCCCATGTCGGGCTCCCAGTGCATGGAGCCTGCTTCTCCCTCTGCCTGTGTCTCTGCCTCTCTCTCTCTCTCTCTCTCTCTGTGTGTGACTATCATAAATAAATAAAAATTAAAAAAAAAAAAAAAAACGCAGCTGCCAGCCAATACGATGTTACTCTGCAATAGAAATGAGTCTGAGGCATCTCAGAGCCTAGAGGACTTCTCCATGGGGGGAAAGAGGGAAGGGGAGCTGCAAAACACAGGCGAATGGCACCGGGACTGAAATTTGTTGAGAACTAAGAGTATCTTCCTTGATTGCAAGTTTTGTTTTGGCCCCAAAAGGGCAGTGCTTTAGGATTCTCAGAGAAGTTCCCAAATCCAAGAGGCAGTCTTGGTGATTCAATGAGGGTCTGCACAAATACAAAGGCACTGACAGAAGCTTCACAACAGTATTGAAAGCACGGGGCTGCAAGAATGCCCAAAAAGCAAAGATAAAGCACCCTGTGGAAAAGAACTCACAAAAAGAAAGAAAAGAAAGAAAAGAAGGAAGAAAGGAAAGAAAGGAAGAAAAGAAAGGAAAGGAAAGGAAAGGAAAGGAAAGGAAAGGAAAGGAAAGGAAAGAAAAGAAAAGAAAAGAAAAGAAAAGAAAAGAAAAGAAAAGAAAAGAAAAGAAAAGAAAAAAGAGGGATCTCTGGGTGGCGCAGCGGTTTGGTGCCTGCCTTTGGCCCAGGGCACGATCCTGGAGACCCGGGATCGAATCCCACATCGGGCTCCCGGTGCATGGAGCCTGCTTCTCCCTCTGCCTGTGTCTCTGCCTCTCTCTCTCTCTCTCTCTCTCTCTCTCTCTCTGTGACTATCATAAATAAATAAAAATTTAAAAAAAAAGAAAAAAGAAAAAAGAAAAAAAAGAAAAGAACTCACAGAGGCCCAGCTGGGAGGAAAGGACCCCCAGCATCAGCCCAGCAGCCACCTGCACTCACATGGTCACTAAATGGGCCTCAGTTCAACCGAGGCAGAGGCGGCCTGCGTGGCTGAGCTAGCTAGGGCTCTCCCACTGCTGCATGGGGCTCACGGTTCCCCTCTTCCACAGGAGGCCAGTGGTAGCAGAGTGGCAGCTTCCATCTGACCCCAGTCCTTCTCTCTCATGTGTCCCCACGAGCCCTGGCAGAGGCAAGCACATTGCCCCAGCCTCTTGGGCCAGGCTCAGGGTGGCTCTGTTGGTGACACTCATCCTGACTCCAGGTTCATTTTCAAGGTCCTTATTAATTTCAAGGTCCCCGCTGGCTAGGGCCTTGGATTCCCAAGGCACTCTTCCGGCCCACTCAGCAACTCCTCCTCAGGTGATGGAGTGGTCACGATACATAAACCAACACCAGCCACTACCCTAGTACAACAGTGATTAGGAGGGCTTATAATTATAAATGTGCACTTCAGCAGCAGGTTAAAAATCAGCCCGTTTGTTCTGTGATTTCGTAGAACCTCACTATGACCAGTGTGCCTGGGCCACCAGTGGCAACTACACAGAAGAGACGGCAGGTCCTAAAATATAGAGACAGTGCTCTCAGTTACAATCCATAGTGCCAACAGAGAGAGCTGAGAGCTGGCTCCATGGACCCCACACTCCTGCACAGAAGACCAGGAACAAATAAATGTGGGACCCTGGCCTCTTCTAGGACTAGGGAGGGTGAGCCATAGTGCACACACCCAGTTGCTCACAAGGACCTGCGATAGCAACATGCAGAGTGGCTGGCAACTCAGCACCCCATACTTGAGGCCAGGCAGACCAACCAACAGCCTAGAAGAGCCCTCTGTCCACCCACTAGACCAGGTGCAAACTGCCCAAGCCTTCAGTGAGAGCCACCACGTGAGGCAGGGCCTCCCCCTGTGAAAGCTTAAGTATTTGTTTTACAATAGCAAAGGTATTATAAACCGTCATTAACAACGGATACAATGCCATTAAACACATTTCTAAGTTGTTTTTGATCTTAAGCACTGAACTGGGGCCAGCTGGAAATAGGGCCACTCACACACCTTGTTTACTCTCCGGGGATAGTACTTTTGCAGTTCCAAAATCTGTGATCTGGATGTGCATGTCTTCATTTAACAAAATGTTTTCTGGTTTCAGGTCTCTGTGAAAGCAGATTTTTTACAACTGAGATGAAATATTTAAATAGTAATGTTATTACACACTCTAAGTTTTGCTGAAAACAAATGAACTGATTAATACTTAGAATCTTTATGGACGAACAACCAAGAACACAAGTCTATAAAGTTCAAACTGAACAAATATTAACTGCATTTAATGAGTACATTCAAATTATATTACTTCATAAATGCATCTGTCATTTTCAATATACTTTTTATTAAAGTGTAATCCATCATTTTTAACCCGTAAGAGAAAGATCTTTGAAACCGATTATGGTCATTTCACAATATATATAAAATCAACCATGAGAGACGTCTGGGTGGCTCAGTGGTTGAGCATCTGCCTTTGGCTCAGGTCATGATCTCTGGGTCCCAGTATCAAGCCCGGGGATAGGCTCCCTGCTCAGTGGGGGAATCTGCTTTTCCCTCTTCCTCTGTCCTTTACCCCCTTACTTGTGTTCTGTCTCTTGCTTACTCTCTCTTAAATATTTAAAAATCTTTTAAAAAAATTTTTTTAAATCAGCCATCATGTTGTACTTCTTTACACAGTGATAAATGTTGTTTCTCAATAAAACGAGAAAAAAGGATTAAAATGATAAATTTTGTTATAATAAAAAATAACAACAGCGCATTTGAACACTTTCAATTTGACAATATCAGAAAGTCGACAAGAGCGCATTCGAACACTTTCGATTCAACAATATTAGAAAGTCATGGAAAATGAGATGAGAAATAAGTACCCACGAAAGCTACAAGGTGGGGAGTAGAAGCACCAGGGAGGATGGCCAAGAGAACCACCAGCCTGGCAACTTCACCTGGCTCAGAGACGCCTGTGAGTCTCAACATCAGGTGACATCAACTTCTCCTTAGTTCTCACAAGGAGGCCTCCCACTCCTCCAGAAAATCAAGCAGAGCTGACCCCGAAGCCTGGGGAGTGGAGCCCACAGGCCGCTGGTGTGGTACCTGTGAATGATGCCCTTGCCATGCAAGTACTCCAGAGCTGACACCATCTCGGCCGTGTAAAACCGGGTGCATGTCTCATCGAATGAGCCAATTTTGCGAATATATTTAAGTAGTTCTCCATTTTTGGCATAACTAAGACCAAAGTCTAAATGTTGCATTGTTAAGGAAGAGTATAAAAGTCATTTTTTAAAACTAACTTTATAGCCCAATAGAAATATTTGTAATTAATGAGAACTGAAGATACCTTGGGCCTGAGACAGCGGCCCCTCTTCAGATCAGACTCTGCAGTGACCACACCCACAGCCACGGGAGCTGATAGGAATCCCTGGTCCCAGCTCAGGTTTCTCATCGAGAACACAGTGACACATACTCCTCAGCCCGCCTGCTCCTTCTGGAGCAGAAGACATAAGACACCTACAGGCTCAGTGAAGAGAAGCCCTAAGAGAGAAAGTGGCCAGAGCCTGTGGCATACGTGCCTCTTTGCAGGTTTCAGCAAGGGAAGGGGGCCCTCCATCCTAATTCAGCCTCCCAACCTGCACCACAGAGGACCACAGCATTTACTGAGCACCAACTGCGTTCCACAGTGTGCTGAGTCAATTCACGTAAAGATTTCTCAAGTGCATGCTCCTGTCCAAGTATAAAATAACAAGTTTTTAAGAGAAATGCCATTTTATTATCTTTTTGATCCCATCTATTTATTGGCCACTCATTGGGGAGAGACATGAGGAATACAGGCATCTTTCCCTCAGACACCAGTGTGGTGTGATTTGCTTCCATTCTTCAAGAGGATTATAGACTGGAACAATAAATGGATCCCATATAACAGCTTCCTCTTTAAAGCACCAAATATCTGCACCTACCGGTATTTCACTGCCCCCTAGCAGCTAGGGACACGGGGACAGAGGAGGCCTCACTGCCCTAGGTAGTGGCTCTGAGGGCAGGAAGGGGTGGCCCACGCTCAAGGTCTTCCGTCTGGCTTCTGTTGGCCAGGACACTACTGTCTCCCATCAAGGAGAGAGTTTGACGCTGCAGGGCAGTGAGGACAAGCCCAGGATGTAAGGGACCAGTGACCAAAGCTGCCCAAACCTGTCTCTGATACAGCCCCACTTGTGGCCACTCAAGCCCTTCTAACTAGGATAATAGGAACCTGAAGCAAAAAACAAAACAAAACAAAACAAAAAAACCCGAAATTCTCCCCAAGAGCATGCCTTCTTCATGGGGAAATCAAAGGGTTCTAGCCAGACCCCTTTGCAGCTCGTGGTGTCCATGGCCTCCTCACCAGTGACCTGCAGACTCTGGCCTATCTGACCCCACACAGAAGCTCGGCACTGGCTGGGCAAGCAGCCCCACCTGGACTAGCAGGGAACCTCACTGAGGAGTGCCCAGAAGCCTGCAGTCTATGTGACAGGCTCAACCTTGTCCACAGGCACAAGGCTTTTTTGAGCTTCGAGGGATTTGCCCCTCATCTGACCACTCCGAGTTCCTATTTCCTGTGTGAAAGACACTTCTAGTTCTTTGCTCAGTTGTGAACCTAAGGGGACCAAAAGGTTTTGAACATGACAAATGTTGAGGATCCTGGCTCCAAGCCCATCTTGCCTCCAATCACACACCTTCTTCATCCCCAGAAGTACACTCTCAGACCTCCTCAGTCCATTTCACATCCTAGAACATTTCTCCCTCCTTCGGCACAGCCAATGGCCCAGGGCAGGGAGGAGGAGGGCTATTTTCTCCAATGAAGTGGGTGAATTCCTGGAAGGATGAGCAAAGACTAGGTCTTTAATAGAACCTGGTAAGCTCAATGCCTGTACTTGACAGAGGAACCTGGCCCAGAGAGGTTAAGCAACTGACTCAAGTTCATGAAGCCAAGGAAGGACAAAAGTGGAGCCCAGCCTCCTAAGGCTTAGAGTACTACTCCTGTCCCCAACCTGTAAGAGGGGACACACAATGATGAGCAGCCATGAAGAGGACCCTTCAATGTCCTCACGGGGCCACTGAGGGCTGCCACGAAAGCAGTGACAGCAGCTTAGTGGGGACAGGATTGCTGGAACCAGGCAGAGGCAAACATTCTATAATCCCTAAACAAACCAACAAGGAGACCCCATTCTGCCCCATATGCCTGTGGCTACTAGACCACTTCACTGCTCCCCTTAAAGGTGGAACCATTAGGTAAAACTCACTGTGTGTGCTACCTGGACCTCCTCACCTCTCTTGAAAGCCCCTCCCCACTGCCAGAACAACTTACACCGGGGCCATTCCAGAGGGCAGACACAGGCCCCAGGTACTTGACCACGCAGCAGCATGACCTCACTGCCCAGCAACCCGCCTACTGGAAACCAACTGGCCCTGTGGCCCCCTGGGGTCTGCCCTCTCCACTCACTGGCAACACCCCACCTCCTGCATGCCAGTCTGTGTGGGGGTGAGTTGGGCTCAGGTCTCAGAACTCTTCCCTCAGAAGTGCCCTCCAGTGGCCAGCCAGCCCACGGATGCCCCCCAGCCCTGAGTTTGCATGCTGCCCTGACTCCTCAACAAGCTCCACCAGCACCTACTCAGCAGCAGCCAGCACCAACAGGTATATCAAATGCCAACGACACACATACCTCCAAGCCTGGTCTCTCCTGCCTCAATTACAGCACCCCTTGCCCCTCCCCCGACTCTGAGGGCCCACACCCAGGAGCCCCATTGCCTGGCTCACCTACAGAAGCCTTTGGCACCTGCCACAGTCATAGCAAATGCTGCTTCTTTCTAGCCCCCCCGGGACTCCCTGCACACTTGGAAGAAAATCTGTAATTCTCACCAGGCCTCCAGGGGAGGAGAAGCTGGCCCCTGCCCAGCCTTTTCGCCCCACCAGCATAGGAAGCACTCCAAGCTCTACCCAGGTCTCTGGCCAGAGTCTACGTCCCCCACAGACCACCAAGCTACAGGAGCAACACTTTCCTTCACCCTCTTATCTGCCCCCTCATTGCCCTTGCTCCCTCAAGTCTACTACATGGGCACTGATGGTCTGGGTATGTCTAACTCCTCCAGGGAATGTAGACTCCACAAGGGCCGAGCCTTCACCTCTTCACCAGCATATTCCCATCACTTGGCACTCAACAAAAACTTCTCAATAAGCAAAAAAACAAATTCAGCTGACAGTTGAAGGAGTCAGAAAATGATGTTGAAGGGGGAGCGGGATGGAGCAAAGTTCTAAACCAGAAGACTCTGTGTAGAAAGAGGCACGGGGAAAGCCTTTGGTGGGGAGCCAAGCCCTTACGGGGACCAGCTTTAATGAGGGGGTGGGGGAGACACTGAGGACACCTGAGGGCAGGAGAAAATAACTAATGCCAAGACTGAGATTGAAGCCTGAACAAGCCCCAAGGCAACTCCATTTGACAGCTAACCTCTGACCTCTTTTGGTGGAACAGAAACCAAAAGAGCATCCACTGGGACTGAGGACAGAGTCATTGGGGCACCTAGGGGCTGGGAAAAACTGCAGGAAAGGGCTGTGAAGTGAGGAGAAATTGGCCAGCCAGGCCACATGGGCAGGTCTTGGGACAACATAGTGTGGCCATAGTGCCTTGGTGCTCTGTCTCCTCTACTCCCTAAGCAAAGGTAAAAGAGTGGGGGAAAAAATATCGCTCTAGGGGTTAGAGGAGAAATCAGGGAGCAGAGAGGCCCTCAGAGGAAGCAATCAGTGGGGTGTGACAGCACTGCTGGAGAGCTGGAAGCACTGGGTGATCAGAGCTCTCCACTGACAGAGAGCAGACGGGGGCAGGGCCGGGGGGAGGTGAGGGGAGGAAGGAGGGAGGGAGGGGGGGCTGGAGGGCCTGGGGAGGACAATGTTCTTGGTACTAGAAGAAAGAGTTTGGGCTCCTGTGGGTGGCTCCCTGGACTTCTCACCTGGGGGCTAAGCCTAGTGAAGATGTCCCTTCCAACCAAACCCCCAAAAATCCTTCCTCCCTCACTTCCCTGCTTTGAGCACAGGACTTGACATCTGATGGATATTCCAAGGACACCAGTTATAAGAATAAGCGAATGCCTCTGAATAAATGTCTACCTACCACGGGGTTAAAACAATAACAATCCTTTATATACAACGCTTATAAAACAAAAAACCTCAAAAAGGTTTATGATGATTTCCCTCAAAGTAATGTCCTACTTTAGTCAATGTTAGTAATCCCAAAGCAAAATGATATGAATTTATTTGTATTTAGAATATGTCGACCTTGTCCTTTCCAGGGAAGGGACTTGTCAAAATACACAAGAGGGTCATGATTCCAAAACAGTACAGGGTCAGTGGTGTGATTTCAGAAGGCTCTGACTGTTCAAAGGATACACAGCTTTTCATCATCCTGAAATGTGAAGTAAAGTTTAACAAAGAACGGGTGATCCAGGCGTGACATCACGTCTCTCTCTCTGGTTACATATGGGACCTTGTTCTCTTTGATAATGTGACGTTTCTCTAGAATTTTAACTTAAAGTAAGAGAGAAGCAAGTTACTTCAATTGATAATGGTAAAACAAAAACAAAACTAAAAACAAAACTCATAAAGGTAACTGGTACAAATTAAAGTTTTTCACAAAACATACCCACCGGCTTTGTGGTCTCTAAGACCAACAGCATCCCACCCCCTGCATCCCAGACACACAGCCCCCTAGACTTAGTACTTACTAGCATATTCCCTTGAGGTTGCCAGTTCTCGGGCCAGAACAACCTGGTTTAGGAAGAAAAGGGAAAAAGAGAAGAGAAAGAAAGACTCAGTGTAACCTGCATATCAACACTCACAAGTCACCTTGCAGCCAACCACACAGGCTAACCTGCCCCCACCATAAAGTTACATTTAAGTATCTGAAATTACATTAAAATATATTTGTCCTGTGCTAACAAATTTGACAGAATGTCAACGACTAAGTTAATGTGTTCTAATAGCAAACGCAGAGATCAATCAACTGCCTTCAGAAGGTTCTTGATCAGCTGCTAAGTTCCCCTGGTGCAGTGAAGTACACATTCAGGAACATTTTAGACTAACGTAACCCTCACAGATAGTAGAAAGAAACAGCAAACAATACCTCAAATGAGTCCTGGGAATTCCTTCAAAAAATAACTCTTAAGAATATGTTCATTGTAAAAAGCCGCCCCGAATTTGGGTTTTTTCAAATAATTGTGACCATGCCTTTCAGGTGACACTGTGCTCAGGTACGGTAAACACTCTCCCTGCCAGCGAGAGCACAGGAACTGAAGCTAAACAGGGCACACTGGGAGTGCCTCCTGCAAGCCTCACCTCCCACTCAGGGTGCAGTCCCACTTCTGACAGGGCCTTCTCAGTAGCAGAGCTAAGGATTGTCCTCAAATTCCATTCTCGGGACAGAGAGCCAACAGGGCATAGCACAACATGGGAAAGATATTTCTACACGAGCAGCTCCTGGCCACAACTGAGCACCAACTTCTACATGCCTGATGAGGCCAGCTGTCTGGGAAGTGGGGTGGCCTCCACCCACCACACAGTTGAGGCAGAGAATGGCCCTCCTAGATACCTGCACAAAGGGATGGCCCAAGGACCAGAGTGCAGATGGAAACCTGTCCAAATCCTGAGGGATCCCTGGGCCTTCTGGGAAGACCATTGGGAGACACAGGCCAGATTCATCCCACTACAGAATTCCCCAGCAGTGATCCTGGGAAAGCACTGTGTGAAATACCTTGCAGTTATTAAGAAGAATGGAGTTGGATTATATGTGCTCAAGTGGAAAGATCTCAGAGATCTTTCTAGAGGAATATACCTATGCAGGCTGTTCTCAAGCACCGGGAGGTGATGGGCAGGGGCTGGGGAAAGATACCCCCTCCCTAGGTTGTGTTTATGAAATATTAAATTTCTTCAGGGGAGCATGTACTAGCTACTTAGTAGGAAAGAGGAAGAAAAAACTATTAGAAAGTACTAATAATTAATGGGATCATTTCTGAAGGAGGCACTTAAGAATCTTTCTGTTGTGTGAATTCAACATTTCACATGCGGGTTTCCTTATGGGCAAAGGGCAGAAATATCCCTCTTCCAGAGAAGACATGACACATCCCTCCACAACACCAGAGCCAACAGCAGGGCTAATGTGGATGTCAAGATCACCCCCAGAGGGCCAGGCAGCAGCAGGCTGAGCCTTCCCACTCTCCAGGGCCAGGCTCGGCCAAGCGCAGATCCTGCCCAGATCCTGCCCAACCTGGAAACTGCCGCTGGTCCTCCACCCTCCCCTGGAAATCTAATTTTAAGTGGTCTCTATTTCAGGAGTTATAAGACCTAAGGGTAGCACATATAATTTGAGACCCAGGGCTGCAGGATTCCGAACAGTGCCAGGAAGAAGACTCCAGCTCCTGGTGCTTTTCCCCAGCACCTCCCTCAGTTCAAAAGGACCAGGGATGACAAGAACTAGAACTGGAGCTTTTCAACACCAGGAGTGCATCACCCAGAATGGATGGTGCCTACTTTCACCTGCTGTGCAGACCCATGGACAAGGGGCAGTTTCACATATAAGTGATCATTTACCGGTTGAGATAAATGTCCATGAAGCACAACTGAGAAGAGGGAACGCTGCTTCTTTTACTGGACTATTTTAAGTAATCATGCAGAACACCCAAGGTTCTTTTCAAAAGTGCTGCTTCTTTCTGAGAGGATCTGTGAATACCAGAAGTATTGGGGACCATGCTCATAGCCGAAAAGTTTTATCCTGAGGGCACAATTCTTTCATAACTTAAACAAACTGCCAATAAAAAATCTAAATTAAGGGACACCTGGGTGGCTCAGTGGCTGAGCACCTGCCTTTGGTCCAGGGCATGATCCTGGAGACCTGGGATTGAGTCCCGCATCAGGCTCCCTGCATGGAGCCTGCTTCTCTCTCTGCCTCTCTCTCTGTGTGTCTCTCATGAATAAATAAAATCTTTAAAAAAAAATCTAAATTAAAAATGTAAGGGGAGGGCTGCCCTGGTGGCTCAGTGGTTTGGCACTGCCTTTAGCCCAGGACCTGATCCTGGAGACCCGGGATCAAGGGCTCCCTGCATGGAGCCTGCTTCTCCCTCTGCCTGTGTCTCTGCCTCTCTCTCTCTCTGTGTCTCTCATGAATAAATAAATAAAATCTTAAAAAAAAAAAAAAATGTAAGGGGAGCAAAAGGCTAACACTGACGAAAACCAAGTCGGGAACATGGCAAGCTGTAAAACTGCACGTTCTTCTGTATAGTTTGCAACATTTCATGAATTTGTGAAAGGAAACAGGGGAAACACACTTCACATAAGGTTTCTTTCTGGAGGGTGGACAAAAAGGCCCTGACCGTTGCACGGGCCTCCCCACAATCTGCACAAGCCCCCAGCCCCATTACAGCTCCATGGGGCTCACACCTCAGCAAATGGGCTGCACACCTTCATTTCTTCGCTTAAAAAGGAAAAATGCCACAAGACAGGCACAATTCACTCAGGTAACAAACAGAGGTGCCTTGCATGTAATGTGCTGATGCAGACTGAAGCCAAGGCTACGAGAACCCAGAGGCTAGCAGGGCTAGCCCCTATGGGGAGCCTGATGTGGGACTCAATCCCAGGACCCTGGGATCATGACCTGAGCCAAAGGCAGATGCTCAACCACTGGGCCACCCAGGCGCCCCTATATATCATTTTAAATAAGAGAGAAATACCACAAAAGAGAGAGAGAGAGAGAGAGAGAAATAGTAAAGGTCATTAAAAGATTTCCAAAAGCTCTGAAGAGATACTGATACTGACACTCTCAAATGAAGGGGCAGGAAAGCTTCTGAAGACCTTGCTAATGGGACATAAGGACACAGGATGGAACCTGTTGATGACTGGTTAGAATAAAAACTAACTGCATTATAAACCAAACCAGGGGCACCTGGATGGGTGGTCAGTGGCTGAGCATCTGCCTTTGACTCAGGTCATGATCTCAGAGTCCTAGGATCGAGTCCCGCATCAGGCTTCCCACAGGGAGCCTGCTTTTCCCTCTCCCTGTGAGTCTCTCATGAATAAATAAATAAAATCTTTTAAAAAAACAAACCAAACCACAAAACAATCAAGATGCCTTTTAAAGCTTTCATCTATAAAACCAAGGCTTAAATATTTTAACCATCTGATCTACTTGGTAGTAGCTGGCACCAAATGACCCTCTGCAACCGGAGTAGAACTCCCGAGGGGTCTGAGACCCCCACCCCCTAGGGAAGAATATAGCCCTGGTAATTGGGTCCCCTAGCTCCAAGTCCTGAGGAAAGTCAGCCTTCCCAAAGAAATACACTCATTCAAGAAACAGCAGTTGTATATACTCACTGTGGAAAAAGAGCCTTCACCAAGAATTTTCCCAAATTTGAAGTCTTCAGGCCGTTTCTTCCGAGGCTGTGGTGGCGGCTGTGTGGTGTGTTGCAGCGAGTTGGTGCTCGGTCGGGACTCAGCCGCGGTGCTGTCCATGGTGGGGCCCTGTCTGCTACCACCACTGGGAATGCCAGGGGCCGTGCCGGACTCAGTCTGGGTCCTCACCATTGATGGGGACGGGCAAGAACATAACACCACACTGGACTGGATAGGAACGGTGTCATACTGGAGGACAAAGGAAAAAAAGGTAAGACGCAAAGCAGCTCAACTTTTCCTACATGTCTGAACTAAAGTGTTAACATTGTTATAACACGAATGCTACCAAGTATTGGGCAGGCCATCTGACATTCTGCCACAGGATTCAGGCCACCACTCTCCTCTCCCAAGTCCCTTCCCTTCTCAAATCCCAACCCTTACCCCCGATCCTGCTGCCCAGCACCCTCATCGTCCATCACCTATCTGCCTCCCCCTCCTCCCTCAGTCAGCACTGAGTGAATCTCCAATTACCCCCCAACCATGGCCAGTTGGCCTTCCCATCACTGCCCAACCTCAATGCTACCTGCAGTCAACCCCAACCCACGAAGGAAGCCAGTCCAAACTCTTTGACCATGGTGTCCCCATCCAAAACTCCTTGCCTACTCACCCATTCATACCTCATACAAGACTGGACACACAGAAGGTACTCAATTAGGGCCTGAACAAACAGACTGGTTTAAGACTATATCCCAAACTAAACAGAATTTTAACCTAGAAGTAATAGAACATGGAAGTAGAACTTCATGGAAAGAAGAGTCCAAGAACTGTCAATTACACATAAAAGTTATAGCTAAGGGGCGCCTGGGTGGCTCAGTCAATTGAGCATCTAATTCTTGAGCTCAGCTCAGATCCTGATCTCAGGGTCTTGAGTTCAAGTCCTACAATGGCCTCCACACTGGGTGGGAAGCCTACATTAAAAAAAAAAAAAATTAGGGCATCCCTGGGTGGCGCAGTGGTTTGGCGCCTGCCTTTGGCCCAGGGCGCGATCCTGGAGACCCGGGATCGAATCCCACGTTGGGCTCCCGGTGCATGGAGCCTGCTTCTCCCTCTGGCTGTGTCTCTGCTTCTCTCTCTCTCTCTGTGACTATCATAAATAAATAAAGAAAAAAATATTAAAAAAAAAAATTACAGTTGATAAAAATAAATACGTTTCTCAAAAAAGATAGCAGTGGCATCACTGGTTACCAATCGGGAAACTACCTGATCAAGAACCCAGAAGCTCAATTTCAACAAAGTTATCTCCAAATCAGGTAGTGTTAGGTTTTTAAATTATTTAAACAAATGAAACATTTAACAAATTTTATTTTTTAATAAAGTAAAATAAAAAGCCACAAAAAGGAAGTACTGATACATGCTACAAATTGAATGAACATGGCAAACATTATTATGCTCAATGAAAAGGGCCAGACATAGGGACGCCTGGGTGCCTCAGCAGTTGAGTGTCTGCCTTCAGCCTGGGGCGTGATCCTGGAGTCTAGGGATCAAGTCCCACATTAGGCTCCCTGCGTGGAGCCTGCTTCTCTTTCTACCTGTGTCTCTGCCTCTCTGTCTCTTATGAACGAATAAAATCTTAAAAACAAAACAAAACAAACAAAAAACCGGCCAAACACAAAAGGCCACATACTGTGGGATTCCATCTCCACGAAATATCCAGAAAAGGTGGATCCAGAGACAGAAAGCAGGTGAATGATCATTAGGGGCTGAGCTGGAGAAGGGGGTTGGTCTGCTAATGGGTATGGGGTTTCTTTCTAGGGCAACAAAAAAAACTCTAGAACTAGATCATGATGATGGCTATATAACCTTGTGAATACACTAAAACCCACTGAATTGTTTAAATAGATGAATTGTACAGTATACAAATTGTATCTCAATAAGCTGCTACAAATACTTATATCACATATAACTGCACTGATTTATAAACAAGAACTCATTCAAATTTATAAGACATCAAGACTTTAAGTGAAGAAATGGACAGGCACCAAAAAAACTCAAGGAACCAAAAGATGAAAACATGCAAGGTATCCAAAGCCACGTTAAAGTGACCAGCGACAGCCCTGAATGTTTGTAATCAGGGGAAAGGTTGGAGGATGGATAGACAGAAATGACAATTAAATATGTTCACAACACACAGGAACAGCAAATGCTGGCAAGGCTAGGATAAAACAAGGTACTCCTCTAACAGCAGCTGGCACCGATACACCCATGGTGCTGTTATCTTGTCTTCTGGAAAGCAATTTGGTAATCTGTGAAGAAAGCAATGACAGAACAGTTGCCAATGAGACACAAAGAAATACTACAGAGACACGAGAAGAAATAGTAAAACTTTAGGTGGGTATTAAGAAAGGAATAGACAGGGAGCTTGGGTTGGTCAGTCAGTTGGGCATCTTGCCTTCGGCTCAGGTCATGATCCCAGGGTCCTGCGATGGAGCCCCACATCGGGCTCCCTGCTCAGCGGGGAGCCTGCTTCTCCCTCTCTTGCTCCCCCTGCTTGTGTACATATTCTCTCCCAAATAAATAAAAAATAAAAATATTTTTAAAAATATTAGACAGTCTCAAAATTAAATCAGAAATACATACAAGTTCACCCACAACCACAAAGAAAATTGCCCTTCCCAGCTCTGACTCTGCAGTGCTCTAGCAGTGACATCATGAGCCTACCCACCACCAGATTGTTGGAGAACACCACAAAATGAACCCAGAGCATCCAGATTGTTTCTAACAGTATTCCCCAGTAAAAGAACTCAGGGGAAAAAAACAAAACAAAACCAGAAACAACTCAGGACAGCAGTCAACTCCATGTCTTAGAACAGAAAAACGGGAATATGGTATTTGTATCCTTTGCTATGTCTGAAAAGGAGGAGGCCTTCACAAGTGTCTGTGGTAGGAGGAAAGGGTAGGGAAACTGGGCTGGAGGGACTGTCACTCACTAGCCAAGCTGTGACTCTGTAAACCCTAAAAAGAGATCAGTAAGTACAGCTCATCAGAATAAGCCAAAATGGGGATGCCTGGATGGCTCAGACGATGATGCCTCTGCCTTCAGCTTAGGTCACGATCCTGGGGTCCTGGGATCAAGCACCACATTGGGCTCCCTGTTCAGTGGGGAGCCTGCTTCTCCCTCTGCCTCTGCCCCTCACCCTGCTTATGCTAGTTCTCTCTCTCTCTCTCTCTCTCTCTCTGTGTCAAATAAAGAAAACCTTAAAAAAAAAAAAAAAAAGCACCAACCAAAACGGAAAAATCCTTGAGTCTATGACGATTTTTGTCATACATAGGTGATAGGTGTATTGATACAATAAAAGCCTACTGATTACATTTCATTTTATAAATGTGAATGACTAAGGGAGCGTGATCACGCAGAGCTCTATTTTTTGTATTGTTTGTTTGTTCATAAAGGATAGACAAACATTTCCTCTCCGTTTATACAGGATCAGGAGACAACAGGGAAGTATGAAGAAACCAGAGTTCACGAACAGGAAGGGTAGGTGGCCACAGTAAGCAGCAGTGTGCACTGGGTGACAGCTCAGCCACCTCAAGAGGAAAGCTGAAGGAGAAGCTCGTCTGGAGATGCACTAATCACATAAAGTCAAAGACCAATCTAGAGAGAACATCCTGCTCCCCAGACATGACAAGTGCAGAGGCAGAGAGGGCAGCAGGCACCCGGGCAGCCCCCACAGTGCTGCACGAGCCTCTCTTCCAGCAGACACACCGTGCTCCAACTCCCAGCCAAGGAATCACCATCGACAACTGGGAGGAGGCAGGCTTCTTGCATGTACAGGTCTCTGGAGAGCATGAGATGCATAGGCAAGGGGCAGGCCTACCTTGGAGATACTGTAGGTTCCCTTTCAGACCACTGCCAACAGAGTGAATGTCACAATAAAGAGAGTCAAATAAACTTCTTGGTTTCCCAGTACATATAAAAGTTATATTTACACTCTAATGTAGTCTATTACATGTGCAGTAGCATTATGTCCAAAAAAACAATGTCCATGCCTTAAAAAAAAATACTTTATTGCTAAAAAATGCTAACCATCAGAGAGCTTAGCTAGCTCAGTCGGTAGGGCATGAGTTCGAGCCCTATATTGGGTGCGTAGAGCTTACTTAAAAAAAAAAAAAAAAGACCTATCATCGGAGCTTTCAGGAAGTTATAATCGCTGATCACATATCACCATAACAAATATGATAATAATGGAAAAGTT
Organism: Vulpes vulpes; assembly: GCF_048418805.1. Classification (NCBI taxonomy): domain Eukaryota; kingdom Metazoa; phylum Chordata; class Mammalia; order Carnivora; family Canidae; genus Vulpes; species Vulpes vulpes. The sequence goes on from NC_132782.1 coordinate 113,474,901, forward strand.
TGAAATGTTGCGAGAATTACCAATATGTGACACAGACACACAAAGTGAGCAAGTGCTGTTGGAAAACTGGCACTGACTGGCTGGTTCAGGGTTGTCACAAACTTTCAAACTGTAGAAAACACTGTATCTGTGGAGAGTAATCAAAGAAGCTCAATAAAAGGAGTGACACCTGTGACCAGTGTGAGAAATTATCCCACACCCAGTACCAGTGGAACATTTGGAGAATGACTAATCTATAGTACACAGTACATATGTGACCAGTGAGACAAGTCCTCCAGCTGGACTGTGAGTCGAGGTGCACCATTTATTTATGGAAGACTGCTGTTTTCTTGAACGCTTGATGGCTGAGCCGTAAGCCAAGTATGCCTTACACATTTCATAAACACTTCACCTCACAAGAGGCACCAAAGGTTGGACCAAGCTCTGGGGTTCAAACAGTACCTTAACGGTTTATCCCTTCATAACCAAAGCATACAACATAACAGAAGCCTAATCCAATTCAGTAACTTTCCCAGAGATTAGCAGGAATCTCTCTGTCCTCAGAGGCAGTTAAGTGGGGAAGTCACAGTAGCCAGGCTAAGGCCCATCAAGAACTGTGACAGGCCTGGACTGTCCTCACAAGCCAGGCAGGCTACACTGCGAGTGAGAGCTATGCATACAGAGCTCTGCGCACTCATAGGACTCCTGGACACAGCCAAGGATACATGCTCCCTGGGCCGTTAGGTCATCCTGGGTGCAGACCCTCAGGCCCAGGACTGAGACGCAGCTGGACTATGTGACCTAAAGGACACACAAGGGAGGAGAAGCGGGAAAGAGCCTGTAGTTCAACAGCACAGGCCTGGGTACTACAGCAGTGTTGTGAACTAATCTGGCCATGGGTCCACTGGGGAGTCACCAAAGACCCACAGATGAGGGGAGGGAAGAGTACTGCCTCTCTGTCATGCCCACCTCCCCCCACCTGTCCCAGCAAGTTCATAAATCTGATCAACATGGGTTTACCTAAATTCACCTATGTGCCCAGCCTCCTGTCAAGCAAGGCTCAAGGAGAGAGCAGAAGAGACACGTGAGACAGTGACAAACACGGCTTTTAATTCAAAACCAGCAAGTGAAATACTGATCAAAATCTCAAACATTAGCAAAGGCACCAACATATCTGTCCTGTGATTTGGCACAGGTGGGGGACAGCCCATGGCTTCTTCACAGTGGGCAGAACCTCAGCCCTACAGGTGAGGTAGGTAACATCCAAGAGCAATAAAGAGTTTCCCAAAGGGTGAGCCACTATGCCCAAGGGAGGCAGGGCATCGCAGGCAGCGGAAGTCCACAGCCACAGAAAGTGAGGGGGCATTGAAGACTTGGGTGTGACAATCCCCAGCAAACTGGTTATTCTGGGGACAAAGGATCCGGGCATCAAACATCCTGGGAGGGCCTTAACAGGGTTAGGAATGCTTACACTGGCTTCAGAAGCACTTACCAAGAAATGTCTTCAGCACAGACTTCCTGACTGCAAACTGACCAACATCCAATGCATGAATCTCACTCCCTCCAAAACGACGACCAGGTAAGTCTGATGAGTCTCTGGTTTACAAGCATGTATTCTTGAGAGCTTTCTTTCATCAAAGTGGTTTCTACAGTTATTAAAAGGTCTCCAAAAGAGATGGTCAAAGGAGATCACTGCCCCCTGAGCAGGCCCTACCCAGGCAGAGCAGCCCATGGGACACACCTCTGCCTATTCCCAGGCTCTGCGGCAGGTTGCTGGCTACACTATGTGGCACACTGGAAACTAAAGCACTATCTCGATAGATGCGGACCTGACTCTACAGACCCCATGATACTGAGCAGCACCAGACCTGGTACAAGTGCAGCATCATGCTGGATAAAGCCTGCTCCCTTCCTATCATCCATCCACAGGTGAGGATAGTAAGTGCCACAGAAAATGCCCAGGCCACCTGAGCAAGTGTGAGAGGAGACAGCAGGTGCCATGAGAACTGCAGTTTGAAAGTCAGGAGGTGTGTATGTCTTGTTGGGAGAAGCAGAGTGAATGAGACAGGATTCAGACAGTAAACAGCTCCAAGGACAGCACTGCAGAGCAGCCACTTTCCCTGCACACCTGCAGTACCGGGTCTGCCACTGTATCCACACCTCTGCTGTAGAGGACTTCAAACCTGATGCTGCAGCAGCCCAGTGCCAAACACACGGGGTCAGCCCAGATGTGCTATCGGAGCTCCTTCCCCAAATGAGTGCATGTTCCTGGCCACAAGCAGTGAGCATGACAACAGCTTCCATCTCATGGAAATGGGGCTCATGCTGGGAGTTGCCAGGGCCATATTAAAGCACAGCCCGGGACGCCTGGGTGACTCAGCGGTTGAGCGTCTGCCTTCAGCTCAGGGTGTGATCCTGGAGTCTTGGGATCGAGTCCCGTCCCCCCCCCCCCCCCCCCCCCCCCCCCCCGCATCACGCTCCCTGTGGGGAGCCTGCTTCTCCTCCCTCCGCCTATGTATCTGCCTCTCTCTGTGTCTCCCATGAATATGTAAAATCTTTAAAAAAATAAATAAAGCACAGCCCACTAGGAGGGAGCCAACCACCATGAGCTCCTAGTTTTAGAAAGTTTGTGGCCACTAACATATCTTCCATCCCAGTAGTTCTCAACTAAGGTAATTCTGCCGCCCAAGGGACTCTCAGCAATGTCTGGAGGCATTTTTGAGTGCTGTTGCTGGGGGAGGGAGGAAGTCATACTGCATCTACCAGGTAGGTTACAGAAATGCTGTAAATGTCTCAAAATGAACAGGATGGCCCCAAAACCAAGAATGATCAGGTCTGAGTGGCAACAGTTCCTGGGGGAGAGGTCCTGCTCTATTCTGGTGGACTCTTATGCTCCCTTCCACAGGAAGAACTCCAGCAAGTATTCAGTGACCACCCTGAAAGCACTCAGCACTCAGGTAGGCCCTGGGTGCTATGAGTTCCTTCAGCCACTCCTTGGGGCAGGAGGGAGAAAGAAGTACAGGAACCAGAAGCTGGGATCTGTGGAGAGCAGCAGGCGTGCCCAGTCTGAAAAAGGCATGTGAACAAACCCTAATGTGTTTGGGAGAGAACAAGAAACTCCCATGACCTAAACAGTATGCATGGCAGTGCTGACGAGGCTTTGCAGCAAAATACCCAACCAGGGGTGTGGCTTCACAGGACAAACCCCACCACCAATGTGCTCCCCGCCCTCTGGAGCTCAGGGGCAGTACAGGGACGTAGAACCAGTGGCTGGTGCAGGAACTGGAGGAGATGGACAGAAGGGAGTGTGCACACCACTAACATGGAAGCAGGGAGTTAACACCCCACTCCCTCAGCAGCCAGACACATTCAACTCCCAAGAGGGTAAGAACTGCAATCCAGCAAAGATGCACGAATCTGAAATGTCTCCACACAGCCCCTTGCTCTCTGGAAAGCAGTCACTCCAATAGCAGCTGCAAGGCCTGGGCTGGGGAACCGCAGGAGCACGGGCTATCTTATTCAGTTTCTCTGGGGTTCTGGGTTCACCTGGCCAACACACAGGTTTTGGCTGGAACACTGCTTGACAATGCTGTTTCCAAATGCCAAGCCTTTGACATTTCACTTGCTGTAAGATTATACTCAATAATTTCTCTGATTTAAGGTTTTAGGTTTTTTTTTTTTTTTTTTTTTTTTAACTAATAAATAAACTTTCAACTTGGACCTGGGAAAGAAAACCAGCTAGGAGCCCACTTTGCCGTAAAGAACACCGTTTATTCCATGGTAAAGCAGGCCAATGCGAAATAAGAACACATCCAGCCAGAAGTGGCACATGAAGGGGGAAGCAGCTGAGCCCAGCAGACCTGTAGCCTCTCAGCCTGTCCCAGTATGACCGTTCCTGTGGGGAGTCACCTCTCCTGGAAGGAGCCCCCCCGGACGGCAGGGATAGGTGCATTAAGACTTAAGACAATTCCACACACATTATTCTTAGCACTGTACCTTGAAGGTGGTCTAGAACTGAGATCTTGGTTAGACAGTGTTCTGTATACTTCACAGAGACTAATCATGAGATAAAAGTTGAGCCCCAGCTATTCCCACCTGTAAACACGAATGCACCTGGTACTCTTACCTTTACTGGCAAGTTCACCCTGCCTCAAAACACAATTCCAATGAGAGGTTTGAAGGCATTAATCAGCCTCTCCTTTGAGAAACATACAGCACCTTGGCATAAATGAATATAAACTAGTCCTCTTATTCTGTTGTTGGCAGCTGGCTGAAACCGTCAGCATGCTCTGGAGCCTGAGCCAACCTGTGCCTGCTTTGTTTTGGCAGATACTGAAGTAGAAGGCTTGGCCATAGTAAGAAAAAAGAAACAGGGCATTTGCTCCAGAGATGCAGGAGGGTAGTGAGTGGCCCTGAAGCCAGGTAGAGCAGGGGCAGGGAGAGAACGCCAAACAGGTAGCACAGTCAGTCATAACCACCACTCCTTCCACCTCTAATTCACAGGACCCCACTGCTTTTCCCACCCCCAGCTCAACAGGATGATCGTTGTCTGCCACAGCTTACAGCACATCCAGCAATTCCTGTCCACAGTCCTGGGAGGGGAAGGGGAACTCCAAGACCTTGAATCCACCCAGTGTAGATAACTCAGGCTGCTGGGGAGGTCACTCTCCAAAGCCATGGGTTCTCTGTTACTTCATAGGAATTTAAGTGCTTGTTTTGCTCATCAGAGTTTCCTTTTTTTTTTTTTTTTTAAGATTTCATTTATTTATTTGAGAGTGCATGCGCACGCAGTGGTGGTGTGTGTGTGGAAGGGGGGGGGGAGACAGAGGGACAAGCAGAATCTCTGCTGAGTGTGGAGCCCAACACGGGGCTCAATCTCATGACCCCAAGGTCATGACCTGTGCTGAAGCCAAGGATCACATGCTGAAGTGAATACACACCCAGGCACCCCACTCATCATAATTTCTTAAAGGAAATAAATTAACTACATTATTTTTTTTAAGATTTTATTTATTTATTCATAGAGACACACAGAACGAGAGGGGGGTGGGCAGAGACACAGGCAGAGGGAGAAGCGGTCTCCATGCAGGGAGCTCCACGTGGGACTCGATCCTAGGTCTCCAGGATCACGCCCCGGGGCTGCAGGCAGTGCTAAACCGCTGCGCCACTGGGGCTGCCCCAATTAACTACATTATTAATCCAAATAATAAACATTACCACTATGCTTGGAAGGGTCCAGGGGCATGGCCATAAGGCAGACATGGTCTCTGCCCCTAGAAAGCTACATCCTAATAGCGTTAATGGGCCTGATGTCATTTACAAAACTGGTTGGTTAAAGCTGTAAGGGTGGCACGAAAGAGACTGGCATGGGCGAGTGCTGGGGGTAAGAGGCAGACCTCTGACTGCCTTGGTGCTAGGGCCTCAGTTGGCAAGAGGCTTGGTGGAGGAAGTTTCTCAGGTGCTAGGTGTGGCCTCAGGTGGAGGGCCAGGGGAGTGCTGGCAGCTTAGATGGTGCTGCATGGCAGGGAAGAAAATATTCATGTATATGAAGTAAAATGTAATGACAGCTAATCATGCATCACATATTTTTAAAGATTTATTTATCTTAGAGAAAGAGAGCATGCACGTGTACATGTGGAAGGGGGGTGGGGGGAGGGAGAGAGAGAGAGAAGAAAGAGAGAGAGAGAGAGAGAGAGAGAGAGAGAATGAATCTCTAGCAGACTCCTTGCTGAGCATAGAGTCTGATGCAGGCCAATCCCACGACCCTGAGATCATGACCTGAGCCTGAAACCAAGATTTGGCTATCTCACCGACCACCCCCCCACCCACCCGCCCCGTGCCCTGCAATGTATCATACATTTTAAAGTTTCACTTTCCACTAATGTTTCAGATTCAAAATACAGCAGCCTTCACAAGTCAGAAAGAAAAGCCAGTCATTCTGAAATCAACATCCAAGTGCAGTATAGAAAGAACTCTGGATTTTTGAGATGGCAATAACAGATGCTATGAGACAGACAGACACTGACACACCTGCTTTGCCATTATGTGCTTTAAGTGAAACTCCAGGGCCTCAACACAGCTTCACTAATTTGAGGCAAATTCAGTCCTCTTAAGACCATACTGCTTTATCCACTTCATCAACAAATGAAGTAGTTCACTGAGTAACTACTATGTGCCACGCACTGCTCTACATACTGGAGATGTAACAAAGAACAAAACCAAGCATCTGCCTTCAGGTCAGGTCATGATCTCAGGGTCCTGGGATCAAGCCTTGAATTGGGCTCCCTGCTCAGCGGGAGCCTACTTCCCCCTCTCCTCGGCCCTCTGCCACTCTTCCTGCTTGTGCTCTTGCTCTGTCAAATAAATAAAATCTTAAAAAAAAAAAAAAAGCTACATTCCAATATGGCACACACATACCCCAAGAAACAAACATCAGGTATTGTTACAGTGTCAAATGATGATAAGAACTACGAGAAAGGGCAGCTCCAGTGGCACAGCAGTTTAGCACAGCCTGCAGCTTGGGGTGTGATCCCAGAGACCCGGGATCAAGTCCCACATCGGGCTCCCTGCATGGAGCCTACTTCTCCCTCTGCCTGTGTCTCTGCCCCCCCGCCCCAAATAAATAAATAAAATCTTTAAATAAATAATAAAAAAAAAAGAACTATGAGAAAAATAGGGCCAGGAAGGTAAGACAGGAGTATTTGATGTGAGTAGCTGTGAGATGTGCAAATTTAAACACAGAAGCCCTTACTGGGAAAGTGACATTGGAGCAAAGACCCAAGGAGATGGGGAAAGCTTTAAAGAAATCTGAGAAGAGCCTTCTCAGCAGCCCAGTTTGACCCACAGTACAGGCCACCACCAGACAGAACCCCTGGGTGCCAGGCAGGGATCTCAGAGCCCCTTAAACACCCCTTCTGGGTACCTCAAACTGTAGGGATGGGAGCCTGAGAAATGGGGCTGCCCAGAAGGGTACAAGCATCTCCTGAAACAGAGTGTGATGCTAGCCTAGCCACAGTTATACTGTCCGACATCAGCCCTGGGCTCTGAGATGCTGGCCACCAGACTACTACTGCTCTGGTGTCCCCTCTGCTCCAGCAATTACAGGCACAATGACACAGGAACCTGTCATGGGCAGCCTTTCTCCTTCATGGAATTCTGCAGTTTCCTTCCTGCCTTGGCCATCGCGTGGCAGCCAAGCACCTCCGTGCAAGACCAACTCTCAGGGCCCCTCCCTGACAGAGATGTGTATAGGGTCAACCGTATGCTCCTGCTTTCTCTTCCCACAGCCTCGCATGTGTATGTTTTAGCGATTAATTTTACCTCTGTAGTTAAGAAAGATAGCCACAGTGTTACTCTTTAAAGCATTTAGGCATCAATTGTGAAACAAAAAGCCTAAGAGAAAAGCCCTTTTAGTGTGAAAAGTCCAAATATATTTTTTGTATTATAATTGTTATTCTAAACAGCCAATAAACACATATATATATTCTTTTACATCTTGTGCTCTCTTCGGCAGCACATATACTAAAAATATTCTTTTATATCTCAAGGTGGTACTTAGGCAGCATAGTGGCACTGAGATGGTCTGCCACAATCGGGGGGAGGAGGGGGACAATGGCTAACTGGCAGCCCCACGGGGTGGGGGTCGGTCCCAAGGTGCCCCTTCTAGCCAGCCAGCACTCCACCCTATTGAGGCAGCACGGCTGGGAGATCCCAGGTGACCCAGGACCTGCGGGTAAGTCATTCCCTCCCGGCACGACCCAGTCAGCTTGCCACCCACCTGATGACCCAAAATTGTAGTAAGTAAATAGTTTGGGTTACTCGATAGCTTCTGAAATTTAAATTTCTAGAGAAATTTAAAGTAACAAAACCCTAGTTATGCCTATCCACTATCCCCATCTTCCCTAATAAAATGGAGCTGACCACAAGTTCTCAAGAACTTTGCCACCATGTCAGCATGAGAGTCACATCACTCGCCTTTCCTACATACACATGTGCACATCCCAAATCTAAGCCCCTCACACCCAAGGGAAGGCTGGGCGCCACGACCTGCTTCACCAGTTTCACACCAGTGGCTTCTCTGGCTCCCCGTGGCCTACATCAATGCTGCTCCCTTCCTGCTAGGAGTTCCCCCACTAGCCATGCTCATCTCTACTGTTCCTTCCCCATTCCCCAGTACCAGCAGCCCTCAATCTCTCCCTCCCTCAGAACGAGATCCCCTTCTGTGTTTCCTTCTCCTGTCTCCTATGTGGCTGGTCAGGACAAGCCTCAGTAACTCCCTCACTGCTGAAAGATGTGGAAGATGTGTCTGGGGCACAGCTCTCTCGACAACAAGGAAGGACAGCTGCTCTCAATTGACCTGGGCTATGAGATTCATAGCCACTGACCTCTGGCAGCCTTGGAGCCTCTGGAAAAGGCGGACACACGTCCCCCATGTGTCTTCTCCACATGAATCTCGTTCTGTGCATATTTGTGTGTCGTAGAGAATCAGTAAGCACAAGTGACACCTGTTGTGCTCACCTCACCTTTTCTGAGCAGGAACCACAAGCAGCCCTTCACAAGAGAGACTCTGACAGGAAGACAAGCATGAGTCTTAACTGACATCTAGGGGTGCCTCGGTGGCCCAGTCTGTAGGGCAGCCAGCTCTTAATTTGAACCCCACGGGAACTCCACTTAAGGATCTTGGCCCCTCCCCATGTGTACCCACAAGCATGCACTAGTGCTCTCTCAAATAAATAAATCTTAAAAACAAAACAAAACAAACAAAAAACAAAAAAAACCAACCTTACTTCCAAGTGAACTTGTAAAGTGGGTATTCTCTGTAGACTTGTTTCATACAAATCATATGTAAAAACTTAAAGAATTTCAACTTCTTTAACAGTTTGAGTATTGAGTTCAACAGTCCCCTTTCAGAAGTAAAAACTTTCAAGGGAAAAATAATTTGAGACCAAGTTACATTTTCATATCCACCAAAAACATAGTAAGGCTCAACTGAACTACACACTACCTTGCTTACCCACTAAGAGTTAAGGAAAACATCAGCATCGATATATCCAGTGACCACCATTCACAACTGCTAAATATAACAAATATTTTTGACATACAGATTAAAACACAAACTTGGGGCAAAGGAGAACAAATGACCCACAGATTTCCTTCCCACATCCCGCCAAATCTCACACCCCAGACAAGATAGCTTCACTAACCCTTAGGAAACTAACTACTAGGTTAGTTAGTTTCCTAGGTAGATGGAAGCTTATTTTTATTTTTTAAAAAGATTTTATTTTGGGGGGCACATGGGTGGCTCAGTGGTTCAGCATCTGCCTTTGGCTCAGGTCGTGATCCCAGGATCCTGAGATCGAGTCCCACATCGGGCTCCCCACAGGGAGCTTGCTTCTCCCTCTGCCTATGTCTCTGCCTCTCTCTGTGTGTCTCTCATGATAAATAAAATCTTAATTTTTTTTGGGGGGGGGCACCTGGGTGGCTCAGTCACTTAAGCATCTGCCCTCAGCTTAGGTCATGATCCCGACCGAGGTCCTGGGGTCAAGCCCCATGTCAGGCTCCCCACTGAGTGGGGAGCCTGCATCTCTCTCTCCCATTCCCCTCACTTGGGCTCACTGGCTCTGTTAAATCAATCAACCAATCAATCCTTTAAAAAAAAAAAAGATTTCATATTTAAATAATCTTTACATCCAACATGAGGCCCAAATCTAAAACCCCGAGATCAAGAGTTGTATGTTCCACCAATTGAGCTGGCCAAGTGCCTCTGGAAGCTTATTTTTAAAATACAGAGCCACGTATTTTTAAAGCACTTCCCACAGTCAGTAATCACTGGTGGGAAAGCACAGGTGGGAAAGTGCAGGCAGGGGTGAGCAAGCTCAGCCAGGTCACAGGAGGCTATTGCCAGTGTCTGGGGAGAAGCCACAGTGACTCCCAGGGCTCCTGCATCTACACAGAGGATAAAGCTCAGCTGCAGAGGAGCTTTCTAACTCAAAGTAGTTTGAAGGTGGTTTTAAGATGGAAGACTAATGGTTTTTCCTCCTTTGTTTGAAAATGTAGTTTAGGGGATGCCTGGTTGGCTCAGTTGGTAAAGCATTTGCCTTCAGCTCGGGTCATGATTTCAGGATCCTGGGATCAAGCTCCATGTAGGGTAACCTGGTCAGTGGGGAGTTTGCTTCTCCTTCTCTCTCTGCCCCTCCTCCCCAGGTCAAGCTCTCTCCCAAATAAATAAATAAAATCTTTGGGAAAGAAAAAAAAAGAAAGAAAGAAAATGTAGTTTAAAAACACTTCACAATGAAAAATGTCTTATCCACTCATCCCCACTAACAGACATTCACTAAACCACTACTAAGAGCCCAATCCTACCTGAGCCCTGGAGACTAGAAGGAGAAAAGGCAACAGCAGCTGGGTGGACACCAGGAGGCAGAGAAGGGATTTGCAAGAAGAGAACTGACTGGCAATTCTTAGATCCCTCCAGATGTTTCTTTATCTGTCTTATCTTTATCTCTTCAAGAATGATAAAATGCAAATTAAGCAAGGATTTCAAACAAAAGAGCTTGGGAAGTCTGAGGCTGGACTCAGGGTTGGTGTGAGGAGAAAGTCTTTCACCTTGAGAGGAAGGCCACAGCTCTGCACCAGAGCCAAGGATTCAAAGCTGTGGGCCTACACTCCCCCTATCTGAGCAAGGCAAGTAGGTTCTTAAAACATGTTTTGGTTCTTAGGGGTCACGCTGAGGAAGAATCTAATTCTGTGATACCACTAGAATAAATATCCAAAAGTTTAATCATTAGTTACTAAGCTGTTTAAACCTTTTGTGTATGAACTAGTAGTCTGGGTCTTGGATAGACAGACAAGTCGCAAGCACGAGTGAAGAGTTAACATGGAACTGTTGGAACTTGCACTCCACAGGGCCGATCTCAGCTTTGCTCCTCACTGGCTGGCTGACCTTGACAAGTTACATCTGTCACCACTCTGTGGCTCAGACTCTCCACCTCACAGCCAGGGATAAGGAGAACTAGAGTTCTCAGGCTTGCTGTGAGGATTTTAATATACATACATATATATGTGTGTATATATATATTTATTCATTTGAGAGAAAGAGAGAGAGATAAAGAGAACGAGCAGGAGAAACTCTGAGTACAGACTTCCATTTGGGGCTCGATCACACCACCCCAAGATCATAACCTGAGCTGAAACCAAGAGTCAGATGGATGCTCAACCAATTGTGCCATCCAGGGGCCCTTTACTGTGAAGATTTAACAAGTTAATCTATGCAAAGCCCACCAACCAGCCGACTCAGAGGGTGCACAATAGAAGCGGTTTTATGATTAAGTAACACAGAAGACACAAAGGTTTCCCGTCCAAGGGTCATCAGATCATAAAATAGGGACAATTTTTGAGACAACAAATGAAGCCTATCCCCTTCCCACTTATGGTTTATGTGTCGGAGTAAAACAGAATCAAATACATACTGTATTAGGAGGTCAAATTCTAACTCTGGCAGATAAAATGATACAGGAAGGGTGAACCCCCTAACCACCATGAGAGAAGCTATGATCAAAATCAGGCCCTTCTATGGTCAAGATGCTGCCACACAGCCTAAGGCTCCAGCTAGCAACCTCTCCCTGGGAAAGGATCCCAAACTCAAAAAGCTAAGTGGTCTTTAAATGCTGCCTGGGAGCTCTAAAAGACTGCAAGACAGGTATAGCCAACACACCCCACAGTGGGAACACCATATTCTGGGCTTCTGTGTTTGCAAGGGTGGGAAGCTGCCATCAATCAGACCAGCTCATCCCAAAGAAACGCTGTTCTCACATCAACTGGCTGCACTGGCAAAGAACATTTCTGGAAGAAACTCCTCTCACCCCAAGAGATTCCATCAAGCCAGGGCCAGCAACCACTACTGCCTCCCCAACACCCCTGAATTCCACCATGAAGAACTGTGGTGGAGTAGCAAAATCAAGGACCCAAGTTCTAGATTTGAGACTTAGCTGAAACCAGGGTAACCATGGGTAAGCCACACTCTCTGAACCATAACTGACTCTTCTATAAAACAAGGTTGATAACATCAACCCAGCCCCTGAGGGCTGCTGAGTGCCTGCAACAGACAAGAGCAGGAAGCACTCTGGGAGGTGTGTCCTGGCTCACAGGGCAGAGTGGGCGTGACAGGAGGGGATGCTTAAGCTGGGGTGCTTGTCTTGCCACATGCTCTGCAGGCCACATAGGTCTTCAATCGCACACAGTCGGGGAGCTGGCTGACACAAGACAAGTGGCCACCAACACTCTGGTGCAGCACGACATAAAGCAAAATGCAGCTTCTCCTAACACAAGTTGGAACCACACTCACAGCTGAAACTCCAGGGGGTCAGCTGGCTGAATTTAAAAGAAGACCAGAGGAAGACTGTTTCTACTGTTCCATGGAACAGAGCAGAGAAAGGGCAAGCATGAAGGGAGAAGCATTCAGTGGGTGATGCCTGAGGATGGCCACATCACCTGTCTTCCCACTGTGTCCCCTGTACCCTCTGGAGCCCATCACTGAGCAAGAAACAGGAGAGGCAGGAAGCAGAACACAAGGTGGGGACCGCCAGCCGCCTGAGATCCAGTGCTCAGGCCTGACAGAGGGCAGCACTCAGCAAACACCATCTCTGAACGTCACTGACCTGCATCCTCACTGTTGACTCTGTACACATGTCACCACATACACTGTGATACCCTGAAAGTACAGTCTGCGTGAACAAAGGAGCTCTGCTTACTCCTTGCATTTTGGAAATGTCTAAAAGTATCCTTCACACACCATTAAGTTGATTAATGTGAACATGATGCCAGGTACCCTTGGACCGCAGGGGATGAGATTATAATCAGGAGGGCCACTCAAGGGCTCCTAAGAACTTAGCAAAACCCTATGTTTAATGCAGGGTGGTGGGCATATGTGAACCTGTTCATGTGTTCATTCTTTAAATTCTCCATATAAAGGACACCTGGGTGGCTCACTGGTTGAGTTTCTGTCTCTGGCTCAGGTCGTGATCCCAGGGTCCTAGGATTGAGTTGTGCATCGAGCTCCTTGCATGGAGCCTGCTTCTCCCGCTGCCTAGGTCTCTGCCTCTCTCTCTGTGTCTCTCATGAATAAATAAATGAATAAATAAATAAATAAATAAATAAAATCTTTAAACAAATAAATTCTCCATATAATTATATACACCCCTTACAAATACAACTTTAAATACTATTAAGATAAAATTATTAAAATGCCATTTTTTCTCTAATTCTAAAAATAATAAAAAAAAATAAATAAAAATAAAAATAATATTTATTAAGTGGTTACTGTTTGCTACACATTCCTCTCAGCATTTTATATATATTATCATGGTTAGTCCTCAAAACAACTCTCGGCATCCTTTTTTTTTCTACAGCTGGGGACCCTGAGGCACAAGGCAGGTCCTTGGCCACAGTCCCACACCCAGCAGTGAAGCCACAGTCAAACTCCACCCCAGTTAGCAGAGGGTGTCTCAGATGCTGATAGTGTGTATCATGTAGGTTATGGAGAAGTGTGTCCCTAACCTGGCAGGCTCTTTGTGGGGTGCATTTAATAATCACTACCAAATCACATCTTAGACTCACACTCTCTGCCCTCGCAAATTCATCTACGTAGAACTTAGCTCAAAGAGTCAGAAATTCAGACTAAAATGCACATTACAAAAACATTCATTAAGGGGCACCTAGGTGGTTCAGTGGGTTAAGTGGCTGCCTTCGGCTCAGGTCCTGATCCCAGGGTCCAAGGATCCAGCTCCACATCAAGCTCCCTGCTCAGTGGGAAGCCTGTTTCTCCCTCTGCCTGCCACTCCCCCTGCTTGTGCGCTTGTGTGTGGCTCACTCTCTCAAATAAATAAAATCTTAAAAAACAAAAAAAGGAAAAGTTTAAGCTGAATGTTAGGTAAAAACAGCAGGTCAAAACTGAGTCAGGTTCCAACGGGGGTCCCAATTTAGTTAGCAAACAAAAGACAGGGAACAATGAGGACTGCTAGGCCATTGGGCAAAAAAACAGACAGATCTTCCAGTGGGCTCCCCGTAACTATTAACCTTGTTAGCTGCCAAGGACAAAGTCCGACCCGGGCAGGGTCAGCAGGGACGCACAGGGGCTCCCAGCAGGTAGGGATCTCAAGAGGCCTTCTGAGTGGTCCACTCACCACAGGAGACCCTAAGTCCTCCATGGACACTGGTGAGATCACATGGGACCAACAGACCTTTTGAACTTCCAGGGTCACCAGTTCACTCATTCACAAGGACTAACAATGTGTGATGAGTACTTGCTAAGGAGATGAATAAGCTAGTATCTTTCAGACACAGATCCTCTGGGTGGGGTGGAAATCATTAACTACCAGTAGGGGCCCAGCACAGAAATCCTATTTCTGCTTTTCAATCCTGTCATCCTGGAGCTATATCAGAAAAACAGCAACATTTCAAAGACAATTAATCCATATACTTCAGATTTCATTTCACAGCCAAATAACCCTTGGACAAAATCTAAGATGAATATACATTAAAAGCTTTACTAAGTAAAATCTATTAGAAAACAATAACAACACACTCTTGCCTTCTGTTTTGCTCAAATTAATAATTTAACATATTAAAGTTGACAACTAAGAAATACTGGGTTTCTAATCTGAAACCACATTAATTATATACACCACTTAAATATGAACCTCTCACGGGGAATTAAATTCATTCAGCAAATGTCTTCCCAACAATCCAGTCTGGAAATCTGAGTGATACCTAACTTGAATCAAAAGGTTACCTCGTGCAACCTGCTGCACTAAGGCCAGCAGATCTTGCTTCCTGTGCTACCCACAGGAGCCAAACCCTGGCAGCCCCTCTTTCCCAGTCTCTAGCTTCTGACCCCAGCTCCTTAGAGGGAACTGCCCATGACCTCTTCAAGACTCAATAGTCAAAAATTAAAATCTCATGCACAGGCACTTCCAATGAAATGAGGACCTTTTTCTGGGGTTCCAGACCTACCATTCCCTCTCCTCTGGTCCTCTCTGCTGGACAGGGGCCCCTTAGTGCTTCCCACCCTTGTGACAGCTACAGCTGCCTGCCCCTTACCTTTTCCTTCCTGATGATGAGTCTCTAATTGTGCCCTCTCCTCCTCCTCCTGTGTCCTTCCATCTCAGCGTGGACAGCACTGCACTCCTGTCCTTGCTGGCCCATGGCTCCCAGACCCGTAAGGGAACAACATCTATCCTGGCAAGGTGCAAGATTCTAGGGAGCAGTAAAGGGACTGATGGGAACTTCCCACAGTTTCTTAAAATATTCTGGTTTTATCTTCCATCAGTGTTTCCCACACATAAACATACAATCACAGCGATATGGATAACTGTTCTAGTAACCCTAACAGATTATCCTGTAAGAAAAATACCAAATTAATGTGTTCACATTTTTGCTTTTAATCCCCTCAAAGTTCTCTCTCCTTGAAATAGGAAAAAAAACAAAAACAAAAACAAAAACAAAAACCAGCCCCCAGAATGCCACCAGCCACACGAATAAATGTCATCTGGCAGGAACACCCCTCCAACAGTGAACACTTGTGTGGTTTGCGACAGCAGAAGAGTGATTTCTAAAGGAGGATGCCACCACTCCTGACACCTGAAAAGGTGCCAAAAGCAGCTGTTTTGCCTTCCTGGGCTCCATATCTGCAAATTTTCAATAAAGAGTTTCTTACTGGGAACAATAGTGGCCAAATGAAACACAGAAAGACTGTCCCAGTGTTAAGGACTAACTCCCCCAGGAGAACTTCACAACACCATCAGCATGCAGAGACAGATCTATTTTGTCTAGCATGACATTCAGCCACATCTCCTCCCAACAATCAATTTAGAGGCAGAAAAGGAGGATGAGGGCAGGAAGGTGGGCAGGCAGGCCCGTCTGTATTTGGCCTTGTCTTAGCCTTCAGGCCAGTCAGAGCCCCGTTGTGGCCCACCGACATCTTAGGGCACATCTGCCCCTTGCCAGGAGCCACCACCATTATTTTGTCCAGAATGTTCTCCCCTTACACTTGTACCCTGCTCTTTCTTCTTAACAATTCCTACCTCAAAAACAACAACAACAACAACAACAAAAAAAACAAACAATTCCTACCTCTGTAATGGTCTCATACCTGCTGTGGTTATATGGAAAGGAGGCTGGAGAGGCAAATGTGTAGATGGGAGAGAAAATAAACCAAATTCATCTCAGATTTTCCTGAGATGTTTATCATCTGAGTTCCAGGCTGGAAAAAACTCCAGACTCTGCTCAGGGGGTTCAATCTAAAAGCCTCTAGTAACAGCCCACAAGTTCATCTGTGACTCAAGGCAAAGGTCTTCAGACAATCAACAAGTACCGTAACTTCACCAGAAAGCAAGAAAGCTAAAAAAGAACGAATAAAAGCTAACCACTTACTTTCACAAAGGTCAGGTGACAACTCCAGCCTCCTGCCTGCAAAGAAAGGACCTAAGTAGACTGTGGCAAATGCCCACTGGATCACTAGCTGCAAATACTCCAGGGCCTGATCCTGGAGACCTGGGATTGAGTCCCACGTCAGGCTTCCTGAATGGAACCTGCTTCTCCCTCTACCTGTGTCTCTGACTCTGCCTCTCTCTCATGAATAAATAAATAAAATCTTTAAAAAATGAAAGAAAGAAATGCAAGGAAAGACTGAGAGTATGGAGAGTATGTGCTCGAACAAAGAAGAGCAAGGAGACATGATGATAACTGACTGTGGCTCCCAGAAGGAGCCTTAGGGGTTAACTGAGGGAGCCCCAACCATGGCTGTGTTTGGTTCAGAGCGTGGTGCCCATACACATTCCTTAGTTTTGATAGATATGGCATGGCTGCATAGATGTTAACACCAGGGGAAATAGGGGTGACATGTTTTATAGGAACTCTGTGTGGTCTTTGCAACTTTTCTGTACCTCTAGAATTATTCCAAAATAGAATTTACTTTATTCATTTTATTTTATTCTATTTTTAAGTCCTCTCTACACCCACAGTGGGGCTTGAACTCACAACCCCAAGTCGTGCGATCAAGAATTGCACGCTCCAACTGAGCCAGCCAGGCACCCCAAGTTTATTTTTAAAATGTTTGTTTGGGCAGCCCGGTGGCTCAGTGGTTTAGCGCTGACTTCGGCCTGGGACTTGATCCTGTAAACCTGGGATCGAGTCCCGTGTCGGGCTCCCTGTTTGGAGCCTGCTTCTTTCTCTGCCTGTGTCTCTGCCTCTCTCTCTCTCTCTCTCTCTCTCTCTCTCTCTCTCTGTCTCTCATGAATAAATAAAATCTAAAAAAAATAAAATAAAATAAAAATACGTTTGTTTGGAGTCTACTTTGATAGCTTCAAGCAAACTCAAAGGATTTGGAAACATCCCGTCATTTAAAAACTTGACTCAGGATCAGTGCTCAACACTAATTTGAAAAACGTAGGTAGGGCTACTAAGGAAAGTAATACACTTAAAAGAAAGAAAAAAAAAAAAAAAAACCTAACAGAAAAAGCTTAGAATACATTTCCTAATACCACCACCTTCTTCAGCTTGCATGGCCCAAAAGCCTTCTGTTTTTGGAAGCAGAGGTTTCTTAACACTAGAAACAGCACTCCCCCCTCAAACTTCCTCCACACCCGGCTGTGCCCTCCACCACCACCACCACTCCACCCTCTGGGCTGCCCAGCCAGGAAAGCCCCGGTGCAGTGCACCTGGGCCAGGTTCCCCTGCACTCCTCTCTGGAGCAACCCCACAGAAGCTTGCAGGACAATGCCCTCCTCTGGGGGCACCAACCTCTCAGCCCCTGGGGTAGGACTGTGGTTGGTGGGGCTCACAGGGGCAGGGAGCATGTGCAGGCTGTCCTCCACCCACTGAGCTGCCATCTCTCATGCAAGGATTCCTTCAGGCCGGGAGCGTGGAGCCCTGGTTCTGTCTGTGTCTCTATGACCAGCACAGCCTCACCCTCTTCCACTCCAGAGACAAAAAACACAATGCCAGCAGCTTCTGGGAGGAGAGTTTTCTAAGATATTAAAAAAAAAAAAAAAAAAAAAAAAAAGGCATTTAGATTATGAGTTTTGTTTTCTTTTTTAGGAATGAGAATAAGGGCAGCCTGGGTGGCTTAGCGGTTTAGCACCGCCTTCAGCCCAGGGTGTGGTCCTGGAGACCCAGGATGGAGTCCCACATTGGGCTCCCTGCATGGAGCCTGCTTCTCCCTCTACCTGTGTCTCTGCCCCTCTCTCTCTCTCTCTCTCTCTCTCTCTCTGTCTCTCAGTGTCTCTCATGAATAAATAAAATCTTTAAAAAAAAAATGAGAATAAAATGCATTCACAAATAAAATTTATATTTAGATACACATTTTTAAAGCTGTATATATGATAATAACCAGCTACGTACATACCATCAGTTGAAGACTGTAATTTTGACCAGTGAAAAAACCCCATGAAAGAAAAATGCCAAACTGCAGGGAAAAAAAAAACCAATTAACAATGGAAAAACCAGGCAGTAAACGCTGAGCTTCAGAGATCGCGCACTGAGGGAACAGATTATGCTCTCAGTCTCCTTGTCCAGCCTAAATCATGGGCCATTCCAAGAGGAAAAAAATGCAGAACAGCTCAGTGCTCACCCTCAAGGAAGGAAGCCAGTTAATAATGACAAGAGCCCGGAAATGAGCAGTTATCAAGCTTCTTAGATTCCTAAGTAAGTAGCTTGCGACCTTACCTGCCCCCCAGGGTCTGGCTGCTGTGACTCTAGATCAGACCTTCCTAAGAACGGAGCTGAGCAGAGCCAGTGTCTAGCAATTTTCCCAAAGAATGGGGCTGGTCCCATCATTTCCCAAAGGAGAAATCCATGCAGCACCGCTTAGCGGCCAGCGTTGGCACATGCTGGGTCTCATGTTCTTGTCACTCCTAACTTCCTCCTAGGTTGGTGGCTCTCTCACTCCCTGAGCATGGTGAGTCAAAGGTGCGTAGGTCCATGGTGGGAACCTCTAAGACAAGGTGGGCTGCTTGGACACCCCCCAGGACCATCAGCCACACAACCGTCCAAGGGTAGCACTTTGTGCACCTGCAGCCACAGCTGTGATGCTGGATGTGGCTGCACCCAACCACAGAGCACGTGCCCCTTTTAGGACATGACACTTTTAAAAATTAGAGCAAAGTCGAGGCCTGGAGAAAGCCCTCATGGACCCTGCCCAAAGCAGCAGAGAGCTGTGCCATTCCTGTAAGGTCCCTACATCATATAGGAAGAGCACCTTGGCTTCTAGTCAAAGGGACTATTAGGGTGATCCTCATCCTCAGTTAGGGATCTTTAAGAAAACAGTCCTCCTGATGGGAAAGCAATTGCCTTGGGAGTAGCCGCCTCTCCTGCAGAGTCCACATCACCAACACTGGCTTGGCACTCAGCGTCTGGCTATGTGAGGAAAGGGGTCCACAGCAGGCCTCACCCACTATGGCAGCAGTGCCAACACGAAAGCTTCAGTTCAAACACTATATGCTTGACACTAACGGTTTGCTTATCCAGATTTAACCCAATAACTGGGCGCCAAAACCCGCCAGAAGAGCTGTAGTACAAAAAGAAATCAGTACCTTTGAAACACAGCCTTTCAAGGGTCAGGTAAATGATACAATATGCATATAGAAAAAGCAATATCCCTTTCTAAATTGTATTTCCTTAAAGAATGAAAGAGTAGGACATGAATCTATGTTTAACCACTTGACTCCTTCCTAGTTTGGAATGCTTTCATATTGGGTATTAAATAGGCAACAAACAGTTGATGATGAAACCCTCTCCCTTCAAGCATATATACCTCTAAATGCAAGGGAATCAGAATGTAGATGTAGGAATCAGACGTGTTCTTGGTTAACAAATAGCAATGATGGTAAAATAGGTATGTGACAAATACACCACAGGAAGCCCAGATATGAGAACCATGAGGAGAAAGCATGAAAAAAATAAGAGAAGCCATCTAGAGATTCAAGGTTTTAAAAAAGATAAGGACATAAGACGCAGGACCTGTTCCAGAGCTGACTATATAACAAAACCTGTTGCAGACCAAAGTGGTGGGGGTGGGGTTGGGGGTGGGGGGGACACGGCACTCAAAGAAGCTGATTGGTCAGAAAAGGCTTCACAGCACCAGGGGCTAGTTTCCACTGAGGGGAGTTTCTTCAGGCAAAGAGGAAGAACCTAAAGAGGAGAACCAGGCAGCCCAGAACATCCTGGACACTATTCTGGGAAGTGAGGGCACCAAGGCAGGGTTATCTGAGAAGGGACCCTCATCACAGAGGAGCAAAGTGAGAGGCCATGAGAAGCTGAAGGATGTCCCAGGAACGCTGGAAATGCGGCGCCCTTCCAGCAAGCGCTCACTTCTCGGTGACCAGCAAAGGGGGAACTGGGAAGAAAGCTTGTTGTGTTTTGAGCCCCACCAGGGGAGAGTGTATGATGAGAGCACAGTGCAGCCATCCCCCAGGTGGAATCACTTCCTTCACTGCATGGCAGCATCCACAGCCAGGCCACAACGGGGTCCATGTACCTGCTTTACACGGGGTTCAAGAGCAAGGTCTCCAAGGGATAACGCCCTCCCTTCCAGGGGTTGGGGCAGAGTTCCCAGGTCCACTGCAGGCCCTGTGCTCCCCATCTCTCAGAAACTGGACAGAGAGAGAAAGGTTAACTCCAAGCCCCTTTCCTTGCAGGTCACCACTGCAGGTCAAAGCACATCACAAGAATTTTTATAAGACTGGAAGCGTCCCTGCTAATCTTATCAGCCACCTCTGACAGCTTCCGATATACAGCTGTCGCTTTGAGATACAACTCCCACTGCAGTACAATTAATTCCAAAAGAGAAAAACAGGTTGAAGAATGAGACTTTAACAATGAATTCATTGTAACAGCTAAGCTCTCAGCCGGGTGAATTCTGACTCCAATATTACCGAGATGCACACACACAGCCGTCTGCACGCGGCCTCTCATCAGCCTTTTCCAACAGGGGCAGACCTGCCACCAGCTCCTCAAACATGCAGAAGGCACAGACCTTAGGACGAACCTCCCTGGCATCCAGACATACCTTCACATCTAGCCTTTAAACACTTCACTTCCTGAGGGCTGCAAGCTGATTCAAAGCACAGCGGCCGGTGCAGAGGGCAGGCCATCCTGCCTGTGAGGCAGAGGTCACTAGGCCACCAGAACTAGGTGTCCGCCTTCATCGGGCCCCTGGACAACACTCCAAATGAAATGTTTGTTCCTCCGTGGGCTGCGCACCGAGGCCAGGGCTGCTAATGTAGGACTCGTCCCATCTCTTCTATACACAGAGTTTGCAGTCCTGCCAGGTCTACTTATGTGGGCTTATATGCAACCCAACTATTTAAACAGAAATCTGAATCAGTTGCCCTGATGAGGGACTTGAAAGCCACAAACCTAGATCCTGTGTAGCAAACTACCTCTCTTATCAAGTTCAAAAGGACTTGGAAAAAAAAAATGACTTGGAATTTCTTGGAATAAAAATTAATATTAAAATCAGGAAAATCTTCTACAATAAGAAGATGAAAACACACTTTCTGCAATTATATGATTGCAACCAGTCAAGCACTGAAAACAGAACATCATGAACCTGAAAAAGGCCTTTCTCATCTAAGACACCATCATCAGAACATACTCCCCTTACTCTTGGAAAAAATGCACTCTGCCTGTTGATTCAGCTAGAGACTGGATACACAACTGGTTCTTTATATTCAAATAATTTTTTAAAGAGTCTGACACCAAACACGACCCAGTTACAGAAGGCGGCACTGCTGAACAAGCCTAAACAATACATGTCCAAAACTTCATTTCCACACCAGCACTTCCTCCACTGGTGATCTGCCCTTTGAACCTGCCTTCAAAACAACTGCACTCCTTCCCTCTATGGCCCGCTGTCATCCAAAGGGCAGGCACAGAGCTTGCACACATCGGCCCTAGTTCTCACACCTGCCTAGTACTCACACCTGCCAAAGGGAGTCATTTCTGCAGCCAAGGTTCCTCAGCAGCGCATAGGGTTCCGGCAAAGTCCATTTCCCTAGAAGACACTCCTCAGGAAAGGACAAAGCATAGTGCAGGAACGGTTCTCCACACTCCAACTCAGAGAGGACTGAGCTTACTCACCCCGATTCTGCAGCAATTCCCTGTTACCACATCTTTGCCCTAAATGCACCCAAACCCCAGGGAGCTCAGGAGACGAGAGCATAGAGTGAAAAGAACATACATCCAGGAGCTGCCTTTTCTTCCTCATCCAAGCTGTGCTAAAGGCAGCCTGGAGGCTAGACTGAAGAGCTGTCCAAGGCCTCTCTGTAGGCCCCACAGCTACACAGGCTGCTGCTGGGATCCTTCCCACAAAATACTTGTCAGAGAACAGCACAAACCTACACCTCTTAGTACAGGGACCACGCCTCTACAGGCGGAACTGCTATAGGGTTATCACAGGTACAGAAATACATGACACCAAGCAAGACCGAGGAGGAGGAGCGGCCCAAAAAGGAGTGTGGAAACCAGCACCCACTTTTTTCCATGTTCCCCACTTTCCCAGCTGCCTTCTCGCAAAAGGAGACAGCCACCCTTGCAAAAGCTAGAGTGGCCCTCCCTAGAGTGTGCAGGGAGCCACTCTGTCTCATCTCCCATTTTACCTTTCCCGAAATCTCTGCACAGTTCTTGTTTCCCAAAGGGAGGATTCCTAGCCTCACCCATTCAGAATATCAGCCCTCAAATACAGATGAAGCAGAGACTCTTTCCAAACAGCTGCTTTCTGACAGCGTGAGGCTGAAACAGGCTTCAGGGGTCACAGAGTTTAGCCATCTGCCCAAAGAAATAAATAGGCGTGCTGTTCTTCCATGTGAAGACGTGGCCTCTAGCATGGCACAGTCAGGACCCTTCAGGCACAACTCCCAGGAAAGACATTCTGGGCAGTGCCGTGCTGAGCTGCCCAGCAGACCCTCCCTCAGGGCACTCCCCACGTGAGGGCAGAGCAGTGCCAGGCCTCTGCCGTTGCTCAGACATGGGTTCACACTGCATTCCATTTACCAGACAGATGTTTAACCTCCCTGCATCCCAGTTTCCATACCTGTAAAATGGGAAGGACACCTACCTCACACAACACCGTTAACAAAAATCAAGCAACACTCGCTGAGCTATCTGGAAAAGTGCCCGCTTTTAAAATAAGTGCTCAAGAACTGGTACCTACAGCCTTTGGCCCACCTGAGGATCAAAGCGGGGTAGGCCACTTTCAGACCTAATTTGGATTGCTCCCCCTGTTGGCTGCACATGCTTACAGAAACAGGGAAATTAGTCACTGGGTCAGGGGTTTCTCCACACATCACCACCTTAAACATCTAGACGCAAACTCCCTTGAACCATGTAAAGTTATCTGTCCTCAGGTAAACAGCCAATATTGGGAGGACGTCTCTGCCATTTCTGAGGGGGAACGTGGCATATTCTCATACAGTGGGTGGAGGAGGATGGGGATCCAGCTGAAGACACAAAACCCTTATTCCTCTCACTTCCCGATAGGGAGGTCTCTCCTTTATAGCACAACTCATTTTCTCTCACTGGATTCCAACATTTTTGCACTAAAAAGATGACTTATGCAAAGAAAACCCCAGATGTCCAACGCCCATTGCATGGAACAACCGAGACCACGAGGAAATGTGCTCTTTGCCTCTTGCCACGACCTCCACCAAAGTACACCCCTTGCGCTGCAACAACACCGCTGTATGAAAAGTTCGTTTTACACACTTCCATGATTGTCGTCACCCCCGGCCTCCATTGAGGCTCGCCAAGAGGCCCAATGCGTGCTTTTGCCTGTTAGCCCAGACACCCCAGGGTACAGCCACATGTCGCAACAGTCAAAGACGGCCCCTTCGCCTTTCACCATTTTTCTCAAGCGAACAGGTCCTCCTCTCAGACTCTGGATCATCACCCATCTCTACAGCATTCTTAGCCTGAAGTCCACGGATGCGATGCTGAAGGTTCAAGAACCTGCTAAAGTAATTACAAAACGCGAGTAACTCAGTGTTTTCCTCTGAAAAGAATTCTTCCATCAGATTCTCAGAGGCGTTCCAGACTCCCCAAAAGGATTAAGAACTGCTGCCACAACACTGTATATGCTGAAAAAATGAGTCAGGTGAGTTTCCAGGGCCTTCACTCACTTAAGTGATTCTGATTTGCCTTCTGAACCGAGTTCTGCAAGCTGCGTAGGCATCCTCCCATCACCCACTCTCATAGTCGCGCCCAAGGTATGAATCCCGAAACCACCTTCGCGACTCCGAAAATCAAACACAGTGGAAACATCAAAACACCAAGGATACTTTTAGCAACAGAGAAAGGAAAAAAAAAAAAAACAAAACAGGGAAACACTAGCGATACTTTTTAGCAAAACACTCCACCCCACAAGCACTTTTCCTCCTCCTCCTCCTCTGCAATCCCTCCTCCCTGTCACGATCGTTCTGCCCTCCGAAGCAGCTTCCGACCTCCCGACCTCCCCGGGGCTTCTCACACTTGATGCCTGCGCTGGAGAAGAGCCCCGAGGCAGGAAAAACACGCAGGGCCGCTCCGCCGGGCCGCGGACGGAGTCGCCGGCTTCTCCTCCGACGGTGAATGGGGGAGGGGGGGCGGCCTGGAGCATCAGGTGCTCCGAGCCAGAGCGCATCCCTCCCGCTTCGCCGCGGCGGAGGCACCGGGACGCCCTTCCAGGGGGAGGCCCGGGGCGGGTCCTCCGCGGGCGGAGCGAAAGGTAAACCCGGGGGCTCGGCTCCAGGCCGCGGCGCTCCGAAAACAAACTTTCCGGGCACTTCCACCGCGACAGGCCAGTGACACCTCCCCGGCCTCCCCCGCCCTCCGCGCGTCTGTCAGCGCCCCCGCCGAGCAGGCGCCCGCCGCTCCGGGGCCCGGGCTCCCCACCGCGGCCGAGCGGCGCCCTCACGGAGCCCGCGGTCCCCGGCCCGGCCGCCCGGCCGCAGGTGAGGCGCCGCCCGGCCCTGGGGACCCGGGGCTGCCCCGCCTCGCCGGGCCCCGGCGGCCGCCGCCGCGCTGGGCTGGCTGATGGGCCGGCGCGTCCGGGCGGCTGGCGCGCACTCACCAGCTGGCTGGTGGTCCTGGCCATGGGCCCCGCGTCGGCGCGGGCACCTCCCCCGCAGCGCTGCGCGGCTCGGCGCCTCCTCAGCGTCCTCCTCCCCGCGGCGGAGCCCCAGCAATGGCCGCCCTCATCCTGCGCCCGCCCCGCCGCCCGCCGCCCCCGGCACCGCCCCGCCCCCGCGCGACGCCGGGCGGGACTTCCGCCGTCGCCGCGCGCGCCCATTGGCCGCGACCGCCGTCGCTCCGCCGCGGCTCCATCGGCCTCGCCGGCGCCCCCGAGCCGCATTTCCGGGTTGGGGCCCGACGGGCGGGAGCGGCCCGGCCCCGCCTCGGAGGGGGGGGCGGCCGGCGCGAGCCAATCCCGGGGCCGGGGGGCGGGGCGGGGGAGGGGGCGAGCTGTCATCCCTGGCGCCCGCGGGGGAACTGAGGCTGGGGGGCCCTGGGGGCCCCCAAGGTCACGCCCGGGGCAGCGGCGGGCCGGGCTCGGGGCGCGGCTCTGCGCGGACACTACCAGACGCAACTTGGCGGCTCACCAAACTGACAAGCGTGCACGACGGAAACTCGGGCCATGAAATCACGTTAAGAGGCCGAAAGCTCCCGTCTCATCGCGGCCCGCCTCACGGACGCCTTCGGAGCTTTCCTGATGACGAGGATGCCGAATTTCTCTGCACTTGTTAATGATGCTAGCGTTATGCTTACGTTTTCGTAGTTGTGGTAAAGTACACATAAACTTTACCACCTTAACCATTTTTAAAAAATATTTGATAGAGGGGGCAGCCCGGGAGGCTCCGAGGTTGAGCGCCTGCCTTCTGCCCAGGGCGTGACCCCGGGGTCCCAGGATCGAGTCCCACTTCGGGCTCCCTGCATGGAGCCTGCTTCTCCCTCTGCCTCCATCTCTCTGTGTCTCATGAATAAATAATATATTTTAAAATTTTTGATAGCACAAGCAGGGGGAGGGACTCACAGAAGGAAACGCAGACCCCCTCTGAGCAGAGAGCAACCCCTCCCCCACGTGGGACTGGATCCCAGGACCCCTGGGACCATGACCTGAGCCACCCAGGCGCCCCCCCACCCTAACCATTTTAGCATAAGCCAGGCGTACAGTTTCGTGGCATTCAGTGCATTCACATTGTTGTAACGTGTTGTTCAGACAAAAATCACGCTCATCTGTTACCTCAACCTCGCATACTTTTAAATAACCCTTTTTTCTACTTCCAAACGAAATACGTATTTACTTTTAAAGATAATTTTTAAAAAATATTTATTTATTCATGAGACACAGGCAAAGACATAGGCAGAAGGAGAAGCAGGCTCCCTATGGGAAGCCTGAAGCAGGACTTGATCCCAGGACCCCGGGATCACAACCTGGGCCAAAGACAGACCCTCAACCACTGTGCCACCCAGACGTCCCAAAAATAACGATTTACACAATACAGAGAATTAGGTAAACGAACCCATAAGTCCACAAACTAGAATTTATTTCTTGAACGGCAGTGATAGCTGCTAATGTTGATCCATCACTAAGGAATTTTCATGTCTAAGGACACCTGGGTGGCTTAGTGAAGCATCTGATCTCCGGATCCTGGGATCAAGCCCCCTGTTTGGCTCCCTGTGACAGCAGGTCTGCTTCTCCCTCTGCTCCCGGCCTCTGCTTGTGCGTATGCACTCTCCCAAATAAATAAATAAAAATTTTTTAAAAAGTAAATACGAGGGCAGCCCCGGTGGCTCAGCGGTTTAGCGCCACCTTCAGTCCGGGGCGTGATCCTGGAGACTGGGGATTGAGTCCCAGGTCGGGGCTCCCTGCATGGAGCCTGCTTCTCCCTCTGCCTGTGTCTCTGCCTCTCTCATGAATAAACAAATAAAATATTTTTTTAAAGAAGTAAATACAGAATTTTCATGCCTAATCCCTAAGGAAGCATGCCTGCTAGTTGCCCCCTTTCCAGATGAGGAAGCTGACACACACTGAAGTTCTGTAACTGCCCCAGGTCCTGCAGTGCCAGAACCAGGACCTCGATACCCATATGCCAGAGACTATGCTTTGACCATGAGGCTTCCAGTCCTCTGTATATGTATGCAACTTAAAGAACAGTAAGAAAAAAAAAAAAGGGCAAATATAAGTTCTACTCCCCAAAAGGGCTTCTGCAGTTTTGATATTTTTTTGACTTAGCAATGCATCATCCTCTATTCCATATAGCTCTCCTAACATCTGCCTGCCATCTTCCCTGGTTGTGAAGGATGCAGAGGCCCGCGCTGGAGGAAGCCTATGGCTTAGAGATCCGCGTACTGATCAAGCTCCCTCCTGACATTCAAGTGGTTCCCGGACCACTCGTAAACAAGGCCCTGCACTCAAATTCAGGCACACCTTTATTTATTTCCTTAGGATAAATTCTCAGCAGATGGAACCGGTGGGATCCCTCTCGGGACTTTAGATACAGGCTGCAAATCGCCAACTGCTTACCCCACGCCAGACACTAATCCTCAGTGAACACAAAGACAAGGTCAAGGTGGAGCTCTTGCCACCACACCAAGCCACATTCAATGCTTGGGAACACGGGAATATTATCCCTTACTACAGATTAAAGGCACATCTGATTTTGCCCACTATGGCCCTGTGAGCAGTAGGTAACTGTGACCATTCCCCTCTTTCACAGAAAGGAACTGAGGCTTTAGTGCCCTGCCTACTCTCAATTGTAGACTTACTAGGTCACAGAGCACAGAGCTCAGAACCAGCCCTGACAGCACCACAGCCCTGCTCTTGGCCACTGCATTCAACACCTCCCAAGAAACCCTTCTTTTGTATTGATTTTAGTCCTCACAGAGTAATAATATCCTCCTCAGAGAATGCTAACCATTTTTACTTAATTCTCATCACAACCCTATGAGGTACTTAGCATTTATCACCATCTTACAAGTAAAATTTGCCAGACAGTACACTAAATGCAATTGTAAATAGATACATAGCTTTAGAGTCTAAAAAATATATGTACACACCAAGAGCAACCTTTCTCAGAAAGTTACTAATGGATGTGCTCCACCAAGTGACAGAGTAAATCAAGAAAGAAGTAGACCTGAGATCCAGTTAACAGGAAGAAACCAACCACACAGGAAGGGGATGGAGGGAAGTCCCAGGATGTGTCTCCTCAGCATGTATGGGTTCAGTCTCCCCTCATGCAAAGCACTGTGCTAGATGTTGGCAATTCCCTGGCGAACAAAACAGAAAAATCTCTGCCCTCGTGGAACTCCAATGCCACAGGCAGGAGGCAGGGCAGGGGAGACAAGTAAATCTTATGGGATGTGAGAAGGTAGTAAGTGCTATGAGGAAGAAAGAAAACCAGTGCCTGGGGAAAAGGTGCAGTTTTCAATGGATCATGAGGAGAAATCCCAGGATAAGAACAGAGATTCTGGGGATACTTAGGTGGCTCAGTGGTTGAGCGTCTGCCTTTGACCCAGGCATGATCCTGGAGACCTGGGATCGGGTCCCATGTCGGGCTCCCTGCATGGAGCTTGCTTCTCCCTCTGCCTGTGTCTCTGCCCCTCTCTCTCTCTTTCTGTCTCTCACGAATAAATAAATAAAATCTTAAAAAAAAAAAAAAAAAAACCTGAGCAAGAATCTAAAACTGGCTTAACTTGAAGGGGAAACAAAAAACAAAAAAGAATCAAAATGTGTATCGACACAGAATGGTAAAATAAATTACAGTAGTTCATCCTGGAGAATTCGATGCAGCTACTGGAAAGAAGACGGTAAAGGTCTAACGAGAGAGTGAAGGGGAAGATCACACAATGGGAACTGAGGTCTTGAGTTTTTGTTTTGGAGTCACTTACACCAGCATGACCGGGTGGTTCTGCAGTAATTCACAGAGAAACGGGGAGGGGGAAGTACCTGTCGGGAATGCTGAGCCCACTGGAGCAGCAGGTGGAGCAGGGGAATATGTGAGGGGAGAAGGCAGGCCCTGGCCCTGGCCTAGCAGCTGAGTGGGCAGCGGGGACAGGGCAGGGAAGAGCAGAAAGAGGAACAAGGACAGTACACAGTTCTCATGGGGCCTCGACAGCAGGTGGGCCTTCCAAAGCCGGGCCAGGCCCCGTCTCGCCCAGAGAGAGGCCAGGTACCCCTGCCATGGCTGAGGTCTGGCTGTGGATCCCAGAACAGTGGGCAGCAGGGGACATGGACTCACCTGGCCCCGCACAGGTCATGGGCATGATGGCTGGAGGAAAGAGAGACAGAGCCCCTGGCTCTTCTCTCTCCCTCCCCTGCCTGGTGCCCCTGACCAGTGGAAGGGTGACCCCAGGCCAAGAATGCAATGCTTGGCTTGACATTGTGAGGTCGTGTTCCACCCAGGGAAGAACAGGGGGATGCCCATAACCACCCTGGGAGGGGGCCATGGGTACACGGCCTAGGGTGGGTGGGGAGCCCTCACGGCACACCTGGCCTGTGCTCCACCTGGCCTGGGACAGTTCACCTGTTTCTCACTTACTTCTATTCTCCCCATGGCCCGAGGGAGGGAACCCAGATTCAGAGGCTATGGAACTTGCCCAGCATCACATAGCTGATGTGCTAGCTACCGAGTTCTGTATAACAGGTTATCCCCAGACTCAGACACGTAAAACAAACATCTATGACCTCACGGATCTTGTGGGTCAGGAAGCCAGGAGCAACTTGGCCGGGTGGTTCCAGTCAGGGAATCTCCTGTCAGCCCGAACACCAAGTCACCGAAAGGCCTGGCTGGGGTGGGGGTGGGCCTGAGTGGCTCAGTCTGCTCAGCATTTGACTGTTGGTTTCTGCTCAGGTTGTGACCTCGGGGTCACTGTACGGAGCCCCAGGTAGCACGCTCAGCATGGGGCCTGCCTGGGATTCTCCCTCGGCCTCTGCCCCTCCAGGTCGCGCTTGGAGCTTTGGGTGCTCTCTTACTCTCAAATAAATAAATAAAACCATTGAAAAATAAATAAATAAAGGCTTGCCTAGAGTGGGAGCATCTTCCAAGGTGGCCCACTCACTCACATGTTCAGGGAGGCTAAGTTTCCTCACCACAGGGGCCTCTCCACAGAGCTCCCTCAGTGTCTTCATGCCACAGCATCCAGCTTTCTCTAGAGCAAATGATTCCAGAGAAAGAGAGCACACCCAACACAGAATCTGCAAGGGCTTTTTTTTTTTAAGTTTTTTTTTTTTTTATTTTTTTACTATTTCTTTTCAAGTAGGCTTCACGCCCAACATGGCACTGGAACTCACAACCCTATGATCAAGAGTCACATATGCTACAAATTGAGCCAGCCAAGTGCCCCCTCCTTGGTTTTTTTGTTTTTGTTTTTGTTTTTTAAGATTTTATTTATTCATGAGAGACATACAGAGAGAGACATAGGCAGAGCGAGAAGCAGGCTCCATGCAGGGAGCCTGACGTGAGACTCGATCCTGGGACTCTGGGATCACACCCTGAGCTGAAGGCAGATGTCCAACTGCTGAGCCACCCAGGTGTCCCCCACTATAGCTTTTATACCCTAATTCCTGAAGTGATCCAGTATTGCTTCTACCCACATTGTGCTGGTCACACAAAACCACCTGGTGCCATGTGGGAAGAACCACACAAAGCTATGAATCCCCAAGGTGGGATCACCGGGGGCCATCTGCAAGGCTGGGCACCAAAGCTCATCCAGGGAAGAGCCAGGACCCCAATTCTGCTGGGGTGCAGAAAGAGATGAGGAGAGACATGATGAGAAAGGCAGGCCAGGCCTGTGGCCCTGGAGGTTTTGAGAACCAGAAAAGAGTCAGGCGAAGAGGCAGGGAGGGGAACCAATTACCACACATCCCGTTAGGAAAACACAAGAGGACCCTTCAAAGATAATGATGTCCTGCCTCTGCCCACTAAGTGCCTGGTCACCACACCCAAGGCTCTCAAGATGCATCTAGCTGCAGGTAGACGGATGAAAGATGCCTGGGGTGCCTGGGTGGTGCAGGCAGTTGAGCGTCTGACTCCTGGTTTCTGCTTGGGTCATAAGATTGAGCGCCGAGTTGGGAGTCTGTGCTCAGCACAGAGTCTGCCTGGGACTGTCTCTCCTTCTCCATCTGCTCCTCTCCCTACCAACATACATTCTCTCTCTCAAATAAAAAAGGAAATCTTTAAGAAAGAGAAAGATAAATGTCAAAGCCAATAATTTGCAAGCCACCTGAGAAAATACCTTCTCATATAAATTGTGGTACCTAGAAAAAAATATTTTAACTAAACTGGAAAACAAGAAACACAAAGTTGCATCAAATCTCAGGTGAGCAGCCTTCCCTCCCTAAATTACAACTCCCCCACTGTAAAATGGTCTGACTCCAAAAACTGTTTAAAATCCCAAAGACTGTAAACATCCAGTGCTGACAAGCATGTAGGAAATGAGCACCCTCCTATGCTGACGATAGGAATATAGCATCTCTTTTAGACCCAGGCACTCGGGAGCTCTGGCCCAGGCCCTTCTCTCTAGAAGAGATGGTAGGCGGAATAACGGCCCCACCAAAAATGACCGTCTCCTGTTCACCCAGGCTGTGAATGTGTGACATAGAAAGGAAGAATTATGGCTGCCAACAAGCTGACCTTAAAAGAGGAGGATTATCCAGGATCATCCAGGCCGGCCCAATATAATCACAGGGGTCCTTAAAAGATGGAAGAGAAAAAGAGTCAGAGTCTGAATGAGGCAACATAAATAGAACAGTCCAACCTGCTGGCACTGGCTTTGCAAATGCAAGAGGCGGTGAGACAGTGTGGGCAGCATCTGGAAGCTGGGAACGAAAGATCTCCCCCTAGAACCTCTAGGGAGAATGAGCCTCTGCCCCCACTTTGATTTTGGTCCACTGAGCCCTATTTGAGCCCTATTGACTCCAACCTCCAGAGCTATAAAATAAATGTGTGTTCTTTGGAACTCCTAATTTGTGGTAATTTGTTACAGGAACACAAGAAAACTAATAGGAAGGCCCCCCTGCGGCACACGGAAGCCAGGAACCCAAAGGGCCCAAAGGTGTACCCACACGAGGTCCCCTTCAGCATCACCCATGGTCCCTTTTGCTGGGGGCCCCGCCCGGCGGTGGGCAGGGAGGAGTCATCCCATGGTCCCTGCTGCTAGGGGCCTGGGCCACGGGCGGGGGGCAGGGAGGAAGGCCACAGCTCGCTGGCGAGGGCTGGTTAACGTCATAAAACGTGCATCTCAAGGCACCTGGGGACCTTGTCACAGTAGCGAGACATTTCCACGCGTCCCCACCCAGGCAGCTTCCCATTCCACGCTGCCTAACCAAAAAATAATAATCAGCAAAGCAATATCAAAAAGCACAATCCCGGTTTATAAAACAAACCAGAGAGAAACGAAGGGAAAGGCAAGCTCGGTCGGGTCGGAAGGACCACGCACGCGGCGCCCTAATGGTCGGGGAGAGGCAGGGCTCCTGACGGCCCGCACAGGCACAGGGCGCCAGGGGCCCAGCGGGGCGCCCCCACCCCCCACCCCGACCCGCTCCGGGCTGGGGGCCAGGCCGCACAGGGGCGCGACGGGAAAGAGCAGGGAGGGGCGCAGGGGGGTTCCCGCGCCCTCCGGGTCTCCCTGCCCGCGGCCGGTCCCCTAAACCGGGACCGGGTCTCAGGGCGGCGCGTCCCTGCGCGCGGCTGGCCCGATTGGCCGCAGCAGAGGCCCGTCCTCCCGCCTGCCGCACCCCTCCCCCGACCTCTGGGGCCACGCGACCCGGCGCTGGGGCTGCGGGCTCCCCGCCCCCCGAGGGTCCCCACCTGGAGGGCTGCCCACCCCCAACCCCCCAGACGCTCGGCACCAGTCGGCACCCCAACGCTGCGCTCGGGGCCTGGGGGACCCCTCTACCCCACGGGGAGCCCCGGCCCTCGGGACGCCAAGCGCCCCCCCCCGGCGGACGCCCCCCGCAGCTCTCACTCGGGGAGTCCGACAAGCCCCCTCCCCCACAGGGCCCACCCACCTCCCACGGGAGGGACGCCTCCCCAGGGACCCCACCCCAGCTTGTCCTCTCAGCAAGCCCCCCCACCCCAAGGACTCAGACCCACCCACACCGACCGCCCTGCAGCCAGGCCCTCAGTGTCCTTGCCGGGGTCCTAAAATGGCAAGGACGACTGTTTAAAGCCCTGCAGCCTCAGGCTCCCTAGTGGAATGGTGGGTGCCAGGCCGCGGGGTGGGGGGGGTCAGGGATATTATCTAGTGGGAAGAGCTGCTCTTCGGGGTGACGGAGAAGCTCCGCATCGCTGGCGGTGCCGGCTGTACCCCTAAACGGCGAGGGTGGCCGCAGTCCCAACCGAGGCACCAGGCCTGTGCCACCGGGTGGTAGGCAGCTCCCCTTGCAAGTGCCCTTCCCAGCCAGCGCTGGCTCCTCACCCTCGCTGACCACCAGCTCCGCCAGCCCTTGCCAGATCCTTTGCTCAGCCAGGCAGTGCAGGGACAGGTCCCCGTGAGGCCCGGGGTGGTGCAGGCCAGGCCAGACCCCGGCTCTGGGGCTCACCAGCTCTGGAACACTCCGTGCCCCTCCCCCAGCTGAGAATAAGGTGACTAACAGGAAACGCCTTTGGAGTTTGGCAGAGCAGCACGGGTTAAGCCGGTAAGGCACCTAGAATGAGGCCCGCACCCAGCAGGCAAGGGCCGCTCAGCTCCTCAGCTCGGCAGGGATGAGACGCTCCTCTGCCCCCTCCCCCCAGGGTGCCCGCCTAGCCGGGCCCTTCCCCTGTATCATGGGCGCCGGCAGAGGCAGGAGTTGCTCAGTCACCCGTCAGGCCTAGGACGTCCCTGTACCTCACTGGCATGTGGCCTGAGACCCCATCCCTTCATACCCCTACAAGTGGCCTCTGCCCCAGGCCTCGCCTGAGCCTGGCCTGAGCCTGGCCTTCCGGTGCAGGTTCTTCCCAGGCTGCTCAGGGCCCCGGGGGCGCTTCCTGTAGCGGACTCTGCGGCAGAGGCAAGGGGCATGGTGGCCGCACCCGATGGCGTCCCAGGACGCGGCCCTTGGACCTCCCATTCCAAGGACGGCACTCATGAGAAAGGGGGAAGGTCCCCAGCACATGACGGGGGAGAGAGTCAACCCCGGCTCTGGGCCTCCACCAGGCCCTGCCGGCTGATCCCATGTCACACTGTCCTCAGAATCTGCAGGGTCCCCCATCCGGGGAATGCAACCACCCGCACCCCCAGCGTGGGGGCACTGCTGCCAGGGCCGAGGGGACGTGGAAGGCCCCAGGTCACACTAACGGACAAAGAGTTGCAGGGCTCGGGATACCGGTGACCTCCGAGCCGCCCAGCGGCACCAGGCAGGCTCACCTGCAGCTGTGCAACCTCCAGCGTGCACGTAGGATCATCGTGCACACCTGGGAGCCAGCTCAGGCGAGGGGTCGTTCAGGGAAAACACTAGAGGCAGTGGAGTCTTGATTATCCCAAGGGCTCAAGGAAGTAAGGCTGCAGGCAGGGTAAGCAGTGGCGGCCAGGGCGAGCTCAGGCACCCTCCGCAAGGCTTCCTGCACTCCCAGCCTGGCGAGCTGGGGTCCAGAGGCCTGCGCAGATCCCTTCCGAAGGCTGGGGGAGCACCTGGCACTGTGGCCCTGCACCCCCACTTTGCCTGCCCAACTCAAGGGTGCAGAGAGCAAGGCCATGGGACACTCTGTGCGCTGGTCCCCCCCCGAGGCCCCTCCCGCACCCAGCTCCTGACTTGTCTCCACAAACGATTCTCTCCTCGTGCAAAATCCCAAGAAGCACCCTTGCCCTCAGTCCCAACATGTGAACTTCTGACGCTGTCTACACTCACTGTCCCAGCCCCTTCCCGTCTGCTCTCCAACCTAGGACCCAGGGCTTCCCCTCCCACCACCTCCAACCACGTCTCTGCCAGGGGCTCTGTGGGCCTCAGGCACAGCTGTGCAACGGAGAGGACCCCGTCACCTCCACTGGGACCCTGCAAGGCTGCCACGAGCCAGAATCCAGCCACTCCCACTCCTGACCCTGAGATCCAAGCACCCCACCTCCCCAGCACCCCCAGACAGCCACTGAGGTGTCAGCGCCCTGCTCTGACATGACGGCGCCCTGCTTTGAAGCAAAACTCGGAGACCAGACAAATCCCTGCTGGGCGCATGTTTATCCAGCTGCGTCCTGAGCGGAGTCCTCTGCCAGGGGCAGGGTGGCCACTGGCTCCCTGGAGACCAGCTCCTCCACGGCTCAGCCCCGCCAGCGTCCAGCCAAGGCTGGGCATCCTTTCCAGCTGTGGTCCTCGGTCACTGCCTGGCCGCCTCCGCCTGCCACACCAACTCGCCCGAGATGTAGGTGGCCCGCACGTGGAGAGAGTCATCGAGCATCACGAAGTCTGGGTCAGAGGGGGGTGGTGAGAAGGAGGCAGGGGTGGGCCCAGAGGCAGGGGTGGGCCCATCGCCCACCCTCACCCCCTCCCCTACCCTGACGCCGCTGGAGAAACAGGCCTGCAACATGACTTGGGCACAGCACCCCAACCCATCGCAAGCTGACCCAGGTCCTGGAACCAGCATTCCCAGCAGTAGGGTACAAGGGACAGAGGCCCCGGCAGCCCTTCCCCCAGCCTTGCCTCATATGTCAGAAGGGTAATGGGGCGCAGGGGGAGGCTGGCAGCTGGGCAAGGCCACCTGGGCACAGGGAAGATCCCACCTGCCCTGGCACTGCCCCAAGTCTTCAGTGGCCCGAGTGCCCGCATTGGCCCCTGACCTGCATCCGCCCCGAAGTCCAGGGTCCCCTTGCGCTTCTCCAGCCCCAACAGCTGAGCGGGGTGCAGGGACGCAGCCTCCAGGGCCAACTCCACACTGCAGCCTGCTCAGAGGACACAAGTGGGTAACATCCCCCATCTCAGCGCCGCTGGCAGCCCCTCCCCACCACAGCCCCGGGGCTCCAACGCCTAGGAACTGGAGAAGGGAGACGTCCCAGGACCCTGCTGCAGGTCGCCAAGGTTCCACTTGCACCCCGTCCGAGGACACTGCTAGGTACCCTCCTTCCGCTCACTCACCCATCCCATCCTGACAGGCCTCCCCCTCCTCACACGAAAAGGCCTGCAGTCCCCTCCCCTGTCAGGGTCCCAGGAAGAGCCCCCCGACAAAGAAGCAGTAGCCTGGGCATCAATAAGGCCACCTCGACTTGACTTTCTATCCCTGCTACCCCTAAGAGGCCACATGACCAAACCCCATTCCTTCTGGTCCCATCACCACCCCAGCTGCCAGGCCGAAGCCACTTCCTGCCTCCTGGCCTGTCTCCTACTGCTCGAAACAGCACGCTGAACCCTGGAACCCCCAGGGACACCCCAGCCCATGGCACCAAGAATCCCATGGGGCCTGGCCAGTTACAGCCTCTGCAAACACCCCTTCCAGGCTCCCCGAGAACACGCCCACCCTCTTAGGAAGCCTGGAGCACTGCTCTGACCACCCCCTCCCCCCAGCTCTGTACCCGTTAGCCCACAGGGTCCAAGTCGGAAGGCTTTCCTGCGTATAAGGTGAGGTCCCTTCTCCTCTCGGGTGCCACGGCTTCACTGCCTGTCACCCTGGATTCCAGCCGCCTGCTTGCTTGTCATTGTCTTAACCTGCCCCTGAGCTGCTTGCAGGGGGGCCTCGGCCACATCCCTGGTGCTCATACCTTGGGAGCTCCACCAGACGAGGGATATGGGTGCAAGACTCTAGTGGTCTCCACGCTTCCCTCCAACCTCTCCTGGGTGGAGCTCAACATACACACACGCACACATGCATGCACACACACTCGCACCGCACACTTCCCCTACCCCAGCCTCACTGACCTGTGGCCTGCAGGAAGTGCCGGACACAGACGTCCATCGGGGCGATGCTGCCACTCAGTGTCTTGGTGCCTTGAGAGCAGAGAGGGCAGGCTCTGGGGGACCAGAGGCCACGAGGCACGTGGTGGGGGGTGGGCACTGGGCTGGTGGGGCGGCCAATAGGCTGGCAGGGAACACCCAGATTCGTGGATCCCACGGGAGGCTGGGGACTGTTCCCACATGGGCAGTCAGCAGGGATGTGCGGGTAGCTCACCTGCCACATAGGCTGTCAGCCCGTCTACTTCTACCTCCTGCTGCCCCAGCGTGTGACGGCCATTGCCCAAGCCCAGGGCAGGGACAGCATCGGTGACCAACACCAGCCCTGCAGAGAGAAGGAGCCTTAGGACTTACCCCTACAGGGTCCTCCCAGCTGCTGCCACCCTGCCCTGCCACTCACCCTGGGGATGGGCGCGGTGGGCAATGCGCAGGGCAGCGGGGTTGGTATGTGTGCCGTCAGCAATCATTCCGTAGAAGATGTGGCGGCCTGGTGGTAGCCGGTCACTAGTCAAAAGCCCCACGATCCCTGGGTCACGGTGGTGGAACTGGGCAGGGATAGGAGGGGGGCAGCTAAGTGATGGCGGGAGCCTGACACCCACCCACCCAGGGCACTGGCAGACGGGGGGGGGGGGGGCACTCACAGGCAGCATGGCGTTGAAGAGGTGCGTGATGAAGGTGGCCCCACTCTGCACGGCTTCCTCCGCGGCTTGCAGGTCGGCCACCGAGTGTCCTGCATAGGGGACCTGGACTCAAACTGTGCACCCAACCCAGGAACCCCCGCCATGGGCCCAACCCTGGGGGCGGCCCTCCTCACCTAGGGACACACAGATGCCACGGGCCGTCAGCGCCTGTATCACCTCGTGGCTTCGGCCCAGCTCGGGGGCCAGTGTCACAATGCGGACGTTGTCCAGGGGCCCATAGGTGGCCAGCACGTCGTGGAAGGCGTTGGTCTCAAAGGAGCGCAGGTGGGTTTCGGGGTGTGCACCCCGCTTCTCCCGACTGATGAACGGGCCCTCCAGGTGCACCCCTGGGAGGAGGGCAGTGGATGTCTCCAGCTCGCCTCCAGCCCTGCGGCCCCCGCCCCAGCCCCTGTGGCCTGCCCAGCCACCCTCCCGGTTGGGCCTCTGGAGGGGGAAGGGCTGCCACCAGGTCCCCAAGGAGCCTCCCAGGGCGGGGGCAGGAAGAGGGGTCAGCCACTCACCGAGGACCCCTGCCCCATGGGGACCACCACTCTTCACAGGGATCTGAGGAAGGACCTGGGGGGAACCAGCTGTTAAAGCCCTGCCCCCTATGGCCCAGCGCCCAGGGGGGTCAGAGATCAGCCCCCTGACAGCCTTCCCTCAGGGATGGGAAGCTCCAGGCCCCCAGGCTCGGCCTGGGGAAGCGCAGCTTGAGAACTAACAGGACGCAGAGGTGAGACCCGCCGCAGGCCCAGGAGCTGGGGGAGGAGCTGGGCAGAGGGCAGGCACCCGGACAGCAGCGGGGACACGGCGGGCTGTGGACCCGGCCCGGGCGACGGGCCTGGCCTCGGGCTGCAGGACCAGAAGCACGGCCAGGCCAGGAGGGGGGTGCACTCCGGGCAGAGGGGTGCGGGCCAGAGAGCCTGGTGCGGGCGGGGCCACGGGCTGAGGCCTCAGCACCATTGGAAGCTCTGGTGTCCCTCCAGGTGCTCACGGTCCCCACCATGGACGCAGACAGGCAGGCGCCCCAGGCCGCACCTCCCCCAGGAAGCCACGTGGGGAAGAAGGTGGGCAGGGAGCCCCGTGGGCAGCAGGGTCCCTGGGCCACGCTGCGGGACAAACAGCCCGCTCCCCCCCGCCCCGCCCCGGGCTCCCCTGCCCCCAACAAAACCCGGAGATCTGCGAGAGGCCGAAGCCTCGTGTGACGTGCAAGACAAGAGCAGAACTGTCTCGGGAGCCTGAGGACGGTGCTAGGCAGATGTGGGGGACCCACGCGGGGGCCACGCGGGGACAGGCGGCGCTCCGGAGGCCTGGCAGCGCCCGCCGCCCTGAGAAGCGGGGGGACCGAGAGACGCCTCGCCGCAGAGCAGCTGTGCTGCCAACCGCGCCCAGGAAGCACCGGGAAGCACAGGAGAGGCCCGGGGGCTCCAGGCGAGAGGTGCAGACGCACAGGGAAACCTCTGGCCCGACGCTGTCAGCACGGCGCAGTGAGGCCTGGCCCGCGGTGGCCGCAGGAAGGCTCCCGGGCACGACAGCCTGCTGGCTCCTGATCTCACACGGAGCCAACAGCCAAGGCTCGGGAGCAGCCGAGGGAAGCCGCTGAGGACACAGGACAAACGGGGCAGGGCCGGCGGGGCCAGGACGCGTGAGGACAGGTCCCGCACCCATGAAATGAGGACGGAGCGTCAGCATTCCGAGACACAGCAAGCTCCTCCAAACTATGGCTACGTGAGCAGCCAAGCAAAAAACCCAAAAGAACCGTGTGGTAAAAACAGCAAACACTGAAAAACAGAGTCAGAGAAGAATTAGAGAAGCCACCCGGAGGCCCAACAGCGGAGTGACAACTCCTGGGAAGGGGCGACAGGGAAGCGGCGGAGAAAATCACGAAGCAATCACTGAAGACAAGCAAACAAAACAAAAAGTCAGACTTCGGCCTGAGCGGCGGAGCTGACGGCCAGCACGATGGAGGAACCCTGTCCCCTCACACTGCGGAGCCCAGGGCCAAAGGGAAGGTGCCGTGAGCCCCACACACAAAGTATCAGAGCTCGGTGCCTCTGGCTTCTCAGCAGCAGCCCCAGGAGTCACAACACAACACAGCAACGCCTTTAAGATTCCAGAGCAGAGTCACTCCTAACAGAACTGCAACCCCGTCAAGAGAGGAGACAACAGGGGCGTCTGGGGGGCTCAGTCAATGCAGTGTCTGACTCTCGATCTCGGCTCTGGTCGTGATCTCAGGGTCCTGGGGTCGAGCCCCACATCAGGCTCCCTGCTCAGCGGGGAGTCCACCTGTGATTCTTTCCCCTCCCCCGCCCTAATATAATAAGTCTTTTAAAAAAATAATAAAAAGGGGGGATCCCTGGGTGGCCCAGCAGTTTAGCACCTGCGTTCGGCCCAGGGCATGATCCTGGAGTCCCGGGACCGAGTCCCATGTCAGGCTCCCAGCATGGACCCTGCTTCTCCCTCTGCCTGTGTCTCTGCCTCTCTCTCTGTCTCTCAGGAATAAATAAAATCTTAAAAAATAATTATAGTAAAAAGGGCCACCTGGGGGGCTCAGTGGTTGAGCGTCTATCTTTGGCTCAGGGCATGATCCCAGAATCTGGGATCATGTCCTGCATCAGGCTCCATGCACGACCCCCTTCCTCCCCACAAGTAGCCTGCTTCTTTCTCTGCCTGTGTCTCTGCTTCTATGTCTCTTAGAAATAAATAAAATCTAAATAATAATAAAGAGAGCAGGGAGCCCTGGGTGGCACAGCGGTTTGGTGCCTGCCTTTGGCCCAGGGCGCGATCCTGGAGACCCGGGATCGAATCCCATATCAGGCTCCCGGTGCATGGAGCCTGCTTCTCCCTCCGCCTGTGTCTCTGCCTCTCTCTCTCTGTGACTATCATAAATAAATAAAAATTAAAAAAAAAACAACAAAAAAATAAAGAGAGCATAAAAACACTCTGACCTTCAAGATCTCAAAAACTTCACCTTCTGTGACCCCTTCCTCTAGCAGAAGCTTGTGGATGTGCTCCAAAACGAAGGCATAAACCAGCAAACCCAGGATGGGGGATCTGCAGGGACTCCCCCCTGGTGAGGGCAAGGGTGTGCCAGGACCCCTGGGCCCAAGGAAGCCAGCAGTCCACACTGGGAAATGGGTTCTGGAGGCCACTGCAGGAAGGCGATACTGTTGGAGCGCCTGGTACGTGCTGACGTCCCGAAAGAAGAGTGAGGAATTGACAGGAAGCCTGGAGTTGAGTCACCAGATAAAAGCAACGTAGCATACGCAGAGCAGCGACCCCAAGGGAAGCACAGCAGGCAGCAGGAAGGTGGGAGGAGTATCTGAGTCCCCGTCACCAGTGCTGCCAGCTGGCCTCACCAAGACTGCAGGAGGCCACCTGGGGAGGTCGGCGGGGTGGCTGGAAGCCCGGGAGGACAGCCTCACCCTGTCCTCTGGTGGGACGCACACATGCACACACGTGGCCCTAAACCGACAAGTCAGTAGGAGCACCAGCCTGTACTGGAGACCGGCGAGCAAATTCCAAGAATCAGCTGAGCTGAAAGGGACCGTCTCTCCATGGGAGCCAGTGGGAACAAAGGGCTGCTTTTCCTAATGAGTCATGTGATAAGTGTAAGTTCACTACAGATTTTGTTAAAAAAAAAAAATAAATAACAGCTGAGTTTTTCCAGAATAGATGTTTCCCCCCTGAACAGGTGGGCATGCATGTTAGACACTGAAGAGACCCATTGCCTTCAGCCTATTGCCCATGTGCCACCGGGAGACAGTGTCGTGACGAGTGTCAGGTTCCATCCTCAAGCTTTCTCCAAAGTCCTCTGAGGGAGCTCAGCGCCAGACACAGCTGGGAAGAGACTGCCCCCACCCAAGGGGTGGCTGGAATGGTGGGTGAATCCTTGGACTGCTGTCTGCAGCGAGGACACCACATGGGACATTCCAGGGGGTTCCGCAGAGGCTCTCCCGGGGAACGACACACAGGGAGAGGGGACCCACGCCGTGTCCGTCCCTGGCTGCTCTCCCCACCTGGGCTCACGTGTGCCACTCCTGCCCCCATAAGCTCCGAGTCTCAGATTCAGAACCTGAGGTCCGAACAAGACACTCAGGATTTCCTTCATACCTCGAAGCAAAACAGAGATTTACAGGGAGAGCTAGAGAACGCTAAGCTGGGAGAGCAGAACACGGGATAGCACAGACAGATGTAGGGGAAACGAGGCCAGTTCCCAGCAGGAAGGCAGGGGAAGAGGTCAAAGGACAGAGGGCGTGTGGGGCCAGAGGCAAAGGTGTGGCTGCCTCCCGAGGAGGTGCCAGATCTTGGCTAAGCAGCTGATGGGACTTGAAGCAGACAACAACCGCCGATCAGATCAAACAGTCAAGCTGGAGGAGACCCCAGAAACAAACCAGGTGGTCTCAGTGGACCAGAACATGATGACAAAGGACCTGACAAATGAAGCAATCCAGTTCTGCCCAGAGTGAGCCAGCCCCGGGGCGGGGCGGGATCCCAGGGAGTAGTCCTGTAGTTGCTAAGAGAATACCAGGATCCAATTTTCACATTCACCACCCTCCACGACCTTTCTTTCTGCTGCCTGAGGCTTTCAACCTGCAAGTGCTTATAGAGGATGACAGCTACTAGTTAAGACCACGTAAGCCAAAAGTCCCCAAGGCCAGAAACCGGGGGTCCTAAAGAAAAAGCCCTCACCTCCTGTGTGGCAGCGGTCACATGTGCTGCTGAAGGTGTAGGCGGTGTGCGACCGAACAGCAGAGCCACAGCGTCAGGACTTCAAAAAGGAAGCATCAAATAGAACAAGGCAAAGGCCTTCCAGGCAGTGGGCTCGGAGATAAAAAGAGAACAGCCTAGAATGGGTGGCACGTGCCTAAGGAGAGGACAGAGGCTCAGGCAGGCAGAGAGGGGACACTGAGAAGGATGGGCTGACCCCGAGGATCAAAGGGGTGGGGTGGGGCGGGGCGAGTGGTGCCCCGAGGCCTGTACCTTGGGAAGGCCCCTGTGGCAGGACTGAGAGCCAGGAGCGTGAGGCTCAAGAAGGGGGAGGGCAAGCAACGTGGAGGCAGCAAGACGGGCACGTGCCCAGGTTCCAAGCAGGGGGGAAAGCACGGGCGGACAACCAACAGAGAAAACAGAACCTGGTGCCGGTGTCCAGCAGGAAGGTGAGCTTAGTTTTTAACATCCGACTATGATGGGAAACCTGGGGGAAGTTTCCAAAAAAATGTCCACAACTGATGGTTGACCAAGTCCTTAATACGTACAGCACAGGGCAGCCCCGGTGGCGCAGCGGTTTAGCACCGCCTGCAGCCGGGGTTTGATCCTAGGGACCCTGGATCGAGTCCCACATCAGGCCCCCTGCATAGAGCCTGCTTCTCCCTCTGCCTGTGCCTCTGCCTCTATCTCTCTCTCTCTATGAATAAATAAATAAAACCTTTAATAAAAAAAAATACATACAGCACAACACCAGGAGATGGACATGGTCACCAGTCTCAACTTAGACTTGAGAAAACAGACTCAGAACAAAATAGTGTCCTGTGACTACCCCCGCTAACCAGTGAAGTTACGGGGCCCAGACCAAACCCAAAGCCCACTCCTGACCTCCCCCAACACCCAGCTTGGACTCTCTGTCCA
This sequence comes from Vulpes vulpes, assembly GCF_048418805.1. Lineage (NCBI taxonomy): Eukaryota > Metazoa > Chordata > Mammalia > Carnivora > Canidae > Vulpes > Vulpes vulpes. The sequence continues at coordinate 113,518,071 of NC_132782.1, forward strand.
CACACCCGGGAAGGACCCAACAGCGGGCAACATGATCATTATACAAAAGACCCTGCACTGGAGAGAAGCACAGCACTGGAGCAAAAGATGAGGGATTACAGGGTAACCGTCGCCTCCCTAAACTCTGCTCAGGTAAGGGAATACCCACACTTTTCAAAACTCTCGGCATCAAGCAGTAAAGAGGCAGGAGGAGCAACGCCTGGGTGGCTTAGGGGTTGATCATCTGCCTTTGGCTCAGAGTGTGACCCCAGGGTCCGAGTCCCACATCGGGTTCCCTGCAGGGAGCCTGCTTCTCTCTCTGCCTGTGTCTCTGCCTCTCTCTGTGTCTCTCTCATGAATAAAATCTTAAAAAAAAAAAAAAAAAAGCATGAGAAATACCGCTTTCCAGCAACTCGGAAACAAAAAAAAAACCCAATGATAAGATGTGGTAAAGAATAAAGACAGAGAAGATCCCTGGGTGGCTTAGCGGTTTAGTACCTGCCTTTGGCCCAGAGCGTGGTCCCAGGGAACTGGGATCGAGTCCCACATCGGGGTCTCTGCAGGGAGCCTGTTTCTCCTTCTGCCTCTGTCTCTGCCTCTCTCTCTCTGTCTCTCATGAATAAATAAAACCTTAAAAAAAATTTAAAAAAAAAAATAAAGACAAAACGCCACAAAGGAAATACCAGAGAGGTGCGGATGGGAGGACCAGTGGGAGGATGTGGGGGCAGACAAGAGCAGCAGGAGGCTGGGCTGGGGGCAGGGAAGCTTCTTTCTGTAAAGCACACTCCCCTGACTCAGCGAGGGGATGAGCCTGAGGAGCAGACACGGATGTGGCAATCAGAAAGTCCCAGCAACCGGTTTCTGCAGCCTGGAGGGCAGCTCAGAAAGGACGTGCAGCCGGGGAAGGCACAGCCTGTGGGACACCCGGATGAGCAAGCCCGGGGGCAGGACCCCACGCGGTGGAAGGAGGCCAACAGGTGAGGCCAGGTGCTAGTGAGGAGGTGTTGGTGGGAGCAGATTCGAGAAAGCGCTGCTGCTTCTGGAGCCCCTTCTCCTGGACACTGGGAGCCTGACCTCACCTTGTGATAAACCTCTGGTGGTGAGGTGACCAACGTGGGGCAGAAGGAGGTGACTCCATGCGACAAGATCCTCTGGGCCACCAGGGCGACTCCTGAGCCCACGTCCTCCGTGGCCTGAGAGAAGTCAACGCCAAATCCACCTACGGCCACAAAGAGAAGGTCCCACCGTGCCCAGACCACCCTTTCGGGGTCGCCACCCGCAGCCCTAGACCGCACCGTTGATCTGCACGTCGATGAAGCCGGGCGCCAGAATGCAGCCCCCGCAGTCCCGCCGCTCATCTGCCACTCGCCGCTCCTCAAAGAACAGCTTCTCGGGGTCCAGAATGCGACCTTCGCGCACCCACAAATCCTCCCTACGGCCAGAAGCCGGGGTGGGGGGGTAAGGCTGCCCGCCCCGCACCGTGGGCCACGCGGCAGCTCCCGGGCCCGCGCCCCGCAAGAAAGCAGCCCGCAGCTCCGGCCCCTACGCCCGCCCGCCCCCGGCGCCACCAGAGCGGCCCCCGCCCCCGCCGCCCCACCTGAGCAGCGCCCGGCCTCGCAGGATGCGGCAGTTGGTGAACTGGAGCACCGGGGCCCGTGCCCCGTCCTGCCCGCCGCGCATCGTGAGCCACCGAGCCCGGCCGAGCGGGCGGCAAACGGAGCCCGCAGCCCAAGCCCGCTAGCCGCTCCCCGCCGACTGCGGGCCGCCGAGCTCGGCCGCACCCACGTGACCCTCAGCTGACTGAGGCGCATCACGTGAGCGGCGCGTCCACGTGACCCGGCCGCCCACGTGACCAGCGCGCCCCGAGCCTGCAGGAATTCCGCGGTCGCCCCGTCCGCCCACTCCGCACCCCCCCCAGCCCGATCCCACACAAGCGGTCCACACAGGCGTCCAGTCACAACCGAGAACTTTATTGGACACGGCTCCGCTCAGGGCCCGCGGCCCCGGACAGCCGGGGCTGGACGAGAGTGGTTCCATCCGAGCCTCAGGGCAAACGGTAACCCCACAACGCAACACTACCTAAGGTTACTATATAGTTGGGAAACGGAGGGCTGCTCCACAGACGTATGAACAGATCAAATCTTTATAAATAATAAACATCCAGTGAAGAGAAAAATGACAAGTCTAATTCATCCTTAAACACAGAGCACTCTAGGGCAGATGAGTGGGGGCGGCCAGGGGCCTGCATCCTCACTGGTCGGGGGCCTAGATGGGGAATGAGTGGGCCCAGATGTCCACGGCACGGGGCGGGGGCAAGGCCGGGGTAACAGACAATGGGCACTAGGACACTGCGCATTTACAAGACCAACTACTGGGGGTGGGGGGCAGCTGCCCCGTGCATGTGTGTCAGGCTGTTCATTTTGGAATGAGGGGGTGGTCTTTACATCATATTCTGTGGCTGGTGCGCTTGGAGAAGGGCTACTTTGTGGACAGAATGAGGGCAACAATGAGACCGTAGAGGCCGAGCACCTCGGCAAAGATGAGGATCAGGATCATGCCCACGAATAGCCGAGGCTGCTGGGCGGTGCCACGCACACCAGCGTCCCCCACGATGCCAATGGCAAAGCCAGCGGCCAGCCCGCTCAGGCCCACACTCAGGCCAGCACCCAGTTGGAGGAAACTCCTGTGGGGAGAGAGGACACAGGAGAAACATTAGCTACCTGCTGGGGAAATCACCCACCCAATGCCCCTCCCATGCCCTCCCAGCCCTGTGTAGTGGCCTGACCCCAGGCAGGGCAGGACAGGTGCAGAGGGACCCAGCACTCACCTGTAGAGGCTGATGCCATCATTCAGGGAATTAGCGATAAGGACTGCCACCACCAACCCATAGATGGCGATGATACCAGCCATGACCACTGGGATGATGGATTTCATGATCAGTTCTGGCCGCATGACAGACATGGCTGCGATGCCGGTGCCACTCTTGGCTGTACCATAGGCGGCACCTAGGGCTGTGGGGAAGATGGGGGAAAGGCAAGGTGAGCTCAGAGTACCAGGGACCAGGACCCTGGGAGTAGCTCTGGCACAGTTGAAGAACACCTTAAGTTCTAACAAAGAGGACATGAAGTTGGTACCCAGCCAGGGGCAGGAGGTAGCCCTCAGTGGCAACAGCCCCAGCCGGGCATGCAAGGAGCGCAGGTAGCTCACTCTTTCTCCACCAGAGACCCTATGGCTGTCTGGCCTATCTGTGCTCCTGCTCTGCTGTGAAATGCTGGCCCCATCTTCCAGGGAGCCTCTGTGTAGCTGCCTGCAGCCTACAGGGTGGAGCTGTGATGGGTCCAGCCCAGTCCTGTGGAGAAATACACAGCTGGGGCCCTTAAGCCTTAAGATTCTGGACATCTTTTCTTTTTTTTTTTTAAACCATCTTAAGTCCCAGATATTCAGGTCAGAAACAGCCTGGCAAAGCACCAGGTGACTACATCTCAGCAGCCCAAATGTCAGGTCAGGGTCAGCCAGTCTGCCTCGGGGCTCCACCAGGGACACGCTGGAAGAGCCTCAACAGACACACGGCCTAACCACAGGGTCAGAGGAAGCTGGCCCCACAAGCCCGATCTCCGGCCACAGCTTTCCCAATTCCCGGCTCTGCCCACCACACCACTCCCAGCCCTCCAGGAGGGCTAGCATCTTGTCAGGCTGAGTGCACTCTCAGCCACGCAGAAGGCCCGGACCCTCGAGTTCGGAAAGAATCCTCTCTAAAAATTCAGCGTAAAAAGTGTGAGCCAAGGAGAGCTGTAGTAACCGATAAAGGTCACAGGGAGCCCCCACCCAGGCAGACCTTCCAGAAGTCCCCCTTCGTACACTCAAAAGCCTAGATTCCTTGAGGCCTCCAGGAATGGGGGTAGGGGGGAAACCCTAGGGTGGCCTGTCTCCTCTGATGATATCCGTCCTCCCTCTAGAGTGTGCGGTCTTCCTGAAAGTTCTTTTATCCTGACCTCAGAGTCTAGAGTAACTTTTGCACAGAACAGGGCCACAGGGGGCCAGGTGGCTCTTCTGACTCCTGCCCTCCAGGGTCTCACTGCACCACTTGAGCAGAGAATAACATGGCTCCAAGGTGGAAAAGACCAAGACAATCCCGAACCTTTTTTCAGCACGTTTTATTCACTTATTTGGGCCACAAAAAATGGCTACCCTCTATGCTCATTACCAAGCAAGGAAGTCAAAGGAGCTCTAGTTTCCCAGGGCTCCAAGCCTGGTGAGGACACACATGGCACCTCCAAACAAAGCAACACATTCTAGAAGAGTGGGGAGGCTGGTGGGGGAGGGGGGAGGGGCTCCATAAAGTAACACTGAGTAGACATGTGAGTGAGCAAAAAAGGACTAAAATGACACGAATGAAGACATCCACCAACATGACACCAGACTGGGAGCTACTAGAAAGATAAAAGAGGTTGCAGTGGAAGCAGAGGAATTGTACTGCCTCCATCACCTGGTCCTAAAGGCACCACTCCTAGACATTCAGCACCATCAACCTGGGGTCAGGGCTGGTCTTGACAATGCTCTTCTGGAACTCTCCTGGTCGCAGTATATTTGGGGGCTCCTACTGCAGGCCCAGCACCACATCAGGCTGTGTCACACACATGCAAGAGGCCAGTGCTGTGGGTTATTACTCAAGCAGAAGAGCACAGGTGACATGTGGCACTGAGTGAGAAACTGACTACTGGGAAGTCAGCGTTGCAGGGAGCAGGACACTGCCAGACATGGAAAGTGAGCTGGGCTCTTTTCCAGGAGGTGGCAGGAAGATTGTGTGACTGGAGGTGGGGAGGCAACAGGACGAACAAAGGGAAGAAACAGGGCTGACCATCAGGGAATAGTGGCCTGGCCCGGGCAGCAGCAGGTATCCCCAAAAGCCCTGGATGTTAGCTAGTTCTGGAGACTGAGCCCGACGAGGTCCCAAATCGAGCAGGGCACAGAAAAGAGTGCAATCAGGAGGCAAGTCTGGGAACACACCAAGGGCAGGGTACTTGCTGGCAGGGAGGAAGTCAAACAGATTGCAGAAAAGGAGCAATGGACAGCCTGTGGAAGAGTTGATGAAGAAAGAATGGACAAGACTTTCGTCACAAAAAAAGGGGAAGCAGGAAGGGAGATCGGGCCCACAGGAGCAGGTGGCACCAGTCCTTGGGGGCCTGGGGTAACCAAAAAAAGTCATAGACCACTGATACACTGGTTCTCAGTAACTTCCAGAGACCTGCCTTCTGGTCAGGCTCCATCTGAAAATATCAAGTTAAGTTCTAGAAAGGAAGAGATGTACCTGGTGACTGGAGTCGGGCCAGGAGCTGGGTACAGAAAAAGGGCTCAGGGGGCAAACTCAGGGCTTTGGGACCAAGCAAGGACAGCCAGAACTCAAGGAATTCTGGGGCAGGAGTATCTTGTTTTGTTCACTGACATTCCCCTGTACCTGACACATAGTAGGAGCTCAATCAAGATTTGCTGAATGAACAAAGACAGCCACAGGTGGCCAGACCAAGTAGACTCTCTGAGAGCACTGTGTAGGCAAAGAGCAGAAAAGGCTGGGGGGAAGCGGGTCGCAGCAGCCTGTCCAGAAGCGCTGAAAGCAGGCAACCCCTAGAGATGTGGAAAGAGCAGGCACGGCTAGGAGAGAAGGGGAAGTCTGCAGACCACTTCTCCCACCAAAACTGACCCCTAACTCACACGTGATGGAAAGGGCACGGCTCACTCAGCAACTCATGACTGGCAGAGGGAGGCCAGCAAGAGAGCAGAGTCCCCAAGCCACTGCACCACAAGTGTTTACAGTCAGCAGAGGCTGTTTGGAGTCCAAACCTTCCCATACTTGCACAAGGAGCTTCCCCAGTCCACCAGGTAGGGTGGGGCAGGGCGGAGTCATCAAAACCAAAAACCAGACCTACCCAAGAAGGCCCAGAGGAGACCAGGCCAGACCAGTCTAGAGGGTTGCAGCGTGACCAGGGCTAACCTTCCTGGGTCCCACATTCCTGGGCCTGGCCCACGGGCCTCTCTCCCAGATACACCAACTTCCACTGAATTTGACACCCTATGACCGTTAAGACACAACTTCAGAAATAGAGTGCTATCTAGACACGGAAGGCCCCTTTTCTTCCCCCAGAGGAGCCCTCCCAATCTTGGGTCTCAGGAAATCATTCATTCATTCATTCAAGCCAGAACTAGAAGACTTCCCTCTAAGGGGAAAGGACAAAGACCCACTCCCCTCAAGGCGGACACTTACCGCCCTCTCACGCACCCTGGGGCAGACTCTTGGCAAGCGTGCACACTCACAGTGCTGTTGCTCGCCTGCCTCCCAGGCACCCATCCTTTGCCCTTGCCCTGTCCCGACCCCCACCCTGTTCCACGCAATCCCAGGTCTCGGGACCAGCCCCTCAGCCCAGCTTCCCACAGCAACCCACACACCCCAGGACTACTGGAGAAATGACAGCCCCACCCCCCGCGAAGCACCTGCCTCTGGCTTCGGACCCACTCGACTCTCGTGGGGGAGGGAAGGGGTCGTAGGGGCGAGGAGTGTGTGTGTCGGAGGGAGAGCCGGGGGCTCATCCCCTGCCCCCACCTCCGCCCGACAGGGCCGGCCCCCGTCAAGGGGAGCCTGCCGAGGAGTGATGTCACACCTGCCCGCAGGATGGGGGGTGCGGAGCAGGCGCAGGATCGCGCGCCCCCACCCCAGCCTCCCTCCCGCCCGCCTCTCCCAGGGCTAAGATGGCAGCGGCGCCGCCGCCCCACCCCCGCACCGACACCGACCGGGGCAGGGCTGTCGGTCAGGGATCCCCGGGAGACTCCGGGCACCCGCACCCCCGCCCCGCCCGCAGGCCCTGCGCCCCGCAGCCCTCTGCGGCCCCGACCCCCACCCGCTGTCACGTGAGCCCCGGGACCCCCCCAACAGCTCGGAATTACATCAGCGTGACGTCACACACCGAACCCGGGGGAGATGCGGGCCTCCGACCCGCGCGCCCAAGCGCCCCCAGCCTCCCGGGTCCCTCCTGCCGCGGCGCTCACCGCTGAAGACCATGGCGGCCGAGGCGCCCATGACCGCGAAAAAGGAGGCGTACTCGGGGCCGTTCTTGGCCTCGGACATGTCTGCGGGTGGGGAGAGGGCGAGCTCAGCGGGCCGAGGCGGGGGCGAGGACGGGCCGGGCACGGCGGGCGAGCGAGCGCGAGGAGCGGTCAGGCGGCTGCGAAGGCGACCCGGCCCGTCAGCCGCTGCGCTCTAAATACCAGCACCGCAGAACAAAATGGCGGCCGCGGCCGCGTCACATGATCCGGGCCCCGCCCCTGAGGGCCGTACCATGCGAGGCGGCGGGGGGGCGCCCCAGCCCGCGGTCACCCTAGCGGTCCTCTGACCGCTCCCGCACAGTGCCGCCGCCCGACCGGCCAGGACCCGGGCGTCCCGCCCCACCTTGGCCCCCGCGAGCGCGGGGCCGGGCGCTGGGAGCCGCTCACCCCCCACGTCGTTGGGCCCGTCCGGCTCCCGGGCGGGGCGCTGGCCGTCTGTATTAGCATAGGGGGCGGGGCCTGCGCGCCCCGCCTCCTCTGCGGCTGCGCGGCGCTCGCTGTTGTGGGGTTCCGAGTGCGGCTTCGCTTTACGTTCGCCGGGCGGTCTCGGCCGGGGCGCTCTCGCGGCCTTCATCCCGGCACCCGGGACGTCTCCACACTTCGCGGGGCGGCCCGAGGGTTCGGGCAGGCGGAGCCCAAGTCCGGGGCGCCGGCCCGATGTGCCGCCGGCCCCGGGAAAGCCCCTCACCCCCGGCCTGGGAGGCCCTGTGCCCCCGGGGTCCCCCTACCCAGACCCTGCCATCCGTCTCCCCCAGACGCGGCCCCAGCTGCCGCCGACGCGGCGATCGGTGCCTTGTCTCCCGGCTTACGAGGAGCCCCCAGCGCGCATCTGCCCTTGCATCGGGGACCCAAACTTGGAGGGGGGGCTCTTGGCCCTTCAGGGCATAGGCGTGATCGCCCTGAAGCCCTGTGGGTGCTGTGACCTGTGGATGCTTCCCCAGGTGTCCTCACGCTCTGGGACCCATGCCCTCCGGCCTGTGCCGCTTAGCTGGCACCTGCAGGGCCGCATTTATTTTGGGGAGGGGCGGCCGGTGGTTCCCTCCCAGCAGCTGCCTTCTCTCTCCACCTGCTCTGCCCCGCTTCGCCCTTTGGTCCCCTGCGGGTGGGAGCTGGTGCTCCCCACTGCTTGGGCTCCTGGCCCCCTAGCTGACTGTCCTGGGTGGCGGCTTCCCCACGTGGGCGGCGGGCCTAGCGCTCCCGCCGCACTCCCTGCCCGGGCACCTCCCTGGCGCCCTCCTCCGCTTGGCTGGGCCCGGTCTTCCACCTTCCGAGCCCGCAGCCACGGTGAGTCTGGTCTGTCCTGTTTTGAAGGGAGGAGGCTGCCACACGACGAGGCCTGCCCACCTTGGTCGGCTGCCCTCGTCTCCTCTCCGACTTCTGGAGAGCGGCCTTCCGGGGCGCCTGCACCTCACCTGCCCTCCCAGCTCCCTGCCTTGCCAAGGTCACCTGAGATGGCCATTGCTCGAAACCAGGGACGGCTGTCAGGCCGTGGGAGTGGGCCTCGTGGCCGCAGGGCAGCTGCCCGCTGCACACCCTCCCCCCTCTCCAGCTCACCTCCCACAGCACTGACCCCTCATTACCTTCTTCCCGGGGTCACAGGGAGGAACAAGGACCAGCCCGGGCCCTGCAGGGCTGGGAGCCTGCGGGCAGGGGGAATTCAGAGGAAGGGGGACAGGTGCCCCCAGTCAGGGAGCAGCCCCAGAGGTGGGCAGAGCACACCCCGCGAGGGCAGCAGGGATCCTAGGTCTAGAGGTCAGAGCGGGTCCGGGAGGTCATGCTGGGTCTGGGGGCGCTGCTGCCACCCCAGGCCAGCGTGTCCCCACCGGGCTCACCCCCCCCCCCTTTCACTCTGTTCCGTTCTGTTATTTCCATTTTGGGCAAAAGACACAAGCGTCCACCCAGCTGCTGGCACCAGCAGCCTTAGTCACGCCACTGCTCACTCCCGGTTACTCACCGGCCCTGGATCCTGGGGATTCCGGGCTCGGCCCCCACCCCGCTGCTGGCCGCCTGAGCGGCCCTCCTTTCCCGCTGGGGGCTTCTCACAGCCTCTACCTGCTTGGCCTGCTGTCTCAGCCTCCCTCCGCCCAAAGCATTCTTCAGCCTCAAGCCGCAGGATCTTTCCAGCAAGCACGCCTGACCAGCCGCTCCGTTCCTGGAATCCTTCAACGTCTTCCTGTCACAGGCTGGACCCTTTGGTGTCCCCTCCCATCTATCCCCAGCACCGGCCCCCCATCTCATCACCCGTCGTGCTGCTCCCTCCTCACCTGTGTCCCAAGCCTGTGGCTCTGCACCAAATAGTCTCCTTCCCTTCTTGCAGAGGGGGTGCTACTCAAGCTCAAGAACACCACCTCCTCCAGGAAGCCCTCCTGACCTCCCTTCCTCCCTTCTCAGAGCCCTCCTCCATCCCTCACACTCCACTATTACCTTTCGTCACTCAATACATCTCCTACTGGGAGTCCCAGTGCCTCTTCTTCTGTACCCTGATCCCCGGTAGGATGTCTGGCACATAAAGCTAATGTTTACTGATCCCCAGGTGTGTGCCAGGCCTGTCCTAAATGTGTTAGAGTGTTATACAATCCTCATAAAGACCCTTTGAGGAATATATCACCTTCCTTGACTCCTGTTTTGTGGACAAGGAAGTGGGCCTAGGAGGGTCAAATGTCTTGGCCCGGTCAATCTGCCAGGGAGAGGTGGAATTGAAACTCTGACTCGCAGTGGGGCTGAGCCGGGGTGGCTTACCACACCTCCTCGTCTCCTATATGAAGGATTGGAGAGCAGCCAGTGACCAGAGATGGGGCCAGGAGGGACCTAGGGCACCTTCTCCTTGGCCTCCCAGCACCAGGTGGGGCTTGGGGTGCATGTGGTGTGTGACAGGGGACACACGCCTCCGCCTTCCCCCTCACCGCTAGGTCCCCAGTGGGAAATCACAGCATCTTGAGACCCTGGCCTGTCATCTCACAGGTGGGGATTTCTAGGAATGAGGGCAGGCTTTGGGAAACTCAAGCCAGAGACCCTGATAGAGGGAGATAGAGACTGGGGGGGAGGCGAGGAAGGGGGACAGCTGGGGAGATAGAGACCAGGAATTACTTTCCAAGTGATTGGAGAGATGGACTTATCCCAAGGAAGCCACGTAAACAAGAAAGAAGTTTGGCAGCTGATGGCAGCAGCCTTATCAAGAACATCAGGGGGATCCCTGGGTGGCACAGTGGTTTGGCGCCTGCCTTTGGCCCAGGGCGCGATCCTGGAGACCCTGGATCGAATCCCACGTCGGGCTCCCGGTGCATGGAGCCTGCTTCTCCCTCTGCCTGTGTCTCTGCCTCTCTCTCTCTCTGTCTCTCTCCTCATGTATGACTATCATAAATAAATAAAAATTTAAAAAAAAAGAGAACATCAGGAAATTGCAAGGCGCCCTCTCCCTGTGGACAGTTCCATTTTTCCATGTCACAGTAAAGGCATGCCATGGGGCATGATGCTAAGAGATGGCATCCTGCTCTTGTGGCTTGGCTGGACAAGAGCTCCTGGTGGCCCATGCAAGGCTGGGATGAGGGCCTAGTAGTGCCACGGGAGGGGAATAAGCAAAGGTGATTTTTCTGGTATGATTTTCTAAAATTAGGGCTTAGGGATCCCTGGGTGGCCCAGCGGTTTGGCGCCTACCTTTGGCCCAGGGCACGATCCTGGAGACCCGGGATCGAATCCCACGTCGGGCTACCGGTGCATGGAGCCTGCTTCTCCCTCTGCCTATGTCTCTGTCTCTGTCTCTCTCTATCATAAATAAATAAAAATTAAAAAAAAATAAAATAAGGGCTTATACTGGGGTGCTCGGCTGACTCAGCTCAGAGCACACAACTCCTGATCTCTGGATGATGAGTTCAAGCCCCCATATTGGGTGTAGGGCTTACTTAAAAAAAAAATTAAGGCATATAAAATGATAGTTTTTTTTTTCATTTTTTAGAGATTTTATTTATTTATTTATTCATGAGAAATACAGAAAGAGAGAGAGAGGCAGAGGGAGAAGCAGGCTCCATACAGGAGCCTGATGTGGGACTCAATCCCGGGTCTCCAGGATCACAGCCTGGGCTGAAGGCAGCGCTAAACTGCTGAGCCACCCAGGCTGCCCTGATACAAGTATTTAGAAAGATCTTATTTATTTGAAAGAAAGAGCACAAGGAGGGGGCGGCACAGAGGGAGAGAAGCAGGCTCCCCGTTGAGCAGGGAGCCCTACGTGGGGTTCAATCCCAGGATCATGACCTGAGGCAGATGCTTCACCAACTGAGCCACCCAGGTGACCCAAAATGATAGGATTAAAAAGAAGTCCCCAAATTAAAAACGTCCTCTAGGTAAATACAGAGTGGTACATCTGTATTTGTACATACATATGTATTGGTACAAATACAGGCTCCCATCACTGGTGGGAGAGAGCCCAGGGGCCAAACCTGACCCCCCGGGGGTGGTGTGTGCTCCTCCCTCTGGGCTGTTGGGCATGAAGGGGGCCTGGCACCCAGGCTGGCACGCAGGGCAGCTTCTCAGAAACGGTGCCTGTTAGGGGCATCGTCTGCCCTGGATGCTCTGTCTGGTCCGGGCCCATTCAGGGTTTGCCTCCACCAGCAGGATTTACAGCTGCCTTCAACCCTAAGCCACTCCTCTAACACTTATTGAGCATGTAGTGTGTGCAGGCACCCAGCTAGGCTCCGGGGATCCAAAATTGAGGAAGAAGGCTCTCACTCTGCAGGAGCTTGCAGTCTGGAGGTGGGGGGTGGGGGTGGGGGTGGGGCTGACCGTGCAGACCTGATGTCCTGATGCTACAGCGGAAACTGTGGTTACTGGACACAGAAGGGAGACGAGAGGGGGTGGGGCATGGTAGCTTGGACGCCCTGGAGGGCCGATCTCTGAACAAGGCCCTAACAGATGAAGAGGGTCTGGAGCAAGGGAAGAGCCTCGAGCCAGTTTGAACTTAACTCACAGATCATCCCAAGCGCGGAGCCCGGCTGCTGAGGTGGAAGCAGTCCTCAGGCCTCAGGGTGGATGGTCCCTGAGTGGGGGTTAAGGGATGAGTAGGCGGCTGGGGAAGGGTACACAGGCGTGTTACCTGAACATGCGTGCAAAGGCCACTGGGTTGGTCACTTCAAAATGGTTGGGCTGAATGTTAAAAAAAAAAAAAAAAAAGACACTGAAACAAAGCACCCCCATGGCTGGGTGGAGGTGGGGACACAAGATGGGCCACAGACACCGCAAAGCAGGCCTGCAGGGGGCCCCCCTGAGGGCAGGTGCTGGGAGGTACAGGGGCAGGGGCGTCCCCAGGCGGGCTGAGCTCCACGCAGACATTGCTCCCCGAAGCCGACCTGGCCAAGGGAGGCAGGCGTCTGAAGTCAAGGGCTACAGCTCTGTACCCAGGGCCACCCCTCACCCAGGGAACAGGCCTGGGCCAGTGTCTTAACGTCAGTCACAAAATGATGCCAAGGACGCTTACAGTAAGGAGTCGTTGCTGCAGGGAGTTTGGGGGCATCCCCCAAGCATGGCCCCCAGAAATGCACACTGCCGCGTGAGAGCAGCACACCCGTCTCCCCTCCAGAACCGGCCTGGACGGGACAGCAGCAGCACATGGGCTCCTGGGGCCTCTGGGGCAGCGTGACCACTGCGTCCCGAGGGCCGGGGAGCGGCCAGGCCGGCCACAGGCCTGCGTAAAGGCCCCGGAAAACACCGTGGCCGAGCGCCAGCAGCGCCGGGGCGCTCGAGGCGGGGCAGCAGGAAGGTGCCGGGGGACGGAGTGTTGCGGGGCACAGCCTACGGTGAGGAAGTGGGGAGAAGAGAGAAGCAGCTCCCCCGCACGGGAGGCGGCAGCGGCAGGCCCGAGGAGCCCCACCGGGACGGCCTCGGCCTGGCTGCAAGCCACCGGGTGTCGCGGCTTTCTTCGCAGGATACAGGTACGGCCGGGGGAGTGCCAGGTATTCGAGGGGACATGCACGCGGGCTCATACCAACGTCCAGACAAAATATTCTCATTCTGAACCAGCAGGGTTTAAGCCGGGCTGCACGTGTGACTGGGATCCGTGCAACCCTGGACTGAGACTTTGGACGGCGGTTCCCGGTGGCTGCTTCCCGTTCCTCACCCTGGGGCATGTGTCCACTTGATGGGCGCTGTGAACCGGAGTAAACAAAACTGGGGTGGGGGGGCGATGACTTGGTGTGCGTAAGTGCAGCAGAATGGGTCTCCTTCCAACAGAGAGAGGGAGACTTCAGGGAGCGATCCTCCTCGGGCCAGTGTCACCCTGTCCTCCTCGGCCGTCCACGTGGTCATGACCAGAGACGCTGCTCCCAGGCCCTCCCATCCCACAGAAATGTTTGCATATCAAATATTTCAGTGTGGTTTCACTAGTTTGCCTTAATTTTATTTAGGGCTCAAATGAACACTGACCGACCGTATTCCTGAATCATTTATTTTCACTTTCCCCAACTTAGATTTGGCTGCCAAGCCACACATCCAGTCACGACACGCCAGTCTATTTTCACTTGGTCTCGCCATCCTTTATTCACTCAGATGCTCCAACGTGTCAATCTGGTAAAATCCATTTCTCAGCCAATGACCACCCTACACGAGAACGGGAATGTAAAGGGACCCACACAACCCTTTCTCCTCCTTAATCATTAGCTCACTGGCTTTTGGCAAACCATGTCCTTTGCCAAGCAGCGCACTTCCATATGAAATGGAGCAGGGCCCCTCCCGGACCCCCATGCTGTCACCGGCGCCCCTGGAGCAGACCCGACCTGCAGGCACCCGCACTTGGGGGTGCTTCCTGGCAACCCAAGGGCTTCTGGCCAGCTGGGAATACACCTGCGGATCTGGCAAGCTGAAGCAGCAGCTCTGCTGCTGTGTCTCTGCGTCATGTCACGAGTCAGCATGTCTGTGTGACAGCGTGTCCCCTGATTTTGCTTCCTTGGTCCCAAGCACAGAGTTAACAAATTCCATAGGGTCTGGTCAAGTGAGCGTGTCTGCAAACATGTGACGCATTTCATCTTCAGTGACGAGTCACGTGATGCTGTGCCTCACTTCTTGACCACAATCTGACACGACTATAATGAAGATCATAATTTTTAATTGAAATTTTAGTCAACATACAGTGCAATCTTGGTTTCTTCCACAAGGTGGTCACTTTCCTACTTTTGTAGGCTTGCAGTTTTGTCCTCTCAGACCTCTGACTTATTTCTTGGGTGTTCAGAAGGATTTGATAAGTATCTAGCTGTGTTCGAGGGGCAAAGACGAGCTCAGGGCCCCCTGACTGCTCTGCCATCTTAACACCTCGTGGTCATAATTTTGTTTTATACCAGGTTATTTTTAAAGATCCACACCCTTCTCTAACTTAGATGTGGTAGCGTGAAGCACTTGTGAGGCATCCGCTGTACTCCTGCTTCAGCTGGTAACGTCCACATGCAAATGAGACATTTGGGGGCGGAAGGACGAGAACAGTCACGACAGGCATCCATGCCTGAGACCTCACTGTGCTAATTAGTGGCAATTTATTTTTTTGAACAGGTTTAGTCTTGTGAATTTTGAGGACATTCTGCATTTTTTTAAAAAATGTAAATATCTGTACAAATTAAATCTATTCCTAGAACAGAGAAAAGGACTGGACAAACTGAAGGAATCTGGCTAAATCTGTAGTTAATAGCATTATATATCAACATTTGTTACTGCTCGGATATGTGCCCTGTATCTACACTGCAGGAGGGGGGCGGGGGCTATGGAAAGTCTCTGTACCACCTTTCCATTTCTCTTGTAAATCCGAAGTTATTTCAAAATTTAAAACTTATAAAATCTGAATCTATTAAATACAACACACATAAGGGGACTATAAAGGCCTTATGGATTCAGGAAATGGGTAAGAGGAATCTGAAAGCCTGAAATCTTCAGAATTTTCTAAAACAGGGCAGCCCTAGTGGCCCAGCGGTTTAGCGCTGCCTTCAGCCCAGGGTGTGATCCTGGAGAGACCCGGGATGGAGTCCTCCATTGGGCTCCCTGCATGGAGCCTGCTTCTCCCTCTGCCTGTGTCTCTGCCTCTCTCTCTCTGTCGTGAATAAATTAAAAATAAAAAATAAAAAAAAAAGAATTTTCTAAAACAAGTTGCCATGAAGAACTCAAAAAGTTAAGCATGCAGCTTATAAAAGTCAGAAAAGTTGAAATACTAATTTTGATTCAGCAATTAAAACTCTTGAAAAATTAATACAAATGACTTACTCTTCTATTATAAATTATTTTTGAAAAACTAATGTCCTGAAGCCCTAAAGGCATATAGTCCACTTTAACGTTTTCTTTAATTTAATGAACTGTTTTTAACTATGTTCTATTTTATTTTTTTTTTTGTTAAAAATTTATTTTATTTATTCATGAGACATAGGCAGAGGGAGAAGCAGGCTCCCCACAGGGAACCTGATGTGGGACTCGATCCCAGGACCCCAGGATTATGCCCTGAGCCAAAGGCAGATGCTTAACCCCTGAGCCACCCAGGCATCCCTGTTCTGCTTTATTTTTTAAATAAACCTTTTAAAAGTAAGCTCCATGTCCAATGTAGGACTCGAACTCACAACTCCAAGACCAGAGTCCCATGCTCTTCGGACTGAGCCAGCCAGGCACCCCTCAAAATAAGTTTTTAAATGCTTCTAGAAAAAAAATGATAATTCGTCATGCAATTCCATAACACGTTAGCTATTTTTAACATCAAAAGCAAATTTTAGGTAACCAGTAAGAAATGATAGAGAATATTAACAAAATGTGTTCTACTTGGAAGCACTTGATACGTGACTAGACATTAAATCGGAGTTAAAGATGAAGGTAATAACCACACGTACCTTTACTTTAGCAGGACAGCTGGGAAGACGACGTGAGAGCCGAGGGAACGGAGGACCACGCATGCGCACGCGGAGACCTCACACCACAGATAGAGGTGGTGGCTAAGCAGCGCTGGGCCTCCTATGCTGGACCCCTCAGGCAGCCAGAGACTCCTCCAGATTCACTCTCAGAAGAATCCCCCAGGCTCCCTCCAGAGGGAGCCACACAGATGGTGCTAGAATGGACCTCCAGGCGCCCTGAAAGGCCGTCAACATTCCACGGATGATGCACTGACCAGCATGCTGAGGGTGCCGCCTGTGGCACCCCGCTTGGCAGCAGGCCCAGAGGAGCCCCTGGAGGCCCCTCTGACCAAAGACTGCAGACTTGGACCGTCAGAGTTCACATAACGAGACCGTGTTTAACGAACACCAAAGTTGGTGCTACAGCAGAGGGCTGTGGGGGCTCAGGGCGGGGCAAGGGTGGCAGTGGTCGGGGTGGGGGGGTGGCGAGCATGGTACCGCCTCTCAGCACCTCTGTCCCTTACTAGGGACTCACACTGTCCCCCTTGGAGCCTCTGGACAGTCCCTGGGGACAGCAGAGCAGGATGACTGGCCCCATGTTACAGGTGGAGAAACAAAGTTCCAGGCAGATTCCGGGCCTGCCTGAAGCTACAAGGACCCCTGGTCCTTCCTCCTGTACCACGGTAGCCTGGCTCAGAGGAGACAGGAAACTGGGGCAGGAGAAGGCCAATGCCCCACACCAAGAGCAAGCAGTATGGAGATGGCAGAGGCACGGTGCCCGGGGCCACCAAGGGCCGCAGCCATGTAGGGATCAGGCTGGCGGGCGGGACCCCTGGCACCTGTGGCTCGAGCTGCCACAGGCCCACAGGGCTGCTCGGGTGGCTGTCGGCTTCCCCTCCTCCCCCCAGGGCCCAGGCCATCAGGACCAGCTGAGGGAGGTCACGCGGTGGGAGGCTGCTCCCCAAGTCTTCACGGGGCACCTACAGTCTACAGGGCCTGTGTGGAGCCGGGCTGGGTAGGGCAAAGGGGGGAGGTGGCAGCACAAGAAAGCCATGCTGTACGCCAACGACAGGGCTAAGAGAGGGCTGTAGGGGGCGTGTGGCGAAGGAGCTGCGTGGGAGGGGCCCCGGGGAGGAGGCAGGTTGCACGTGCTGAAGGACGAAGACAGGGGTGCCACGCTGAGGAGTCTGGGTGGGATCCTGGGGCCACCCTGAGGCTGCAGGGGAGCGGAGGAGGCCCCCAGCAGACAGGAGGAGAGCTAGGAAGTGTGGACTTCCCCAGGCAAGTCCTTGGAAATGGAGCTGGCTGGGGTGGGGTCTGTGGCAGAGGCCTGGGCCATTCTGGGCCGCCTCTTTGGGACTGAGCCCGCAGGGAGGCCCAGCAGAAGCCCCAGGCTCTGGAACACCAGGACGCATGATGTCCCCTCAGGCCCTTCCTCATACTGGTGCTTGACCCTCCCTCGGGAGGGGCCCAGAGCTCAGCACAAATCCTGCCCTCCCCTCTTTCACCCTGTGGTTCCAAGAGGTGGCCACAGGTGCCGGCCAGCAGGGGGAGGCGTCAGGACCCTGTGGGGGTGGGCGGGACAGGGCCAAGGAGTGGCACCCCCACAGGAGCAGCCCCCCAGGTGCGGGTGCAGTGTCTTCGGGTGCAGTGTCTTTGGAGCCACCAGCCATAGGACCCAGGGCGGCTCAGGGCTCTGCTCCAGAGCTATGCTAAGACACACCAGCAGGGGGTACCACGGACCCACACTTGGTGGAAGGTTCCTTCTGCTGTCAGGTCCCCACCCCCACACCAAGGGACTGAGACTCAGTGGCCCCTCCTAGGCCTTGGGCTCAGGAGTCCCAGGTAGAGGCAGCAGCAAGTCTGAGCCGGTCTGAGCAGGGACGCACCCCCCCCAGCTGAGGTCCCAGCAGCCTCTGCCCGGCCCCCCACCAGAGCACCCCCACGCTGCCCACCGCAGAGGGGGGGGGTTCATCTACTGCCTCTCCCCTGAAGAGGGGGTCTGGCCACTGCCTCACCCCCCACTGCACGGTGGCAGCCCAGTCACCACCTGGGCAGGCGCATCACTGGGTGTCAGGGTCCTGGAAGCCCCAGGCCTCCACAGCAGCGATGAAGAAGTTCTCAGAGCAGAGGGGCTGGTTATTGAAAGTGTCGCAGTGGCCGGTGCGGCCCCGGTTCAGGTCCCCGTCGATGTAGAGTGCCTGGCCACCGCCTCCACCTGGGGGAGGCTCAGGTCAGGCCGGCTGCCCTCTGTCCACTCTGCTCCTGCTCCTGAACATCTGCCCTTGGAGGGAGCAAGCCTCACAGCTGGCCCTGCCCTGGTCCTGCCAGAGACTTCTCCAAAACCACAGGGCCGAGCCTCGGTCTCCTCAAGCCCCCCTGGCCAGGGTCCCCACCGTACAGCCGCCTGTCCCCACGCCCACCCCCGTGCCTGCTCCAGCCTCCACACTCCCAGTTCTCTTGTCTGCCTGTCCCTCGGGGAGGCACCTGCTACACAGGAACTCCGGCGCCCCACAACCCTGCGCCCATCTCCCAGGCTAAGTGACCAAGGGCAGGCAGGGAGGTGCTCACCTATGATGAGGCAGTCATTGCCTCCGGCCATGAACATGGACTCAGTCTTGGAGGGCAGATTGAAGTGACGTGTGGCCAGGAAGGGTGAGAGGCGATCTGCAGGGTCTGAGGACATGGGGCGGCAGGGAGGGGACGGGGCAGCGACAGCCTCCAAGGACACTGGCTTGGTCAGCTCCGGGTGTTTGATGACCACCCACTCATAGCGCTGGACCTCAGGCTGCAGCTGAGGGCAAAAGGGCAGTGTGAGTTCCAAGCACACAATCCCCTGTGGGCCCTCCTGCCCACCCACTGCCCCCCGCCCCCGCCCCCGTCTTCGTCAGCACCAGGCCCTGTGCCCGGGCCGGGGAGACGTGGCACAGGGCGAAGAAGGCTCGCTGCCTGCTCTTGCACGGTTTGGTCTGATGGTCACAAACAAGAAGCCAAAGGGGGGGGGGGGGGCTGTGGGGGCTGTGGTGTGACTACCCCAGCAGACTCACTTACCCTAAACACGAAGCACTCTCCGGTCCCAAAGAAGCCCACTTTGCCTCCAAACTTGTTTCTCTCACTCCAGTCTGTTGACAGGTAAGCCCCACACACCTGGGGAGAAAGGTCATGAGGCTGCACCCCGCCTACTTGTGAGAGCACCCCTCGCTTGTTGCTGGGGGGCGGTGGTACAGTCACAGCTGGGGGGCACTGTTGGCACCGCCGCACCGCCCCCCCCTCCAACCAGAGGGCCAGAGGTGGCCAGTGGTGTGAGGAGGTCAGAGTCTGGAAGGCAAGGGGTGGGCAGCGAGGGTGGGTGGGCGGCTGCCTCGGCCAGCACCGGCTTATTTGGGATACTTTTGTTTCCCTCCTTGGCCCTCAAGCACGGGAAGGAGCCCACGTCCACACTCAGCCATCAACCCCAAGGATGCCCCTCACAGAGAAGCTTCCAAGAGATGACCCTGTTCTAGAATGTTCCCCAACACCATCAGCCAGCAAAGCGCAAGATTCCCTCAGACTCAGTCCTCTGAGTGGCTGCAGGCTTTGCGCTAAGTGTCTGACCATGAGTCACCTGCTAGAATGCAGACATGGGATTCCCATGGGTGCAGGCTTGGGGGCCAAGGAACAGAGAGCCTCTACCGGGGAAGCACGCGCCCTTGGGTTGGGGGCACCTGGGTTCTAGCCCTCATGGATGCCTCAGGGCACTTCCCAGGTGACAGCCCCTGCGGACAGAGGACGCCCTGAAAACTACCTGTCAGGGTGGAGGCAGGGGCAGACGGCAGGGCGGCAGGCAGTGCTCCCTGAAGCCAGGCCCTGTGGTCTCAGGCGGATTCGGGGCTTAGAGCACCAGGGGGACAGGGTGGGGGTCACAAGGGGAGGCTGGACTCACCCATGAGAGTGGACGAAGCCTGGGTGGAGGTTTCAGGGCAGCACCCACCCTCCCCGAAGCTCATCAGAGGCAAGGACCCCTCCTCACCTCCTTTTGCGTGGTCTTAATGAGCAAGAGGGTGGGTTCGTGTCCTTCACACTGGAAATAGAACCTGGGGGCAAAGATCACACATGCCAGCCTTACTACCTCCTCTGTGCCACCTCTGGCCACAGCATCTGGTGCCCACAGCATCCAAGATGCCCAGCCACCTGTGGCAGACAGGCCTGGGGACCAGGCATGATGGCCAAGGAGCTTCCCAGCCAAGATGAAGCCCAGACCAGGCAGCCTGGGGCCCTAGCCGTCAGCAACGCCAGGACCGTTGGCCCTGGTGTGAGGTGGGGGAAGGCGCAGGGCAGAGTCCTCAGCAGGCATAGCCACGTGCCAGGTGCTTCAGGGACACAAGACCAGAGGAACAGGTCCCTGCCCTAGGAAAGCCTGGAACGTACCCAGGAGCCTGAGCCTCTGAGGGACACGCAACACTGGGAAGTGCATGAGGAGCCCTGACGTCGCACTGTGGTGGCACTGAGTGTCCAGGGCTCGCATGGTATCCCTAGTGGTCCTGCCTGGCCCGTCCCTCAGCAGGCCTCCCAAGGAGCACAGCGGGCCTCCCAGGAACCACTCCCCTGGGGAGCAGGGGAGTGTATCTCTAGCTATGCCAACACACTCATGGGCCGCAGACAGTGCCCGCCATGAGGGCTGGGGCAGCTCTCCCAAAGTCACCTCTGTGGGGCCACCTGGGACACAGCCAGAAACTTCTGAGGCTACCTGCCATCTAAGGCTAGACTGGAGCTACCTGGCAGAGTTGCCTCGGGAGGCGGTACACCTTGAGGGGGCCCTTCCACAATACCGTGGCCCCACCTGCGGACGAGGCAAGTCAAGGCTGGGGAGTAATGTCCCAAGGCCTACCGCCACAGGTCACCTTGTCCTAGAACTCTGTTAACTCCTAGGTGGGCATCTGCCTCCTGCATGGTCACAACACCTACGCGGGAGCCTGGAGCTGTGCTGGGTATCCAGGGCAAGGACCCCTCAGGTTTGGGTGGCCTGGGAATGAGAGAAGTCCAGGAGGAGGGGCTCCCAATTCCGGGGCCCCCAGAGGGAAGGCAGGGCCTTGCCCAGGTGTATCTGAGGGCCAGTCGCCAGCCAGCAGAATATTCTGGGAGGCCCCACAGCCCACTCTGTCCTCCCATACCGCAGACCCTTAGAGTCCAGGCCCTGGGGCCTCAGGAGGGCAGGGCCCAGCCCCCGTTGGGCTCCCGGGGGTTACCTGGTGAGGCTGTACCCGTGCTGCAGGGAGGAGAAGAGCAGGAGGGGCTGGCAGAGGGCGAAGCGTTCGGGGACCCACGACCAGATGTCCCTCATCTCCTTCACACTGACAATCTCCGAGTGGAAGTTCTCTGCGTGCACGGCCAGGTGCACAAACTGCCTGGGGAAAGTGGGGGTGGGGGGGTCAGAGCACAGCCGGGACCCCAGCCCTGACCAAGCCCCCCGCCCCCACCAGGGATGCAGAGCCTCTTGTGTAAGCTAAGCCCACAGGGGGCTTCTCACCTATTTAAGAAACGGGATGATGCTGACCCCTGGAGCCCCACTCCCATGGGTACAGAGGGGAGAGCACCCGGCCTGGGTCGCGACACAAGCACTTTTCTCTAATCAACGGGGACAGAGAGCGAGCCAGCTCTGCCAAGACAAGGCTTCAGAGCCAGCCGAGCACTGAGAGACAGCACACGTGAGGCAGTGGAGCAGACAGACAGGGCCTGGACATCAGCCAGGCTTCAAGGTGGCGCTGCCCAAGCCAGAGTGAGCAGCCAGGCCCTGCGACAGCCAGGCTGGAGGAGGGACAGACGCCAGGCATGGAGACGTGGTTTCCAGACCTACCTTTTAGAAAGTGAAACACTGAAAAACAGGAGGAAGCAACGGACACAGAGAAGACAGAAAAAAAATAAAAGACAAGGAGAGGTTAGTGGGAGGCACCGATGGCTGGGACGCAGCTGCCTGCGGCCCCGGAGAAAGGCCTCTGTGCCTACAGCCTGCTCAGGCCGAGACAGCGTTCGGATGCTCGCCGGGTGCTATGCTCGGGGCGGGCAGCGTACCCAGCAGCCACGGGGACAGCAGCGAGGGAGCCCAGGGCTGGGAGTGACCCGCGGCAGTCAGCCTGGCCACTGCAGACCCTCTGACCCCATGGTCGGTGTCTGGCTTCCGTCTTAGCCACGGCCTTGTCCCCGAGGGCACGACCCTGCGCCTTCTGCAGCCACAGCTGCCTGAGCCAGCCGGGGCCACAGGGCCCCTTCTCCCCTCCCGTGGTTTTCTGTCCAGGCAGGGTTTGCCGGCGGGCAGGCGAGGGTGGGCGACCAAGAGGCTGGCAGGACAAGTTCAGGCCCCAACACCCAGGACGTGCCCCACCCCAGCTCTACCCAACGTGGGCCCCTCAGAGCAGCCCGGGGCAGGCCACACCCAAGGCCCCGAGGGGCCTGCCTACCTCTTCTGCTTGACGGTGATGCCTTTCTGCTTCAGAGCCTTCTCGTTGGCCATCTGCAGGAGCTGGATCTCCTTGCGGGAGAAGAGGCGGATGGCGAATGCCTTCTCCAGCAGCTTCTCCGGAGACACGGTCTTGGCGATGTCCCTGACGAAGGCACGAATGTCCTGCTTCACGCTGTCCGACTCGAGCGGCTGCCCAGCTCTGACCTTGTGAAAGAACTTGAGGATGGCCAGCGCCACGCGGTATAGCACCTTGTACCCCTCCACCAGGAAGACATCGAAGACGCGAGCGAAGTAGCTGAGGGGCAGCTCCCCAAACAGCCAGCGCTGCCAGTCTGCGTACACCTGCAGGACGTCCTCGGACACGGCCACCATCAGCTTGTGGGCCGCCTGGCAGTACTTGTTCACAAGGTCCCCAAACGTCATGCAGGATGACTCGAAGGCCAGGAAGCTCTGATCTACAAGCTTCCTGCTGGGGTCATTGCAGGCCAGGATGCGGCAGGCATTCTCGAAGCACTGGGCCTCGTCTGTGCTGTAGTGGAGCAGCAGAGCCACGACCGCGGGCAGCGCGGGGCAGAAGGACACGTCAGGGAACTGGTTGGCGATGCACAGCAGGATCTTCCGCACGGCACCCTCGCCCCGGGTGTTCAGGCAGTAGCTGGGCACCTGCGTGTTGTCCACGAACTCGGGCAAGGGCAGGCTGGTGCCGCTGTGCTTGCCCACAATCTTGCCCACGATGTCGCTGTACACGCTGGCATCCGGCGTGACGGTTCGGCAGGGGATGTCGCGGATCAGGCGCTGGTACACCTTGCCCCGCAGGGCATAGCTGCAGGCCCAGTAGCCCTGGCGAGCCAGCTGCTTCAGCTCTGCCAGTTCCGTACAGCTCAGCTCTTTGGGGCCCTGGTCCTGCACGGCAGCGTCCATCTTGTCTCTGTCCACGAAGCAGTTGTACCCCGGGGAGTCCATGGTGCAGGCCCCGGCACCCCGGGGTCAAGTCCTAGGCTGCCAGGAAGGGCACGGAGCCGCTCAATCCCCGGCCCCCTCTCCAAGGCTTCACGGTTAACCTGTGTGCCATCCCATATCCTGTCGGATTAAAGATCATGCTTAATACGTGCAGGTGAAGGGTCATGTCTTAAAGAGCATGTTTTTGTTTCATCTTTCTATAAAGTATTAGAAGGGCTTCCATTTCAGATAAGTTGTTATTCACTATGAGAATATGAGAATTCACTATGAGCTCTGGAGTAGAATAGAACTTCTTTCCACAGGGCAGGTACTGGAGTAGGTCACACACACTGAGTACTCAGAGGCTGGGGCTGAGTTCCCAGAAGGGCTAGGCCAGCCTTCCCCCGCCCCACCTGGGCTGCCAACCATCGCCCCCCTACCCCCCCGGCCCCCGGGCCACCAGCCTCCCCGCCCCAGGCCGCCAACCATCCCCCCGGGCTGCCAACCTCCCCCACCCAAGCTGCCAACCACCCCCCTGGGCCACCGTCACCCCCCACCCAGGCTGCCAACCACCCCCCTGAGCCACCAGCCACCCCCCACCAGGCTGCCAACCACCACCCTAGGCCACCAGTCTCCCCTGTCTGGGCCGCCAACCACCTCCCTGGGCTGCCAACCTCCAGCACCCAGGCCACCAACCACCCCCCTGGGCCATCAGCCTCCCCCCACCTGGGCCGCCAGCCCCCCTCCCAGCCCCTCACACCCACGGGCCACCAGACCACGGCACCCCAGCAAGTCCAGAGACACTCAGTTTCCGCTCCCTGAGGCTTCGGGCCTTCACGGCTGTGCGTGCTGCACCCCACCGTGTTCCTGCTCTGCCCCACTATCCCCTGGGTCAGAAGCCAGCGGCCAGCCCTTAATTCTCTAGAGATATCAGCTAAGATTCAGGGAGAGAAGAATCACTGCCGGGGAGTAGACTTAAGGGCTGAGAAATAAATGGAAGGTGTCGGAGCTTCAACACTAACGTGTTTCTGGGTCCGAGTGAGACAGAGGTATTGGGGGATCTGGTGCCGTCCCTCCATCATGGGCAACCACTGAGATCCAGGTAGACGTGACAAAACAGGTACGACGTGCAACCTGAGACTCTCTGGCTGATGGGTCACTGCATGTGGACGGTAAGACAGGAGTCTACCGTTCAGGATGCCACAACTTGACGTCTGTCTTTGCCAAAGGCTACCGCCCGGGCACAAAAATGCCACGTCTGCCCACGTACCTCGGACCAGCCTTTCCGCCCGAGATGGAACAAATGTCCAGAGGTCTCAGGCTCTGCTTCAGAAGGTGTCACTGAATGACCAGACAGTTGCAATTTCTCCTGCATCTATAACATTCATCTGAAAACATAAAAAGGAAGTTGAACCTTAAGGATGCAGAGCAGAAATGAAAGAATCAGTGAGACGGTGGCTTGAGAAAGCGCCTTCATATGGTGTGGTTTCTTTCATTGTGGTAAAATATGCATAAGATTAGCCATTTTAGCCATTTTTCAGTGCATGGTTCTGAGACATTAAGTGTGTTCACACGGTTGTGCAGCCCTCACCACCATTAGTCCCCAAATCTTGTTCTTCTCCCCCGGTTGAAACTCTACCCCCATTCAACAAGGACGCCCCCTCCGCAGCCCCTGGCGCCCACCCTTTTACTCTCTATGAATGGGACACCTCTAAGGGCCTCACAGAAGTGGAATCATGCACACTCATCACTTTGTGTCTGGCTTATCTGAGCACAACGTCCTCAAGGTTCATCTAGGTTCATAGTGTGTATCAATTTTTTTTAAATTTAAGACTATTTTTTATTCTTTATTCTTTCTTTTTTTTTTTTTTTAAGATTTTATTTTTTAAGTAACATCTACCCCAACATTGGCCTGGAACTCACAACCCCAAGATCAAGAGTTGCACACTCTACTGACTGAGCCACCCAGGCGTCCCTACAGCAGTTTCAAGTTCACAGGAAAATGGAGAGGAAGGTACAGAGATTTCTCACACCCCTTGCCCCCACACATCCACAGACGCCCCTGTGGTCAGCACTGCTCACCAGAGGGGGACATCTGCCACAGCAGCTCAGCCTGCATTAACACATCATCATGACCTGAAATCTGTAGAGTAACTAAGGTTCACTCTAGATGTACATTCCAGGAGTCTGGACAAACGTAGGATGACATCTCCTCACAACAGGACCATATAGAGTATTTCCACTGCCCTACAATACCTCTGTGCTCCACCTGTCCATTCGGCACCCCGTCAGAATTTCATTCCTTTTTTTTTTTTAAGATTTTATTTATTTATTCATGAAGGATACAGAGAGAGGCAGAGACACAGGCAGAGGGAGAAGCAGGCTCCACGCATAGAGCCCAGTGTGGGACTCGATCTGATCCCGGGACTCTGGGATCACGCCCTGAGCTGAAGGCAGATGCTCAACTGCTAAGCCACCCGGTGTCAATTGATACCGCTCTTATAGGAGCTTCCTCATATGGGGATCCCTGGGTGGCGCAGCGGTTTGGCGCCTGCCTTTGGCCCAGGGCGCGATCCTGGAGACCCGGGATCGAATCCCACATCAGGCTCCCGGTGCATGGAGCCTGCTTCTCCCTCCGCCTGTGTCTCTGCCTTTCTCTCTCTCTCTCTGTGACTATCATAAATAAATAAAAAATTAAAAAAAAAAAATTAAAAAAAAAAATAAAAAAAAAAGGAGCTTCCTCATAGAGAAGATTAACTAAAATAAAGGTTTTGTGACAACATCCACATAACATGTCCCACCAGCCAATGCCTCACCCACAGCAAGACCCAGCCTACTGCTGGGCTGGAGCCTTCCTTTTCAGAAGAAAGTAAGTCTTGGGCACCTGGGTGGCTCAGTCAGTTAAATGTCGGCCTTCAGCTCAGGTTATCATCCTGGGGTTCTGGGATTGAGCCCCGTGTCAGGGTCCCTGCTCAGTAGGGAGTCCGCTTCTCCTTCTGCCTCTCGCCCCACCATTCATGTGCTTGCACTCTCTCTCACGCTCTCTCAAATAAATGAATAAAATCTTAAAAGAAAGTCTTTTTTTTAAAAGATTTTATTTATTTATTTATTCATGAGACACAGAGAGAGAGAGAGAGAGAGAGAGAGAAGCAGAGATACAGGCAGAGGGAGAAGCAGGCTCCATGCAGGGAGCCCAATGTGGGACTCGATCACGGGACTCCAGGATCACACCCTGAGCTGGATGCAGGCGCTAAACCACTAAGCCACTCAGGTGTCCCTAAAGAAAAGAAGTCTTAATGGAGCCAGTGTATTTGCTCTATCCTGAGTGGGAAAGTAGCCACGGCCCCCTCTTCCCCAGGCCCTATGGCTGTTCCCAGAGCCATATCCAGAGCCATGCCCAGGCTGCGTCCATAGCCCCCATGTGCAAATTACCTATAGGTTTGTGGGGTTTTCTTTCTTTCTTTTTTTTTTTTTTTAATTTTACATGATCTCTACCCCCAATGTAGGACTCAAACTCACAACCTGGAGATCAAGAATCACACGCTGTCCGGACTGAGCCAGGCAGGTGTTGGACTTATAGGGTTTAAACCCTTCATTCCGGGCTCTGGGCCCACTAACCTCTGAAGGGGACCCCAGGCCCATCCTGTGTGCATGAACAGCAGCAAATTATCAGGGCAGTAAACATGTGTTTATAAGCAGAACAAGAGCTGGGCAGGACAGCACCAATCCTCACTCAACAGGCCTCACGTTCGGGTGGAATATTAAACTGGAAACTCCAAAAACGATTATCGCACTTTGCAAAGTTCCGTCAGAAGGGCCTCCAGGGAGAAGCAGACAAACAGTTTCATTTGCTGCAACAAGTAGCTCAGGGACACGAGGGAGTCGAAGGCAAGGGCTTGTTCGGGAGACCCCAAAGGAGCTCCCTGGACCCGCACAGGTGTCCTCTAGTCCCCACCCCAAGAGGGAGCGCAGCATTTCTGAGGCCAGGCACTCAAGGCTTGCAGTGACCGCCTCAGGCGTCTATAAAACCAGATCCAGGGCGGTTTTCTTACCTGTCATTGTCATTTTAAAATAGGAACTCATAATCACAAAATGGTCAAATAACACAAAATCATGGAACAGAAGTGTCGAGTCCCGTTTCAGTCCCTCACCCCAATCCCACTCCGCCTTCCACGTAAAGATGATCGCTGCTCACATGTTAGTGCATATCCCACAAGGCCTCTTCCCTAGATCTACACACACACTCATTCACCATGAAGTGGGACTGTTAAGCTCCCTACTGGGAAGGACAAGTCAGGGGGCAGGAAACACAGCAAACATATAAGATAATCAAGGTTGAAGCTCCTGCCCTGGAGCTAAGTTTTGGAGCTGACGGCCTGTCTCCCCAGATATCCCCCCTGCAGCTCGCAGCTGCCACACCACACTGCCCACCTGCCCCCCACGCAGCAAATGGGCCTCATCCGCTCCACGTCCACACCTGGGGGTTGGGGTGAAGGGAGGCAGCAGCGAATGCAGGAGATGACCTAGGGTTCAGCCAGTCAGGCCTGGCTTCCGAGCCAGTTTTGTCACTTGTTTGCCTGAACCTCACACAAGCCTGCCTCTTCCCCAAAGGGCAGGTGCCTGCGTATAAAACAGAGCTGATAAATACAACCCACCGCGTGGGTGGTGGCCCTCATGCAACACCTGCGGGGTGAGCTCACACTCCAGGCTCACTGGCTGGGGGCTCAAGTGGCACCCAGCAGGCAAGCACAACCCCCCCCCCCCCCCCCCCCCCCCCCGCCCGCTCTCTCTCACTTCTCCTTATCCACGCTCTGGCAACTTGCCAGCCGGGCTCCACCAACAAGTGCCCCGGAAAACCATTTTCCTTGGGCCTCCTGATGGGGAGGGAGGGAGGAAATGATTTTTTTATCACAAATGTTGCACTCACCTAAAGGCCACCCTCCTCCCCAACCTGTCTCAGGTTCACTGCAGAGGAACAGGATGGGGGCAAGGCTGGTTTTTGGAGGGGACACCTCTCCACCACCCTGGGGGCTCGCAGAATTTGGAATGTAGGGAGATACTTGGTATGTTCTGTCCTCAGCTCTGGGCCTCACCTACAATTCTGGGAAAATTGAAAAAAATTCTACTCGATCTCCTTTCAGACTCACCAGAGGTACACTGATGATTTCAGAGAGCCAGGGCCACAGCACACCTGGTGGGTGACAACTACTTCACTAGGCTAATCAGAGTGGACCTCTCTCAATTTGAGCTCCAGTGACAAGAAGGAAGCGGCCAAGAGAGCTGAGGAAAGGTCACTCTGGACAGTGAGAAGAACAGGTGCAAAGGCCCTAAGGCAGGAACAGGCTGGTGTGCTTCCAGGAAGAGACGGGCGTCCAGAATGGCCAGAGCACAGCAAGCCAGGGAACAAGCAGCAGAGACATCAGGGGCCAGCTCATGCACCGGGAAGGGTGTGGATTTTCTTCTAGGTAAGCCGGAAGCAGGGAAGGGATGTGATCCAACGAATGTGCTTAAAAGCCAATTGTTAGGAGGATTAATGAAGACTGTTTATAGAAAGCGCCCAGGCTCGCCTGGCACACAGGCTGCTCAGATGTCCCCAGGGCTTCTCGTTCTGCACAGGGTCCCCTGGCCTGGTACAGGCTCAGGGACATCTGGGGAGTGACACAGACCTGCTGGGTCATCTCACTTGACCAGTCCTGCAGAGGGGCCCCCAGCATGGCCCCCTCTGGTGGGAGAGGTTCTCCCACAGGCCCACCGGAGTCCCTTGCTCTCTCTTTAGGAGCAGTCCTTCCAAATGGCCTCCTCAACAGACCTGCTTCCCCTGCTCCTGTAAGCCCCTCCAGTGACCCTCTCAAGCACTGTGCCTGTCTCGAGGATTCAGGCCACCTACAGACAGTTATTTTTGAGCAAAAATAAAACAGAACTCTAGGAGCCCCTAGGTGGTGCGGTCAGCTGGGCACCTGACTCTTAGTTTCGGCTCAGGCCATGACCTCAGGGGAGTCTGCTAGAGTTTCTCTCCCCTCGCTCTACCCCCTCCCGGAGCATACTTCCTAAAATAAATAAATCTTAAACAAACAAACAAACAAACACACAACTCTAAGTGGAAAGGAAATGAGTGACCCCTATTTCGCCCAGTGTTATCTTGCTATACTGGCAATAACTCAGTCCGGCTCCTCTTCCCGTCACGCTGACCACTGTGCCCTCTGGCCACTGCCCTGGGTATGCCCAAGGCAAGTTTACATCAGGCCTGGGTGATGGGGGGATGCTCCCCACAGGCCCCAGCCTTGCTTGCTGTGTTCTGGCCATTCTTCCTCTGTCTCTAGGGAGGAAGCTCCTACGAGGAGCCACTTCCCTGGGTGCACCCCATGAGAGTTCCTCTCAACC
The DNA here is from genome assembly GCF_048418805.1 of Vulpes vulpes. NCBI lineage: Eukaryota > Metazoa > Chordata > Mammalia > Carnivora > Canidae > Vulpes > Vulpes vulpes. The sequence goes on from NC_132782.1 coordinate 113,547,741, forward strand.
TCAACTCTGCTCTCCAGACCTCCAAGAAGGTCCTGGCCCGCGGTGCAGGAGCCCAGGTGCCCCGAACCTGCCGGTTCTCCTCCATCAGGTGTATAGGGCCCCTGCCTACGGGAGCAGGGTAAGAGGAGAGGGCCCACAGACCGCCTGCTGGGACAGCAGGGCAGGAGATGCCCAGGAGCAAGCAGCTGGCACCACCTGCTCAAGTGGGAGCCCTCTTCCTCCATCCTCAGGGACGGCTGAGCACAAAGCCCACAGCTGCTGGCTGCCCTAGCTCCCTTAATTCTAAGGACAAGTCAACGATGCAGAGACGGCTCCACTTTATAGGTTAGAGTACCAAGTACAGAGGGCACCCACGAGTCCCCAGCACATGGAGAACCCGCTCAGGTCTGCAGCCTGTGGGGCACGCACGGCGACCCCTGCTGCACCCACAACCCTTCTCTCACGTCAGGAGCACAGGCCACCTGGACGGTCAGCCCCACCCAAGCTCTCTCCTCAGCCTGGGCAGGGCTGGCTTCCTAGAGCCGCACTGCTGTCCCAAAACACGGCCCAGGGTCCGCTGAGTCATGACACCTCTGCATTTCTCACCTCTTACATGGGGAACGTGATTTTCTCAAACTCTTGGATGTGAATCTCACTTTCCTGTGACAAACGCAGACACACGAATGAAGTCTGGGTGATTCCATCTGAACTACCCTCCAACACTGGGGTCTGTGCGTCCCTCCCAGGCCGTGCCTCCCGGGGGCCCGGCATACCACCATGGCTCCCCTTGCCCCAGACTTTTATTCATTTGACAAACTTGTGTTGAGATACCTCTTGTGTGCCACGAGAGGCCAGGAAGGGCAACGGGAGACTAGCAAGGCAAAGCACGGACGTCACTTGAGCACAGCAAAGGTACCCTGGGTGTACAAAGACGGGGAGCCGGCCAGGTGCAGGAGTGCCAACAGGCACAGCAAGCTGGGGGGCCTGCGGCAGCTGGTGCCAAGGGGCTGGAGCTGGGACAGGAGGGGGCTGTGGCCTTGTGTGCCAGCTGCACTAGGAGAAGAGACACCCCCACACAAGAGGGAGCACAAGGAGAGTGAATCTAAGCAGAAGCTGGCACAATCAGACCCACATTTTAGAAAAATCGCCCTGGTGGCCAAGAAAGAAGGGCAAGGTCCAGGGAGGAGGCATGAGGAGGGGTGGGATGTGGCCACCCAGTGAGGATGAAGAGGACCCAACAGTGGGGGCAGACATGCAAGCAGGGAACAGAGAATCTGGCTCAAGGCAGGGGCAGGGTTGGCAGAGCAGAGGGTTTACTCCACGTGGGCATATGAGGTGCCTCTTAAAGCAAGGATGCCTCTCAGGCAAATGTCAGAGCAGCTTAGGTTGCAGGCAGGTCCTGCCCAGATGCCAACAGTGCTGGCTCCTGGACTTCTCTGCCACCTGTCAGCCTCCTGGAGGGCACATGCGTGTGCACACACACAAGCCCTGCACGCCACCAAAGGGCCAACTGTGGTTCCACAGGGCAAGAGGCAGCTCTGTGCAGAGGGAGGGAGGCCTGCACGGGGATCCTGACCCAGTCCTACTGGCTGCGTCCCCACCCCCGGCCTCAGAACAGCTCACGGCCCAGGGCTGGGCCTGCTGCACCTTAGTCACCGAGCACAGGACGGGGCGGCTGTGCCGTGGGGGTCAGCAGCTCTGTCTCAGCATTTCCTCTGCGTTCTGAGCAATCCTCCATCTGTTCAGGGAGCAGGACAGCGGCACACAAGGGACCGAGAGGAAGGTGGTGGTGGCCCCAGCCGGGTGCGTGTGCACATGTTGCGCGTGCACGCAGCAGAACAACAGGACAGGTGACATGCCTGGTTCTGGGCCCGCAGAGCTCCAGGGGACAGAGAAGTGTCCCCCTGCCAGGCAGTGTCCCCATGTGGAAGGCATGGCTTTTCACTCTCCAGGTGGCCCCTCAGCCTCGGAGACCACCAGCGTCCCTCAGGGTGGAGCCTATGAAAAGGCAGGGGGACAGTAGAACGAGGCATCCCTTGATGACATCTACTTGGCATCAGAGACGGGCACGCGGAGGTGTCGCCACCCCACTCCAGCCCACCCTTGGGCGTGCAGGTGAGAAAGGCATGCTTACTGCCCAGCGGAGACGCTCGGAGTGCCGAGGCCCCGGGGCAGTGGGCCAGGCAGGAAAGACAACGTGCGCGGAAGGCAGAGCTCAGCTTACGGGCACTGGGGTACAGGCAGCCAGTGGAGCCACCTGGAGGACGGGCTCCCGTCCACGGCAGGCGCGGCTTCTGAGGAGGAGGCGGAAGGAGGCGGAAGGAGGCGGAGGGGGCCGGGAGATGCCCCTGAGGCCATCTGGCTTCGACAGTCAGAAGGGGCAGGGATGGGCCTGGGCGCATTCCAAGGCAGGTGGTGACCACCCACTCCCATGACTCTGGAACCTTCTTCTCAAGTCTGAGTCAAATCGGACTTCCTCATGAGGCCCAGTCTTCCATGCGTCTGTGGGGAGGCTGGGAGAATGCCCCCTCCCACCCCCAGGAATCTGCTGGAGGCCACGGGGACAGAGCTGGAGGTCACTGTGTGGAACCCGCGTGGGGATATCCACCTCCCCACCTGCGCCCTCAGCTGTAGGATGACACGTGGTTCTGCTGGGGCTGGGGGAGATGGTGCCGCAGACTGGCGTGACCAGTCACTGACCCCCAATGCCCTTTATGTGCTGTCCTTTCACCCACCTCTCCCCCTCCCCCTCTTCTGCTCTGGAATCTTGACACAGAGCACCCACCTCCTCATCCTCTCTCCAAATGTGCCCTTCGTCCTGATCAGACAGCAGGGGGCTCCCCTGGGCCCTAACCCCCCATATCGGCTCTCCCCAGGCTCTGCACCCCTTCTATCTAAGCTCTCCCTGGACCCCATCCCCCTTTCCCCATACAATGCCCCTCCTCTATCTGGGCTCTCCCAGACCCCGTCCCCCCTCTATCACTAGTGCTCTCCCTGGACTCTGCCCCCCTCTATCTGTGCTCTCCCTGGACCCTGCCCACCCCCAATCTGGGGTTTTCCCAGATCCCGTCCCCTGTCCCCCCTCTGTCTGTGCTCTCCCTGGACCCTGCCCACCCCCCCATCTGGGCTCTCCCTGGTCCCCATCCCCCCTCTATCTGTGCTCTCCCTGGACTCTGCCCCCCTCTATCTGTGCTCTCCCTGGACTCTGCCCCTCTCTATCTGTGCTCCTCCTGGACCCTGCCCACTCCCCCATCTGGACTCTCCCCAGATCCCGTCCCCTGTCCCCCTCTATCTGGGCTCTCCCCGGATCCCATCCCCCCTCTATCTGTGCTCCTCCTGGACCCTGCCAGTTCAGGGTCCTTGTTTCCTATCCCCTCATCCCTGCAGGGCAATTTGAGGCAGGGTGGGCAGCCTTGGCTTGATGCTCCCCAACTCTAGAAGCCTTTACATCTCTATCACTTTGTTCACCTCCCAGTCAGCTCTGAAACTGCCAGAGATGGTGTGTCACGAACAACCCACTGGCTCGTGATCCCATCCGAGAGCTCCTCACGGTCCTCTCCCCTCCTCCCACAGTCGTGACTCCATCTCCCCTTACCCAGCGGCCCCTACTCCCTCGCCCACTCAGCCTAGACCCGCCTGCCAAGCCCCTCCCACCCTCCTGCCTCTGCCAGCAGGCACAGCCCAGGGGAAGCAGCCTGCACTTCTCCAGGCCTGCACACAACTGCCGAGCTGCCCTCAGAGCCGCCTGGCCCGCATCCTGTCCAGGAGGTGGGTACACCCCCACCGGGACAGCCTCAGAACCACATGTGCACTTGCCCCGTCCACCTGGCCCTGCGTCCACATCTCCCCCGGGGCCTGGATCTCCGTTCCCCCACCCCACACACAGCGTTCCCTCTCTGCTCTGAGAACCCATGGGCTGCTCCAGCTCTGTTGCTCTTTTTTCTTTCCTTCCCAGAGGGGTGTACCCACCTCCCCCCTTGCAGGGACACCCCTGGGCCTTTATCTCCCTGAAACATGCAGGGGTAACCCCGCTGCTCTCCGCTCCCCTCTCCCTAGGGCTCCCTCCTGCCTCTGTCCTCCACCCTCCCCTGTGCCTGTCTCCTCACCCCTTGGCTGCCACACCATTCCTGCCCTCATCACTCCACGTGTCTCTTAAATGTGGCTTTTGCAGGGGTCCCCGTTCTTCTCAGCCTAAAATCCTCTTGTGAACTCAGGTCCTGTAACCTCCAACTGCTCTCCTGAGCATCTCCCCCGCTATGTTCACTCCACAGGACCCACACGGCTCTGGGCTACACCTGACAGCCTGCCCTTCAGGATCTGGCTCTTGGTGCCACCCTCTCCGATGTCCACTGTTGAGGAGGCCAAGGCAGGAGACACCAATCTGCTTCACTCCTTGGCCCACACGCCCCCTCCTTTGCCTGCCTTCCTGACCCCCCCAGGCAGGGTTGCAGGTGCCCTCACTGGGACCCCTCCTTGTGCAAAATGGTTTTAACTCTTGAGACGCTGTTGTGAGGCCCTGCATCTGAGTCCAGCCCTTCTCCTGCCAGAGGAGTTCGGAGCTCAGGTGCTCCCATCACACCCAGTGTACTTGGGAAGGAGGAACAAAAGAAAGAAACACGAAGACTCAGAAAAATCCCAAACCACTTTAGCCTAAGAGGAAAATTTAATTCTAAATAATAACAACAGGAGTGTTTGCCAACTTGTTTTAAGCATGTGACCTTCCCAGCAGGCATCTTCGCATAACGGGAGGGCAGGCTGTGCCCTGCCTCAACCCTGAAGCAGAACACAGGGATTTTTCAAAGATTAATGGCAACTGGCACTCCACGGCAACTAGCAGGCAGCCGGTTACTGGGGACCTGGACAGTGGCCCTTAGCTGGTGGCGCCCGATGAAGGGCGCATGCCAGGGACAAGGGGTGTAACCATTAATGAGGCCTTACTCACAGCACAGCTAGCTGGCCTGTCTGCCTGTCTCCAGGCAGAAGTTCAAATACAGGTCTCACCAATGGCACCTGACCCCAGGGCATGAGACCTGGAATTGGTCCCTGTTAGCCACTCAAAACAGTTCCCTATGTCCCTCTGTTGGGTCAAACCCCTGTCCCCCAGCCTGGTCTGGTCTGCCCACAAGCAGGGGCTAAGGCTGCACTGGGGCTCTGCTAATGAAGAATCTTTATCTTCTGGGCAAAAAAGGGTCCTCCCAACAGCAGGTCTGGGAAAATGCCCCCCCGGGGCACGTGATAAATCAGCTAGCTGCACGGCAGGAACGGGAGAAGGGAACTCGCCTGTTAGCACCATTAGAATTCTGACCAGTCTGAATTCCAAGCAAAGCAAGGTGCCTGTGACGGGTGTGCCGCAGAAAGCTGGGCACAGAGGAGGTTCTCAACAAGTATTTTTAGACCTGACAACAAAGCTGGGGCAAGAGGGAGTCTTGCAGGTATAATCATTTTAATAGGCATTCAAAACACTTCCTTGGCACCGGCATACCAAGTGCTGGAAAATAGACACAAGCTGTCAATGCGCCTTGGCTGCCTGTAGGCACATGAATGGACTGACCACACCAACCCAGGTGCAGGTGCAAAGACAGGAAATCACAGGGTTTCAGGGGCCCCAGCTGGGTTCCAGGGTACGAGGAGGCCTTGGCCCAGGAGGCAGAAGTGACAGCATGGGCACAGAACAGGGCCTTAGTAGGCACAGCCGCTCAGGGGCCGGCAAGCCCTGCAGTCTTTAAGAGGGCAGGCCAGTGATCATCATTCATGGTGCAGAAGACAAAACAGTTCCATGGTCCAGCCGGCACAGCCCCCTCTAGCCAAAGGGCCTAACACTGAGGCGGGGCATTCACTCCCGTGTGCTCAGCGGTGAGGAGGGACAGCCCCAAAGGGTAGTGAAAGATGCTCGAGGCAGGAGTAATTAATGCATAAACCTGGATCTTTCTAAGGCCAGTAGTTCTACCAAGGTGGGGAGGCTAGAACAATCCTTGCTGGAAAAGGAATTACTGAAGATCATTAGAGAACCCAGGGAAAATGATACAAGGAAATGCTGAGGGGACAGCATGTGGAGGGAAGCTTTGGTGGGAGCAGATAAGGAGCTACATTTAGAATACTACACAGCAAGGCGTTTATTGGTAACAGAATCCCCCATAGGTAAGCAACCCTCACTGTGTGCATACCCAATTAAAACTGTGTAACAATTAGGCAGACACAGTTTCAGATGATGGGAAATAAGCCAAGTCATGTAGACTGTGTTCTCAACCACCTGTAAAAGGAGAGAGCAAGCTTGGGTAGGCTGGAGGGAGAAACCATGACTGCTGACACGTGACCCTTGCCAGCAGTCCTTGTGCAATACGTGGGGCAGGCAGATAAGGTCATGCAACCCAGGCAAGGGGACACAATCACCACAAGACAGAACGAGATCTTGTTTCAGGTGCCCTAAGTGAGGAGCATGTTCCACCAGAGACAAAGATAACTTCTAACAGCCCATGGTGCACTTATCCGAAGGCCAGACCAGCCCTGTGGGGCCTGGTGCCTGAGGGCAGATAGGAGCTCCTTTTGCAACACTGGCCGTTCCTCATCCTCTCCCTGCTCTGCCCCCCGGGTGTGAGAAGACTACAGGAGAGAGCACCACACATTCGGCTCTGCATCAAGAGTCCTCCCAAGGTCCTGCTTGCTGCGGATGCTGATGTACCACCCAGAAACTGGGGTCCTAGAGGTAGAGCAAGGGGAGCTTGAGAATTCCAAGACTTTGAATCAATCTCTGGGTCTGAAAAACACTTTTTTTTCAGAGATCTAACTGTAAGAATGCTCTGAGAGGACCAACCCTCGGCCTAGAAGGAAACAGGGTCCTTTGAGATGAGCGACAATCTGGAAGTTTCCTAAAAGGCACACAGACCTATGAGACAGGAGGGGCCCTGGAATCACCTGATTTTGCACCATTAGTATCTTACATTTTGCTGTTTAACCAACAGGGGCCCTATGACAGAGATAAAAAGCCCACCATCCTGCCCCCCAACCCCAAAGACATTAATAAGGCAATGTCTTATTAATCAGACATCCACTACCTCACCCACCCTCTGTTGTATGGACATAAAACATCAGGGGCCTCCAGGCTTCTCTTGCTGGCTCCGTACACTCCTCTGGGGAGACCCACCCATCCCTGTGGCTTCAGCACCACAGGAAGGAGTCCCCCAAACGCTCTCAAGCCAGGATGTTCTCCCTGGCTCTAGACCAACATATATCTGCCTACCATCAGGAAACCTTACCGACCCTCAGCTCAGCATCTCCAAACAGAAAGTCATCACCTGCCCCCAAGGCAGCTTCTTTCCGGCACCCTGTGTGTGTGACATGGCACTGCCAACTGCTGTCACCCAATCCTGGAGTGTTCCCCATGCCTTTCTCCCTGACCCTTCCCCTCCTGGAAGTCACTTGTCTCAGGGTCCTGCTACAACCTGCACACACCCCCAACACCTTTTTCTGTGCTGGGCCTACATCTCACTAGGTAGACTTCAGTAGCCCCTTGACAGTTCTAACTTGGCTCAGGCCTTCACCCCTCAACGTGCCTACCACTGCCCAGTCACCCATGGTCTGGGTGATCTGGTCAGTACCCACAAAGCTGAGATCTATCGGGGGCTTCCCAGGGCTCTCAGGGTAAAATTCAAACCTGGGCCTGGAACTCAAGCCCCCTTCCCCACCTGCCACCAGCCTCGCTCCTGCTGACCGCCAGAGTTTCCCAAGGCGCTTCCTGCAACGGCATTCATGCAGGGTAGCCGTGCCTTCCTTCCTTTGCACGCACAGGCAAGGTCCCTCTGCCCGGAAGGCTCTTTCTCTCACGTGGTCTTGCCACATCTATTCCTTCTTCAAAATTTAGCTCAAGCCCTTCTCAGGAGTCCCTACCAAAGGCCCGCAGAAGGTTCCTGCTTGCTTCCTGCAGCAAACTGTCCACTTCTCAAGGCAGGCGGTGCCACAGTGCACCATGAGCTAAGGGCAGAGGCTCCTGCAGCTCTGCAGCCACATGACACCCGTGCTGGGCCTCCATGTGTGAAATCAAGCAGGATTTCGATAAACGTGTGTTGAAAGCATAATGAAAGTCACTGAATAAAGAATTTAAGTGGATTCTTAATAAAATGCCTGAGGTTTTTTTCCCTTTGATATTACTTTGATATTATCTCCACTTGGAAAGTGACACTTGAAACAGCCACTGAAATTTCTGCCTTGCGTTGAAAAGGGCTTCTTTCTTCCATGAACAGAGTTGTCATAACAGGAAAGGTATTCTTCAATAGGTAAAATATTGAACAGGGTAAATATTAAGTGCTTTTTTATAACCTGCCTCATTGTTCTTATGTACTTTAAATCTGAAACCAACTAAAAGCGGACACTTAAATACGTCTTCTGAGGTTGGCTCAGTCTGTAACTAGAATTAGAAGCAACACCATGTGCCCAAGGTCACTGGGCCTGCTGGAAAGTCCTGGCAGGTGCGGTGAGGCCCACCTGCAGGTGAACTTGCAGACTCGGGAGGTGAATTTTATTACTGTTATGAAAAGCCTGCGCAGACGACGCCTACGTTCCCCGAAGGTCACCCTTCACACACATGAAAACCACTGCACTAGCTTGAGCACTTTGGTTCATTCCAGCAGTCATTGAGACAGCACCCCTTGGCTACTCCAGGCCAGGCAGAGGGGAGCAAAGATGGACGGGACGTGCCTCTCTCCCTGCTCCCAGGCAGACAAGCTTCTAAACAGAGCACATGCTACCCGATAAGTACTTCACATAAAGGCTTTATCTGACGGCTGAGAAGATTAGTTGAGGACCAACCTTCAGAACAAAAGCAATTGCAAGTGGAGGTTACACGACTGGCCAGGAATAACTGCAAAACCTTCGTGAGATTTCTTGATTGCTTTTTATCTGGGTTTGTTTCTTGCTGCCTGTATCCCTTTCAATGACCAAAACCTGCATCCTTGTCTCCAGGACAATTAAGCAAACACTTACAGGTGTCTGCTATGTGCCAGGGATAGACAGTGAAGATGGACCCCTCGCCTTCAAGTGGAGGAAACAGCTACATCCGTGCAATAATGGGTTTGGGGTTTTTTTTGTTTGTTTTTTTGTTTTTCAATCGCCTGGAAGTCCCCCGCTGGCTCCTGAGCAAACATCCCCCGCTGGCTCCTGAGCAAACACACACGATGAACACCACCTTCGAGTGCCCCTATTGGCCCTGAAAGGCAGACAGACACCTGACCAGGGATAGGAACCTGGGGAAACACTGGAACACCAGCATATCGGCCATGCTGGTCACTTGGCCCACCGCTATCCTCACAGCCTCCCTGTGCCTCCCTATAGCCCAGGGGGCTCTCAGGCAACCTTTGCCCTTTAATACCAGCCCCATGGGTGGTGATCCAGGAGACCCACAGTGCCTGCTCCTGTGCTGAGGTCATCAATGAAAACCTGGGGCCGGGCCCCCAGCACCCCCCCCCCCCCAAGGAAAACCAGGACCCAGCGCAGCCCCTCCCCGACCTCCAGCTGTGCTTGCTCAAGGCTGGGAAAGCATGGAGCAGGCCCGGGACCCTGCGGAAATGCTTCCTGCTGCCGGCGGGGCCTGGAGGACGGCTGCCCCGGCTCAGCACACGGGCTCAGCACACGCCGGGCGCTCCGAGGCTGGTCACAGGCACCGGGGCGGCGGGGGGCGGCCGTGTCACCCCGGGAGGGACGCGGTGGCGGGTCGTCAAGCGCAGGACGTTATCAGAGAAGCAGCTGCAATTTCGAGCCCAGAAGAGGACTTCCTACCCCGCAGAGCCGGAAAGTGCCCCGAGAGCAGTGACACGGGAGCAGTGACACGGGAGCAGCTCCTTCCGTCGCTTGGCCCGGGGCCAGCCGCCGCTCGCCGCTCGCCGCCCGCCGCCGCTCGCCGCCGCTCGGGGTGCCGGCCCTGTTCCGGGCGGGCTCCCGCCGCGGGCTCGCCCCGCCCGGCGCTCGGTCCCGGTCCCGGGGGGGGGCGGGGGGCCGGGAGGGCGGACGGGCTCCGGACCCCCGCCCCGCGCCGACCCCTGCGCCCCCGCGTCCCCTCCCTCCGCGCGCGCCCGCCGCGGGGACAGCCGGCGACCCGGCCCCGCGCCCGGCCGTCACGCCCCGCCCGCCGCGCCCGCCGCGCACCCACCTTCGCCCGCCGCGCCGCTCCTCCTCAGCTCGCCGTGCGACCGAGCGCGGGCCCGTCTGCGCACGCGCGCACGCGGCCCCGCCCCCGCCGAGCACGCGCCGCCGGCCGCCCACCCCGGCGCCCGCGGGTCCCGGCCGCGGCGGGCTCTGAGCATGCGCGCTGGCGCCCCGCCGCGGAGCCACGGGAGCTTGCGTCCGCCGGAGTCGGTCTCTGTGTGGAGGGGCGCGCGCCGAGCGGGCGGGGGCTGCCTCCGGAGCCGCGGGGGCTGCCAGCCAGAGTCGCCCCCCCCTCTGCCGGGTCACGCGTGGATCTAGGAACGCGCGCCCGCGTGGACACGACGTCCGGTCCCGAGCGGGCGGAGACGGGGCGCGAGGGGCTGCTCCGGGCGGGTTCCGAGCGGAGTTGCCCTGGAGGCCGAGGCCGACAGCGGCAGCCGGACGGAGACCAGGCAGGGCCACAGCAGGCCGAGACAGAGGCCGAGCACAGGCAGAGACGCAGCGGGGACGGGGACTCGGACGCCCAGGCGGCAGTCAGGGCGGGCAGCGGGGACAGCGGGACAGACGGGGACGCGGCTGCGCTCTGCCCCGGGGACGAGCCACAGCGCCCTCTGGGGGACCCGGCGGGGGTCCACAGTGACAGCACCCTCCGGAGATCGCAGTCCGTGAGGGTTGACGCCCCCGCGGCTCTTGGGGTGTTTTCAGACCTTAGGTGGGTCCAGGAATCACATGGGGGTTCATATCTGTTGGGAGAGGGCCACAGTGCCTTTTAGGAAGGTGCGAACGCTCTCTGAGGGGTCACGACCTCACAGGCGTGGCCCTTCGGGTGCAGCAGAGCCTCCAAGTGGTGTTCGGCCCCACGGGGACCATCGCAGTGCCCTTCGGAGGGGGAAGATCATGCGAAAACGGGATGACAGTGAGTCCCGGGAGCCCCGGGCAGCTCTTCGGGGCCATCGCATCCCTCTGTGTCAGGGCGGGGTGTCCCGCGTGCATCACGCCCCTCTCCGGTACGGGCGCGAGGCAGCGGGGCAGACGCTGGGCAGGGTCGGGGAAGGCCCCGGAGGCAATGCGCGCGATGCCAGCAGAGCCTCCTTCGCAGGTGGACGCACTGGGTGAACGTGCGCCTCAGCGTGGAAGCAGCGCCCCGCCCGCGCTTCGGGCTCAGGCCGTCCCGCAGCGCCCCCGCCGCTCACGCCGCTGCAGCCTCCGCAGGCGCCGCGTCCACGCGTCGCGCCAGGGCAGCACCAGACTCCCGCGCGCGGCGCTGAGCCCGGGCCCCCGGCCCCCGACCGCGGTCCCCGGCCCGCCCCCCAGCAGCAGGTAGCGGCGCCCCGGGAGTAGGCGCGGACAGCCGCAGGCCGCGTCCCGCGCCGGCACCCACAGCGCGCTGCTCCCTCGCCTCGCGCGCTCCTCGCCGCTCCGGAACACTGCAAGCACGGCCACCGGGAAGCGCGTCCACGAGCCGCGCGCCTCGCCGCGCGCGCCCACCGCCACCTGCACCGCTGCGGGGAGGCGGGCCAGAGGGGGCGGGGTCAGGCGGAGCGGGGGCGGGGGGGGGCGGGCCGCGCGGAGGAGCCCCGCGCGCCCGCGGCGTGGGGAGGGGGCACCGACGGGACACTCAACGCTGGGCGGGGGTGGTCACGGAGAGGCCACCGGGGCTGACGCGGGGGGGGGGGGGGCGGGGGGCAGGGCGAGGGCTGGAGGCCTACCGTAGTCCTTCCTGCAGAACTTCTTCAAGCTGATGCGGTAACTGCCACGGGCTGGTTTGCAGTGCGAGTCGCAGTCTGGAGGGGGTGCGAGGCTGGCACGGATCCCCACCTCCTCCCCCCACCCTCTCCTCCTCCCCCCCTCCTTGAACCCGTAGCCTTCCCCCACAGTCATGTCAGATCTAGGACCCTGTTGTGTGTCCACTCACCCTGGGGCTCCACGGGGCTACTCTCCTCAGTGGGTCCAGGGACAGGAGTCTCTGCGGGCAGGGTGAGAGAGCGGCCTGCGTTTGAGGGGGAGAATTTGCAGGGCTCAGGAGACAAGCAGGGAGCAGCAGGGAGCAGGTGTGGCCTCGGCTGAGGTGGCCTAAGGAGGGCAGGGTCACTCACTAACGCAGGGGGCCACCGGAGAACGGCTCTGCTGGAAGCCAGGGGCGCAGCGATTGCAGGTAAGACCAGTGACGCCATCCTTGCAGGGACACTGCCCTGTGGTCTGGTTGCAGGTTTTGCCAGCAGCACCAACAGGGTGACAGTCACATGCTGAAGACAGAGATAGGATGGTTAGAGCCCATCTGGGGATGCGGGAATCCACGGGAGGAGGTTGTGCAGGTAGCTGGTGGCAGGCTCACCCCTGCAAGCACGGCGGTCACTCAGGGCACGTCCAGGGTCTCGATAGAAGCCCTCCCGGCAGTAGTGGCAATGGCGGCCAGCGGTATTGTGCCGGCAGTTGAGACAGACGCCGCCACTGCGACGGCCGGACAGTCGGTACAGCTCCATGTTGAAGCGGCAGCGGCGGGCATGGCCATTGCAGGAGCAAGCTGCAGGAAGGGATGGGTCAGGGGCAGGCTGGCCTGGTCCAAGATCCCCAGGCCTCCCTCCAAGGCCTCACCAAGGCAGGCGTGGGCTTCCCGGGCCGTGGCCCGCTGCCATGGCCTGTCGCAGTAGAAGGGCTTGCAGCGGCCGCAGTCGGGGCCCTCTGTGCCGTGCTGGCAGTCGCAGATGAGGTGGCCCTGGGTGTCCAGCAGGCACCTTGAGGCATGCCCATTGCACTTGCAGCGCCCGCCCACCTGGAGCTCAGTAGCTGAGTAAGAGTAAGGGCCCGTGGCCATGGAGTTCCTGCCGTCTCTCAGCACGGCAGGCCTCGTAAGTACTACTCGAATGTCCGTGGCCGTCACCCAGTCTTGGAGCACTGGGCTGCTGTCCAGATCCAGGCCTGGTGGGCTTCCGTCCTGCACGCTGAAGGCCAGAAGGCCACCACCATCGGGCTGGACCTGGGGCTCAGGGAAGCACAGAGCTTCAGGCCCTGGGCCAGCTGGGCCATCCGCTGGGGCGGGCAGGCGACCATAGTCCAGGCCGCAGTGGGAGGAGAAGAAGCCCAGCGGGGCCCAGCTGCGCCCATGGTCCTGTGACTTGAGCAGCGCCACCGAGGCAGGGGGCGCGGAGCAGAAGCGCAAGCTCACGAACACCAGCTCGAAAGCCTTGCCCAGGGGCACTGTGAGGGTCACGTTGTGGGGCGCCTGCGTCAGTGCCTCCGATCGCCAGCACACAGGGTTTGTGGTGCTCCCCGCAGAGGTCAGGAGGGCAGCGGGGTGTGCCCGCCTCGGGTCGGAGGCATCACAGGCCCGCGTGGCCGGCCGCCCGCACGTGCTGGACGCCAGGACCTCGCGGCCCAAGGCGGCGTTCACCAGGCCGGGCACGCAGCCGCGGGGCGCGCCCCCGTCGTCATGGCAGGGGTCGGCGGGCGCCGACGGCCCCAGGCTCAGGGCGGCCGAGAGCGTGCCCGCCGTCAGCAGCAGCCGCCAGGGCCAGCCGGGCATGGCCGGAGCCACGGAGGACCCGCCAGCCCGCTGGGCCCCACGCCGCTGCCCTCGGGGAGACAGGGCCCAGATCCGGGGCTCTGCCCGCTGGCCCGCAACGCTGGCGATCCCTGCGGCCCCAGCCCGGGCCCAGAGGTGGGAGCAGTCGCGGGCTGGCCCCGGGCCCAGCGCCACGGCGGGGATGCCGGCGCGTCCTCCCGCTGGGCCTGGAGCGATGACAGGAGTCGCCCCCGCTCCCGGCGCCTCCGCCAGCGGAGGCCCCACCCGTTGCCCGCGCTGCACTCACCCACCGAGGGCCGGGTTGAGCAGGTCTCCCGGCCTCCCGGGAAGGGCCGAGTGCGGGCGGGGCCTGGGGCACCCCGGCCACCGCCTCCTCCCGGCTGCAGCGAGGGCGGGCAAGCCGTGCCAGGAGGGGGTGGGGGGCGCAGTAGGCGCAAGCCTGGGCCCAGCCAGGGGCGGGGCTGCTCGAGCCGCGAAGGAGGGAGGGGAGGGGAGGGGGCCTCGTCGGCAGAGCCGGAATCAGAAGCAGATTCAGACACTGGCTGGGCCAGCAGGGGAGGGGGCTGGGAGGCCCGGGAGGCAGGGGAGGGGCCGGGGAGCCAGGAATGCGCTGGCGGGAGGGGTCTGGAGGGGGCGGCTCAGCCACGCAGCCCGCGGGGGACCACCCAGCAGGGTCCCCTGCCTGCATCCAGGCCCTGACTGCTCCTGGGGCTGTGCCACGTGCTGGGCGGGGGTCAGCGGCCTCCTCCCTGAGGCCCATCTGGCAGCCTGGGCCCTGCATCTGAAGGCTGGTGCCGTGATGCTCCCCTGGGTCCCTACAGGGAGCACTCACAGCTGTAGCAGCCAAGCAGGGCTGGTGGTTATGGGATGTCCCCAAAGCAGTGGTCTGCTCTAGTAGGAAAAAAAACCTGCGGTTGGGACCAGGTCTGATTTTGAATCCGAGCTGCTCCAATTTCTGGCTCTGTGGTTCAGGCTCCTTAACCTGAGATTTATTTTTTTCATCGGGCTGTTATTCAGCTTTGCTTAGCCACTGGGGGGAGGGTTTGATTAGCCGCAAAGGTATTGGATGCAGCCAAAGGCTCAACAGGCTTGAGTGCCTGATGTTCCGGAAGGATGCATCCTCCCCTTCTGACTGGAGTTCACCTAAGAAATGAAATTGGCATATCCCACCCAGATCTGGCTAAACCCTTGTCCCAAAGCATCTCTGGGTCTCTATCTATAGTTGCATCACCAAGATGGGCCCAGCTCCCAGAGTTGGCAGGAGGGAAGTGGAAGCCGGGATGGGAGAGTGGGGAACCCACTAATTAACAGGGCCTCGTGGAGTTCAGGGTATTGGTCAGCAGTCGAGGACCCCGGAAGAGGGTAGAGAGTGGAGTTTGGCCCATGAGGAGGGCCTGGTCACAGATGGCTCAGTGTCAGAACTCCTAAACCTGGTCCACATACCAGTAAGTTTGGGTATGGAAACTGAGGCAGGAACCCAGCTGGGCAGTCTGGGCACCAGGTGGGGATGGGGCAGCTGCAGCTGAGAGTGACCCATCCAAGAGAGATCAGAACTGCTCCGGAGAGACCACATTCCCACAACTGTTAGGTCCTTGATGGAGGGGGCCAAGCATGCCAGGAAAGGTCAGCTGGATGCAGAGGGAGCAGGGGACAGGGGAACACGTCTGACCTAGAAGAAGTTCTGAGGCCTGAAATTTCAGATGGGAGGCTGACCCTAGGCTAGGCCCTGCAGCTGATGGAGGTGCCATGTGGGTGTGTCTGTAGGCAGAGCTGCCACTTGCAGTGGCAAGGACCCACGAGAAGTTAGAAGCAGAATCTTCTTGCTGTTCTAGAGAGGAGGGGCAGGAGGACACTGGAGCCTCCCAGGGGAAAGCAAAGGAGAAGAGGACGGAGCAGCGAGGACAGGGTGATGGGGCACCTGAAGTGACAAGCCCCTTCTGGTCATGCCCCTTCTGATGTAGGGGTTGGGGGTAGAGAGGCGGATGAGATCATGGGAGACTTGGGAAGAACCAGAAGGGCTGCTGGCCTCTTGCCCTTGACCTTTGGCAGCAGCAGGGAGTCTGTGAGTCCCTTCCACCCCACAGAGCAGGTGCCACGGCACCTAATCTCAACTTGGAGATAAAAAAAATGTGCCTGTTAAAACGATAGCTGTGCACGACTGAGAGAACTGACAGGGAGAAAATTCTGCTCCAGAACAAATCAAGCTTGGACTGGCACCTTCCCAGCCACCTTCTTCTAGGTCCTTCTGGTCATCAGCCTCACAACTAGCCTTGGATGAGCACAGCCCTGGCTGCAACTGATCCTCCTGGGGCCGACTAGCTGGCCATGGGGAGAGGTGCCCAGGCCCAACACAAGAGTTCCGAAGAGCCTGAGCCAAAGCCTCCAGGGAGCCCCTAGCTGTCGGGATTTCAAACTCCTGTCGGGAGGGAAGAAAGGAAATTGGGGAGCAACCTCCCCTCCAATCCTGCATCAGACTTGCAGGCTTTGTCTCCCTCCCCGGGAGTTCAGGCTAAGGTCTGCAGAACATCTGGTGGTTTCTGGTGTGGGTGGAAGGAGGCCCTCAGGGCTCAGCATGCTGTGAGTGTTCATCTGTGGTCGTAGTCGTTGTCGTCATCGTCTCGTTGTCATCGTAGTGGTCAGTGTTGGCAAGCAGGGCGCTCCAGGCCCAGAGGGTGGTAGTTTCATGGGCTCCCCAGGGAGGAGGCTGCAAGCAGCCCTGCCTCTTCTCCGGAATGGCCCCTGCACGCAGTCTCTTCTGGCCCCTAGGATGGCCCTGGCAGATGGCCCGAGAGAGCTGGGGAGGGACTTCTCCCCAGCCCGCAGTCCGGGCTCATTGCTCCTGTGGACTGCACCACTTGTCCCCAGCCTCTGGGGCCTCTCACACCTCTCTGCTGGTCCTGCCCCTTCCTGGCACCTTAGAGGAGACTCCACCTCCCTGCTCCCACATGCACCTTCTCTGGCTACAGCCATCCCCCCACCCCACCCCCACCCCCATCCCCAGAGTGACAGCTGCTGGCTCTGGGGCATGTAGGGAGCCAATGTGGGGGTGGGGTGGGGAGAAGGGACCCAGGGGGCCAGACAGTCCCAAGCCTCAGGCCGCCGGGGGTCTTTCCCTTAAAAGGCCAATCGATCAAACCTCCTGGCCTAGCCCAGGACCCACTGTTCCCTCCAGACATTTGCAAGCCACCACTCGTACACATTTCACAAGAACATTTATTGAGCGTCTCTTCCGCCGAGAGGGGCTTCTGTCCCAGCAGGGAGCACAGACGGCTGGGGGAGGGGAGCACGGCCCGCTGCGCCTCACCCCGGCGAGGGTGGTCCCACCGAGTCCGCGGCATCCTGCACACCGCAGGCCCCCGAGCTGCGCAGGCCCTCTCGAGTGGGCCGGGGTGGACCGGCTCTGCGCCGAGCGGAACGCTGCAACGCCGCGGGCGGAGTGCGGAGGGGCGAGGCCGAGGAGCAGGGGGCAATGGCTCGCCGCCCCCACCCCGGCCTCCCCGGAACGAGGAAGGGGCGGTGCGGAGAGGGGCGTCGGCGTCCCGCGCGGTGCGGGGCGCGCCCGGCCAGGGGCAAGGTCCGGAGGGGGCGCCGGCTCCGGGGCGCCGCCGGGCTCAGGCCGCCCCCGGCTCCCGCCGCCCCGCGCGCCCCGCCCGCCGCCGAGCGCCCCAGCACAGGAGCGCGGCGGCCAGCAACCCGAGGCCCGCGCCCAGCGTGGCCAGCGCCACGCCCTGCTCCAGGTCCATGTGGGGGCCGCGCAGCGAGAAGGTGATGGCCGTGGCGGCGGCGCCGGCCAGCAGGGTCACGGCGCCGAAGGGCAGGACGCAGCGCGGCCAGGAGCCCCCCACGCCGCCGGTGGCCACGAGCAGCGCGCGCAGGGCCCCGGGGGGCTCCGGGGGCGCCAGGGGCTCGACGGGCGCCGCGGGCGGGGGCTCGGGCGCGCTCATGCCGCGGACGGGGGGCCGCGCGCTGGTGGGTGTGGGCGCCCGCGCAGCCCCCGCTCCCGTCCTCGACCGCCACGTCACAGCGGATTGGTACGGGATGCGGTGACGCCACCAGGACACCGGGGAGAGGAGTTCGCCGCCGCCTGCCTCCGGCTCGGCGCTGAATCAGGGTGGGCGGCGCGCATCTGGAGGGGGCGCCACCCCAGACCTCCGCCCTGCCTCCTCCTGCAAGGGGGCACCTCACGGCCCAGGCGCCACAGCCCTCCAGGGGACAGCACCCACCCTGGTCCTGATAGGTGCGTCCCTGAGTCAGCCACCTTCAGGCGCCCATCAGGACCTGGCTGGGGATCAGGGTGGACACCCTTGACCCCTCAGGGGCAAAGGTCCAGTGAACTGCTGGGCATGAGCTCTAGAAGTAGCAAGCAGTGGAAAGACCAGGACCAGGGAGGGGCAGGGGCTGTCCCCCAGACTCCCCATCTCTGTGCTCTTCCTTCCGCGTTCCTGCTCTGGGCAGCGGACAGAGCCGTTGCACAGGACAGCCCCTCAGTGCAATGAAGACTCATTTTAGGTTTCCTGCTTTGGTCTGTCATCTGGTCCCCAGCAACCCTGGGATTCCATGTTCAGGGGTTCTGGTCCATGGGACTGTGGGAGCTTTTAAAAGTAGGACTTCCTGCTTCGGGGCCTGGAGCCACCCCAAGGCTGCTTCAGCATCACTTAGTTCATCTCCCACACCTGCAACCTCATCTAGTTCTCAGAACACCAGGCCTTCTCCAGGAGTTACCTGGTTCCTGGGTTCCCCCCACCCCTGCTGCCCAGGGCAGAAGCTGGAGTTAATTCCCTGTTGCTCATCAGTGTCTACACAAAGGGCCAATGCTCCAGCTCTGAGGACTGTGCTTGGTGGCAAAAGTGCTCACTAAGTTTATTTAAAGAACACTCCTGGCCCTCCCTGGGGCCTACTCCTGTGTATTTTTTTTTAAAGATTTTATTTATTTATTCATGAGAGACACAGAGACAGAGGCAGAGGGAGAAGCAGGCTCCATGCAAGGAGCCCGATTTAGGAATCGATCCCGGACCCCAGGATCACATCCTGAGCCAAAGGCATACACCCAACCGCTGAGCCACCCAGGAGCCCCTACTCCTGTGTATTTTGTCCTCACCCGAGTCCCAGGGGTAATAGCCATTACAGCTGGTGTGATGGCTGCTCTGGAGCTTCCTGAGTGTCCTCTGGACCAGGCCCCTCATGGGGAGGGCAGGCCGCGTGGGGGGGGGGGGCAGGGGGAATAAGGGAAGGGAGCCCCCACCTGGAGCCTAGGGGGGGTGTCCAGAGAGGCCCTCCCTGGGCTGTAACGTGCCCCCTGCAGGTGTTCTCAGTGCCACATGGCTATGTCAAGGCTGTGTCCTCCTCGGAGCAGCCTCTGGGTGTGAAAAGGCAAGTGGAACCCCCATTCCAAGGATGGGGGGGCGGTGAGGAGCCTCCCATTGCCCAGATCCAGCTCTTAGGTCGGCTGATGGTTACATCTCTTCAATAATTTCTCCCAACAACTACCCTCAGGATGACAGTGGAGACAACACTGGGAACTGAGGCTCAGGGCCCTCAAGAATCTCATTGAAAGTCCCACGTTGGCAAATAAGTCACATTGGAAACCCAAGCCCGTGACTGGTATGAACCCAGACGCTATGACCCTGACCTCTAAATTCTCTTGCTTTCCACAAAGCCAGGATTTCTTCAGGGAGGCGGCAGGAGCTGGGGAGGAGGGGATCGTGGAGAAGGTGAGGGGGTGGTGACTCAATGTTGGGGGGCCCACACTGGCCACAGCAACAACCCAGGAGAAAGTGGTGAGCACGGTGCCAGGACAGTTGTGGTCACACACAGTGTCTGCCCACTCTGATAGGGGCTCATGGCCTTTGTGTCTCCCAGTGGGCCCAGTCTAGGCGATGGGGGGAGAGGTTTCAGGTGCGCCAGGGCCGGGGCTTGAGGGGTGTCCCCAGCGCTGCACACCTTCAGTGCCTTTTGCCCTCCCTCGAGTACAGAAGGCATACATGTATTCTCAGTAAGTACGCTTGATGTGTTGTTAGTAAGCAAAAACACAAGTAACAAACACACCAAATCCCATCTTGAATATACTTTCTGAAGTAGTTTTAATGTCACACAAGTGGCTTCTAAGTCTAAAACAAGGAAAAACAGAGGTAGCTGAGAAAAAAGCCCGCAGGCCTCTGATGTGCACGCCACATGGAGGCCTGTCAGCTTTAGCTGCTGCGAGAAGGGCCCTGGGCTCCTCATCAAGAGCCGGGAGGCTATCTCCAGCCCACCTGGCAGCCCTGGTTTCTGGGGTGGCTACAGCCATCCCTGGGCCCCCAGGCCGACCAGACCTTCCCAATCCCCGTTCACCTAATGGAGAAGGGGTGGTGGTGGTCTCCCAGTGGTCTGAGGGTCAGAACAAGTGCACCCTCATTCCAGGGTCCTGTGCCTGGGAATGGGCAAGGTGGGTGGTCGCTGGCCACGGGAAGGGCTCAGCTGGCAGGTTCGTCTCGAAGGATGGTGAGGAAGCGCTCACCTCCCTCACAGACCAGGCTATGCATGGCTCGGCAGAGTGCCAGTGGGGGCGGCCCCTGTGCCTCCGGTGTGCTCACCAGCGGGAGGAGTTCGGCCATCAGGACCTACAGGGTAACGTGTGACCAAGATCTCAGGGGGGCCCTGGGCTGGGGAGCTAACTGGAGGCTTAGAGAAGGCCCCCGCAGTGCCCAGGGAGGGCTTCAGGTGCCATGTTCCAGCCCTGGGGCCAGTGCTGTGTCAGCTGTGCACAGCCCAGAGGCTCTGTCTTCCACCTCAGCCCAAAGCCCAAGGGTCCCTTGGCACTCAGTCCCCTAGTCCTCATCCCCCTACTCTGGAAGTACCTTTTCCAGGTGGATCTGCTGCTCCAGCATGGCCACTCGCAGCCTGAGGGCCGCCAGCGTCTGCAGCTCCACGGTGCTGGAGTACAGAAGTAGCTGCGAGCTCCAGGTAGGGTCTGTTCTTCCTTCACAGGACCCTGAGGCTCTGGGGCATCTCCCCTCAGGCCATGGCCCCAACTGCTGTCCCACCATTTCTGTGAGGACAGGAGTATGTGGCCTCATGGGGTGGCAGCCAGGGACCTCCTCCTTCCCACTTGCTTTTAGGGGGTGCAAGGTCTCCCTTCGCCTCCTGGATGAAGCCCTCCATAAATAACTGCCTCTTGCAAGGCAGGTCACCTGCCAGCACCTATGACTCTCACACAGCACCTTCTCAGGAATTAGATAAACAGACGGACTATTTACAGCTCCAGGGCTGCGGCAGGAGGGGCAGTGGGGTGGGGGGTGCAGTCCTGGCTGGTCCCGTGGGACAATGCCTGGGATGACAAGGGGAAGGACCTGCCCTGAAGGGCCCTGCCGTTAATGCTGCCCTTTGGCTAGAGGACCTTGACCCCTGACCAGATTTCAGCCTGGGGGGGCGGGGATGGGGCTGAGCCTCACCAGCACGCAGCTCCTGCAGTCTGTGGAGACACTGCCCCGTGATGGCCTGCAGTCCCTCCAGGGTAAGCAGGCAGTGGTACTCCTGCACCCAGTCAGCACAGTCTACGCAAAAGTCAGGGAGGGCGAGCCAGGTCCATGCCAGTCCTGAAGGCCTCCCCCTCAAAAACACACACCAGGGCCCACTGACCTGCCGAGAGCTCTTCCTCCATTCGCTGTCTCAGCAGCGAGCAGGCCTTCCATAGGAGCCCCGCCTCCGCCTCCACCTCTGCAGCACTGAGCCCAGAGCCAGGCCAGCCTGACTGGACACGGGTCAGGGAAACTCCTCTGTTGCCAGGCTCCCCCATTTCCCCTCCCGCCAAGGACAGGACCCCAGAGTGGCTGTGGCTCTTCCTGGAGTTGCTTCTTAAACTCATCAGACTTAGAGCCAGAACCCCCACCCCCCCACACACACACCCTGGTGGGTCCCAAAAGCCCAGCAAGAATACAGCCATCTTCATTTTCTGGAGGAACTGGGTTTTGGCGTTGGTAGCAGCATCCACGGAGTCACTGGTCTGCATAGAGCTGAGCTGGGTCCACAGGCTGGAATGTGCACACAGGCACCCGGGGACCAGAGAGGGACGTGGTTACTCCACCCAGCAGGGCCTCGGGAGGCAGGGAAAGGCCAAGGCAGGGGCCCATCAGGGGCGTCTGGCTCTGCTGAATGCCAGGAGGGGTCTCCCAAGGCTTTAGGGAGCTGAGAGGACAGTGTCTGTGACAAGGGGACAGAGCTGACACACTCTGGGAACTACTAGGAGAGAATTCGAGAGAGGAGAGCAGAGGAGCCACCAGCGACTGGTAACGGATGGCCCGTGACGATGGGCAAGAACTCTTGACGGTGCTGGCTCCGTAGCAGGTGCAGCATCGAAAAAGGCACCTCTATGAAGCTGATACCATCATCCTCATTTCCACAGACAAGACAGACGAGGATGCAAGGTCTCAGCCTCAAAGCCCGCTGAGTCTATGGGGACCACGGCAGACTCCCTTCACGCGGAAAGTGTCCCCACCCAGCAAACGAAGCAGGGCAGCCCGCTGGAAAAGTCTTACCGATGTGGCCCTGCGATGGCGGGAAGCCTCAGCCTCCCTGCTGGCCACATGTCCCATCCACCCCACCCAGCTAAGACTCAGCCTTACCGGGAGTTCTGGGAGGCTGCTTTCCTGTAGGCCGTGGGTAACTTCAGCAGGACCCTGTCAGCAAAGCCAGTGCTCAGAGTAGCCTCACTCTGGGGGCTCCCCCCCCAATGTGACAGGGCTTCCAGAGTGGTGGTGGGAGCCAGCAGAATCCAGCTCTGGCCTGGCAGAGAGAAGAGGACACCAGGAGCAGAGCCCAGGCCCTGCAGAGCCCAATCGGAGCCCCTGGGCCGGATGGATGAGAGGATGGGGGCAGGACAGCCAGTGAGAAGGCGACAGGCCCTAGCAACGTTCCACTCGGCCAGCTTCGGGGCACGGATCTCCTGGGATGGCACCCTGGGGGCTCCCCTGGCCCACGTCCAGGCTCAATGCCCTGCCCTCCCTGTCACCCCACATCCCAGATTCCCGCTGCTGGCCAGGGTCTGATGAGGTGGACCCTCAGGAAGGGTCTGGGAAACCTACCCCTTCTCCTTCAATGTGAAAGCTTCCGGGGCTGGAGGAGCAGCCAGTGGAAGTTGGTCCCCGAGGCCTGGTCCAGGCTTGGTGGCTAGGGCTCCCCTCCCCTTGCAGGTGTGATCCCCCGCTGACGGAAGCCTGCACTCGGGGAGGCCCTCGGCAGGTATCCTGGTCTGATGGATGCCCCTGAGTGGTTTTGTCTCTGAGGCTCGCCTGCCAGCCTGGCCTGAGACCCGGGATGGGGCAGAGGCTGCGGTGGCAGGAGAAGGGGCAGTGGACCCAGACTTCAGGCTGAGGGCCTTGTGTCTTTCTGCAGCCTTAGACATGCTTTTCCTCACCCGTACAGCCTTCTCCAGTGTCTGGGTCAGAAGCTCCAATTCCTTGAGGTCTTGAGGGCTAGGCGTGCATGCTGCAAAAGCCAAAAAACTCTTGCGGCGGTCACTGCAAGAAAGTGCTGTCAGAAAACAGCAAGACGGGGTGGTGGAGGCTTACCCGGAGACGGGGCCTCTTCCTGAGTTTCCGGCGCCGGGGTTGGCTCCGCAGCCGGAAGCTCGGCCGCTTCCCTGCAAAGACAGGACAGCCGTGGCACGGCCAGGAGCGACGCTGCCAACCCCAAGGAGCCGCCCGGGACGCCAGCAGCCCCCGCTCGGAGCCTGCAGGGGAAGAGGAGCGCAGCCAGAGGGCGCCGGCCCGGCCTCCCAGCCCGGGTGGTCTCGGGGTCCGCGTACCAGGGCCGCAGCAGCCGGCGGCACGCGCGCAGGCTCCGCTCCAGCCGCCGCTGTCGCTCAGCGCAGGCGTCCAGGGCATCCCGCAGCTCGGCCACCAGCCTGGGAGGGGCGCACCGGCGGCTCAGCTCCCCCGCCGCCCCGCGCCGCGCTCCCGCCCGCCCCATCGCCCGCCCCGCGCCCGCCCCGCAGCCCAGCGCCCGGATCTCACCGGCGCGAGCAGCCCGCGGGCAGCATCAAGACGGCCGCGGCTCCTCCGGATTTGCCGCCTCCGGGAAGTCCGGTCCTTTCAGGGCTAGGGGACCGCCCCCTTCCGGCGGCGTTGACCAATCCGGAGCCGAGGACCCAGGGCCCGCCCCCCCCCGCGCTCCGGCCCCGCCCCCCGGCGATCCGGCCTCCGAGGCCCCGCCCCCGCTGCACTCGGGGCGCGGAGGGTCCTGCGGTGGTGCACGGGCTTCTGGTTTGGAAGCCTGGGAGGATGGTGGTACCTGGGATGGCTTGCGGCTGACCTTGTCCTTGAAGGCGCCCTGAAGCGGGCCGAGCTGCCCTGCGGACCGCCGGCCTACCACCGGGCAAGGTACCTCCGAAGTCACGGTCGCTAGAGGTGAGGATGATGTGCGTGCTGGGGGCAGAGCAAGGAAGGAGGACGTGCTCGTTTTTTTTTTTTTTTTTAATGTAAAGATTTTATTTATTCATGAGAGACACAGAGAGCGACAGAGACACAGGCAGAGGGAGAAGCAGGCTCCACGCAGGGAGCCCGACGTGGGACTCGATCCTGGGTTCCCAGGATCACGCCCCGGGCTGAAGGCGGCGCTACACCCCGAGCCACCCAGGCTGCCCGGCGTGTTCGTGTTCGTTTTTGCACATACTGGCAAGGTGATGGTATTCAGGGGTGGCATTAGGTAGGCACCTGAGCAGAGGCACGTGAAAGTCCCAGAATCTGGAGACTGGGGACTGTGACTTGAGAACAATGGGTCAGGCAAGATGGTCCAAGCTGGGGCAGGTGTGTATAGACAGGGACTGGACGGGTGTCGGAACGGGAGCTGGAGCCCAGGGAGGTGGAGGGATCACAGAGCCAGGTGTCATAGCAGCAATGGGATGCTGTCCCAAGAAGGTCACAAGATGGGGATGGGAGCGTTACTTGGACAGCTGGCGGTGGGGGTGGTGTGGGGACAGATGCTGGGCGGGGCGGGGTGGGGAGGAGTGATGAAGGCAGCAGGGCCTCACTTAACTGCCGTTAATAAGTAGGACCATAAACCCTGCAGGGGCTGAGAAGTCTCAGGGGGAGCCACAGGGGTGACACGCTGGGAATGGGGGAGGTGGTTTAAACACAGCAAGGTGTTGGGACACCTGGGTGGCTCAGTGTTTGAGCGTCTGCCTTTGACTCAGGGTGTGATCCCTGGGTCTTGGGATTGAGTCCTGCATCAGGCTTCCTGCAGGGAGCGAGCCTGCCTGTCTCATGAATAAATAAATAAAATCCAAAAAATAATAAAGATGGAGAGGTGTCCGTTTCATAGCAGAAGGGGAGCTGGGGGCCCAAGCTGCCTGGGACTGTCCAGGGTGGGGGCCTGGGGCTTAGGCTCCTGCCCGTGCCCTGTCAGGGTAGGCTGACAGCATTCCTGTCTAAAACTAGATTCTCTGGAGGGAGGAGGGGACAGGAAGAGGCGTTGACAGCACAGGTAGGTGGCATTAGGTCCCCACTGGAGTAGTCTTGGGTGCTGGCCGGGAGAGGGTGGTTTAAACTCATCCGGAGTTGGGCTTTTGACCAGGGGCCACAGACAAGGAGGCGGGCAGTTCAGACATGCACGTCACGCAGCTGCCACTGCCCTCATCACATTTAATCCCCACAACACCCCTGTGAGGTAGGTACTATGGCCCCAGCTTATAGGTGAGGCTAGTGAGGCTCACACATGCCCAGGGGCCCACAGGGACAGGAAAGGTTTGTCCCAACCATGCCCCAAGCAGAAGGGGTCAGAATGCTCTTACAATAGCAGGACAGTTCCCGCAGAGCACCCACGCACGTGTACGCACAAGCACACAGAAGAGCCGTCACTGAGTCAGTATCCTTTTGGTCCATTCCTGGCCTGGTGCAGTGGTTGTTCCTGATGTGTTGAGAAGAAACACAAGCTATCGCTGCCAGGCACACATCTCAGTGGTTAGGGTTCGTCTTGAGCAGATCCCTCCACTGTTTTGGCTGCCGCACCCAGGAGGTGGGAGGCGTGGGGGAGCTTCAGGAACCTATAGTAGGTCCACCTCCCCCAACAGGTGGGGACAGGCCCTTTGAATCTCCCTCTTCTGCACTGTGGTCACCTAAGCTGTTACTGAGGACATTTAATTTTCTCCTATGGGGCCTCTCTGGGAAGCGTCAGGATAGCACGGAGGGGTCTGAATCACACATTCTTTTAAGTTGAGCCTAAATAAAGTTGAGTCACTATTTAAAAATTTAATGCCTTCTATCTTTAATTTTTCTTTTGTTTCCATCTCAGAAGAATGAAGGATGGAAATAAACACAGGAAAAGAAATGGCCTAGAAATTCAGTGCAAAGAGAGGCGTTCATACAGACACCACCCGCTGGGGGCAGAGAATGGGCTCTGGAGGAGGGGGCAAATTTCTAGAAGGAGCTGAGTGTGGTGGGCAGGGAGCTCAGGGCCAAGATGTCAGCCCCCCCCCCCCACTGGGGGTCTCATGTCATCCACAACAGGGTTCAGGGGCCGGGCTCCCTCAGGAAGGGAGCCGAGGTGGTCTGCTGTGCTCAGAGCTGTCAGCACCCCCCAGAACCTAGACCAGATAGATGCTGGGAGGGGAGCTGTGCCAGGCCACCTGGTCACATGTGTGCCCCACTGAGGAAGCCGTTGGCTCCTGGGACAGGGTTCCCTGGGACTGGGAGATCGGGACGTGGGCTCAAGCTCCCCAGAGAGAGCAGGACACCGAGATGGGCTTCACAGGGTGTGGCATGATTGCTTTGAGGCTGTTTTCCAAAGGGAAGAATCTGAGTTTTTGTTCTGATTTAGACATTCTGACGGCTCACACGGGACTACCCTGGAGAAAGAAACTTAGCGTCCTGTGTTCTGTGCGCTCCCTGTGTGAGAGCCACTGGGGGTGCAGGTGGCGTCCATCCCCAGCGCCCCCACGGCTCACTAGTGCAGTGGCAGCCTCCCTCCGTAGGCGATCCCACGGCGAGTGTGGGCACACTCGGCCTCAGCAAGCCTGGCTCACGTCCCCCTCTTCCTCTTCCTCGCTGTGGGTGCAGAGGCTTTTCCTCTTCACTTGGGGAACGCTGCTCTCCGGAGGGCCTGGAGAGCGACACTGTAAACATGACTTCTTGGCATGATGGTGGCAAAGCTGTGTGCTCAAGTCGCTTCCTGGGGACGGCACTGAGGTAGATTGGGGAGGGCCCCCCGAGACGCCGTCCACTGAGTTTGTGGGACTCGCGCTGCTGATGGAGGAGTACCCTGAGGTCATGCTGTCCCTGCCTGGCTCCCTCGTGCCGCAGAGCTGAGGCTCGGGCTCTGGGGTGGGAGGCATCTGGGGGCCTGGTACCCAGGTGCGTGGGTCCTGGTGTCCCCTGTCCTCTGGGCAGGCCTCCTCGTCACTTGATTCCTGGCAGCAGTGCTGTTCTGGGCTCAGATAGACCACGGTGACATCGAGGATGCCGCTGGGGGCTGTAACTGTGGGAGACATTGGGTGAGGGATCCAGCCACTGTGAGCACTGGGATGCCCCCCCTGCCCAGTCAGGGCCCCCAGTGGCCCAGGGTCCAGCTCTTGGCCAGGACAGGCGTGGCTCTTGGCCACATGTCCTGGACCTCACTGGACAGTCCCCTGTACTGCTCTCCTTTGGGTAAGAAATAAGAGAGTGGCACTGAACGTGACTTGGAGCACAGAAAGACAACCTAGTCATCTATAATCTACTTACTCCCCAGGTAGGCACAGAAGCAAGCAATCGCAAGGTTGACAGAAACTGCTTGAACTGGGCCTCCTGTGTGGTTAGCCACCCAAGAACACAGGGACAGAGCCTCCCATGGGCAGCCCTGGGGGGAGGGGGTGCACGAGGCACACAGCCCAAAAGGGCAGTGAGTGGCACATCTCACAGAATGTTCTAGAAAGTTCTTGTGCATTCCAGACCAGGCCTCTTCCACTTCCCTGCCCTGGTAAGGCCCTTCCATAGGCCTGGCTGGGGCTGGACATGGGTCTTATCTGTCCCGCCCCTGTGGGCTGAGGGCACTCCCACCCTGGCCCCCGTCCCCACTCTGGTGTTCTAGGGACTCTGGTCTTCTCACGCGTGCTTATGTGTGGGGCCCCTGACCCTCCAAGGCGGCATGTGGACGGCCTCCAGGCCATGGTACTCACCATCACCATCCTTCTCGCCCTCGCTTTCCTGGTCGCCCTCGTAGCCAGAGCAGTAGTCCAAGCTCCAGTCCAGAAAGCTGCCCAATAGCATCTCCTCCTGGCTGGACAGCTCGGCGGTGGGCGTGGTGACAAAGCTGCCCCTGTCCTCCTGGAGGCTGTTCTCCCGCTTCCTGCGAGGTGGGAGAGCCAGGAGTCTGGTCATGCGCAGCGGGGTGGGAGGCCCAGCCTGGTCCTCTGCACCTGCCCGGCCTGCCGGGTGTGCTGTGTGCAGGGCCGACCCAGCTGTCCAGTGACCTGCCCTTAGGAAGCTCCTGGCACGGGTCCTGGACGGGGAGTAGCACGGGAGAGGCTGCCCACCTGGACTTGGCAAGGGCAGCGAGAGTTCCTCGGGTGGGTAAGGTGGGAAGGGCAAGTTACTCTAGGTGGTAAAGCCAGGGTGCTGAGAGGGGGGGCAGGTGTGGGATATGCTCAGCAGACGAGAGAGGAGACGAGGGCAGCCAGGGAAGCATGGAGAGCAAGAATCAGGCAGCAGGGGCAGGGCTGGGAGTGACTGACACTGTGGAGTGTGGCCAGCAAGTGACCGAGGTGCCACAGGACCAGAGCCTGCGCTGGGCTCAGTCTGTGCTCAAGGCCACCCTCCCTCACCGGGCATAGGTTAAAGTGAGACAGACAGCTGCGCTGGGGAGGACAGGGCAGTTGACAGTGGAGATCGGGCCCTGGAACCAAGGTCTGGATTCAATCCCACTTCATTTTTTGTGGGACCGGCTGCTTCTCCCTACTATGTCTTAGGAACCCCTCAGACAGCTGCAGGGGTCACCAGGGAACCCAGGCCCAGCACGCAGGGGTCAACAGACACAGGGACACAGGGCTCACTCACCGCTTGGTTCTCCTTCCCGACGGAGAGCTGAGGAAGGCATGAATGTCCCCCGTGTTGAGGAAAGACGCAGGCTCTGGGCTGCCCTGCTTCACCCCCAGAGCTGCGCACAGCTGGCCATAGCTCAGCACCTGGAAGGAGACCAGGGTTAGCGGGAGGGACGGGGCCTGGAGGGGCGAGCCTCTGGGAGCGGGCAGGGGCGTGGGCACCTCTTCCTGGCTGATCTCCTCGTACCGCTTGTCCTCAAATCGCTGCTTCACGGCAGTCAGAGACACTTGCCTGTAGTCCTTGGGGGCATCATCATGGAAGCTGCAAACAGAGGGACACGTGAGGGATGACGGGGGCACGTGCAGGGCTCCAAGCAGGAGGCATCGGCACCCTCAGCCCAAGACACTCCACTTTAGCCTCCACTCAGTGAAGCAAGAGGGGACGCTATGTCTTCAAAAACAGCCTAGCGATGGGAGGTCAGGTGGGGCGCCCTGCGGCTCCACTCCCAGGCGTATCCCCAAGAGGAATGTGAACACATGGCCACCCAGAAACTTGTGCACGGATGTTCACAACAGCCAAAAGGTAGCAAGAGCCCTGCTGTCCACAATGTGCACGTGAGCAAGCACAATGCGGCCTACCCATGTAGTGAAGTGGGATTCTGGTGGAATCACTATGTGGGTGACAGGCTGGTCACAAAAGGCCACCTGATGCAGGACTCCACCTCTATGAAGTGTCCTGAACAGGCAAATCTGCAGAGATGGAAAGCAGGGGAGTGGCAGCCAGGGGCTAGAGGGACGGGAGCATGGGTGACCACGAGTACAGGGTTTCTTCTGAGGGTGGTGCAAGATTCTAAAACTGACCGTAGCAATGGCTGCATAGCTCTGAGTGTGAATTGTATGCCTAAAAAAGTTTAGCTGGTAAACAAATGTTTCTAGTTATCTGACTTAAAAATAAAAAGCAACTCTGGGGGCAGGGGCAGGGGAACAGCCTATGACAACTTTTGGTAGCCAGTACCAGGAAGGCTGCTTGCACCCCTTGAGTGAGCGGTCAGCCACACACACGCTGACCCATCGGCCTTTGCCCGAGCTCCCTGTCTGCTGCGAGTAGACACAAGAGCAAACAGAGTTGGCCACAGCACACGCCAGCTCCAGGACGCACTGCCAGGCTCGCTACGGCTGGAGCAGGACAGGGCGCGGCCAGCAGCAGCGCAGGGGCCCGAGAAGGGGCTGCTCCCAGGGGTCTGGGCCCCGCAGGGGAGTTCTGATCTCTTCCTGGAAGGTGTACGAAGAAGAGACTCCTCAGATGCAGTAATCTGGGGAGCCGCTGGGGGAATGAGCACTCGAGGGGAGCACAGGCCTCCAGAGTCGGTGGGACGTGGGGAGGAACAGTGGAAACGGCTGGCCCCGGGGCTGAGGGACATCCACCAGGCAGCAAATGGCATCTATGAGGAGGAGGAATGGCCCAGAGAAGAGGGTCCAGCCTGGACAAGCCACGGGGGGCTGGGGGTCCTGGGGCTCAAGTCGGATGCCTTGGCAATCCTGCCAGCGTCGGCAGACGGGCCAAGGAGTTCCCTGACCTTCACGCGGGGGCAGAGGACAGAGAGCATGGCCTGGCAGACGCCCCATGGGCAGGCACGCGTCAGGAGCGGGCACCAGAGCAAATGGACGAGGAGCGGGGCCGCGGCATGAAGCATCGCAGCTGCTGGGCAAGGGGACAACTGGCCCCACAGTACAACTACCGCCACCCAGGCAGCCAGCTTCCACGTTTCTATTACCGTTTGCTGCCTGTGGAATGAGCTTTGGGTGGGGAGCAGCTGCCACACGCGCATCGAATGTCAAAAATGTGTGCAAGGTGCAACGTGGCCTGGCGTTTCTAAATGTCGACGGTGAGACACAAAGCACGCTGCTGGGAGGCCTGCATGTGGCTGATAGGCCTGACGTGCATGTGAGCTCCCCCGAGGGACGTGGGATGGAGCCCCCATGGCAGCTGGGGGGAACTTACTTCTTTGGACGGACTCACCACTTTTGATGAAGGCTCAGGACACAGGGTATGAGGTCTTCAGAGGAGAACCCAGTCAGGTCCCACAACCTTGTGGTCCAGGGCTGTGCTGGGGAGGAAAGCAGGGGTGTCGGGGCCGTTCTGATGCCCCTTCGCACCCCATGGCCCCCACGGATCTGCTGCAGAGTTTCCTGGAGCTCAGAGTTAAACACACCCCATCTAGGAAGCCTGCATGCTCACGGTCAACAGTGTAGGAAATCACTAGAACCATCCTTTAACCTCATCCCTACAGAAGGGCTTTTAGTTCATTCTGGTTTCTCCTCATCCAGGAGCTGGGCATGCTTCTCTCTCTCCCTGCCCCTTGAATGTGAGAATCACTTCCCATCTCCTGACTTCGGGAATCCCCAGTCCCTGGCTAAGCCCCTGTGGAGAGGCTGGCGGGAGCGCAAGCTCCTTACTCTGCCCATGTGTCAGCCTTGCAAGCAGCAGGGCGGCAGCGGCCAGACGGGCTGGAGCATAGACAGCCAGGCTGGTGTGCAGCAGGGACAGCTCGCACAGGAAGCTGCAGAGGTGCTGGGTTCTCGGTGCCACAGGGACCAGCGTCAGCAGGACGTCCTTGTAGTCGACCACAGTGGGGACCTGGACGGGATGGGGAGGTGGACATGAGGTCTTGGCATGTAGAGGTTCACCTGCCCGCTCAACGGGGAGGCTGGTCCTTGGCCAGCAGGCACAGTGTCTGGTCCAGACAATGTTCACACTGGCACCAGGTTTTGCAGTGACCAGATGCAGCCTTGGTCTCAGGCTCTCTGGGTCCAGGAGGACTTTCCAGAACAGGAAAGCTCAACATTCCTGCTGTCCTCTCCCATGATTTCAACTCTGATTTATTTGTTAAGATTTTTTAAAAAAATATTTTATTTATTCATGAAAGACACAGAGATAGAGAGGCAGAGACACAAGCAGAGGGAGAAGCAGGCTCCATGCAGGAAGCCCGATGCGGGGCTCGATCCCGGGTCTCCAGGATCACATCCTGGGCCCAAGGCAGATGCTCAACTGCTGAGCCACCCGGGCGTCTCCCTATTTGCTAAGATTTTTAAACAAATTTTTAGTTATTCATAGGAGACAAACAGAAGCAGAGACATAGGCAGAGAGAGAAGCAGGCTCCCTGAAGGGACCCCAATGCAGGACTTGATCCCAGGACCCAGAATCACAACCTGAGCCAAAGGCAGGCGCTCAACCACTGAGCCACCCAGGTGCCCCTCGACTGACTTAGAAGGAAAAAGCAAATGGCCACTTACTCGAATCTTCCCTTCCAGGGCCGAGATGATCTCTCCCATCATCCTCACCAGGTCCTCATACTTGTACGTGTTGTCTGTGAGCCAAACAGCTTCTCGGATCGTCAGGATCTCTTTGCTGATGAACCTAGAACATTATTGGAGTCTGAGCATGGAGTCAGCTTTCCCTGGAGATAGCGATCATTTTAGGCCCCAGTAATGGGAGGCATTGGCAGGGGGGCAAAGAGTGTATGGGGCTGCCTGCAGCCCCTGAGAGGAACTGAAGAGCTTATGTGACCCTGTCCCAAGGGTCTGCAAAGGAAGTGGGACTGGTGCCAGCAGTGGGAGTGACCAGGCTCCAGGCATAAGGAGGTTTCTGCAAAAGGCACCCACAAAAAACATGACTGGTCAATCCTCTTAGGGGGCTGAGCATCCTACCAGCTTCTATGGAGCACACATGAACAAGAGCTTAAACCCGGGAGGCAAGAGAGCCAGCAGAGCTGGAGGTTGCCTGAAGGTCTGTGTTCAGCACAGGGTATGGCCACGGGAATCCTGACCGTCCCTTAGGCAGACAGCCACCCTGTTCTCTGCAACCCAGCAGACCCGACTAGCAGGGAACACGCTGGCCCAGTGGCCTGAGGGCAAGCGAGCAGGGCCAAGGCTGTGGCGGCTCTGTCCCGGGGACGCTTGTGCTGCCGCATGTGCTGTCCACTTGACAGAGAGAAGATGGGAGATGGCGGGGGGGGGGGGGGGGGAGGGCGCGAAGCATGAGGCAGGAGTGGGCCCAATGGGGCTGGGTGTTGGAGCTCTCAGGCAGAGGGTTGTGACAGGTGCTGCTCCGAGGGGAGGTGTGGCATCTCTGCCTCTAGGATCTTTAGAAGGCATCTCAGTGCTAGCCAGCTGGTAGTCCGGTAGCTCGGTTTCTGACTGTGAGGACGTTAACTATGCTCCTCAGAGGGGAGGAGGAGAGGCCTGTTCCACCACCTCTAGTGGATGCAGGGTCCCCTGAGCACACCTGAAGTCGGCACATGGCAGCCTGCCTGCAGCCCCAAGACCACACTGGTCTCCCACAGACCATACTTCCCAGTTCCCATCACGGTCATGTGGCTGAGCTGGCTGCAAAGGTGGATATGGTGGCCTCAGGGGTCACCGGGGTAGGGCTTTCCATGACCTCATGACATAGAAAAACCACCCCAACAACATAAGCCTGGCCCCCCACCTCTGGGCTACAAGCAGAGGATCAATGTGTCTGGGTTCACAGCACTGGGTGTGGCAAGCCTGTCCCTCACCCTCAAGGCCGGTCTGTGAACACTGCCCGGGGGGAGTGGCAGGCCACGCGGGGATGTCCGGCTTGGGAAAACAAGGACACACAAGATGCTTCCAAAGGCAAAACTGAGGCAGACAGGTACTGGTTAAGAGAGAGCAGATTTAGGTAAAACATAAGATGGTTCCACATGAAAAGTCAGAGATGCCCGGGGTGCCGGCAGCTGTGTGGGAAGGAAGTGCCCTGTCTTTGCGGTTGGAGTGGGGTCTTTTGGGAGCTGGCTGGGGCATGAGACCCACTAACTGCGGGTCTCTGATGACATAGGCTCAGCAAGTCAACTGCTGAGAAGTGGTCTTTCCAAGATCTCAGGAGGACCCCAGAGGGCAGCCCACTGGGCCCCTCCCAGATACGTCACCCTCAGAAGTTGGGGTGGAGGGACCCAGCCTGAGCCTGACCGAGCAAGGCCATGTTCTGGGTTCCCCAAATGCCGGGATGAGCGGCTGCCCACTCGCCAAGGGTCCGTTCTGCCGTCCTCACATGGGGAGAGCTACCCCGCTTGCACACATTCAGACCCCCATCTGATCTGATGAGGGGGGACACCGGAGGCTGTTTACCAACAAGCCAGCCTGTGAGCTTGGCAGGACCAGCTGCCGCGGGTCACCTCGCAGACCCTGCTGCCCAGGGACCCCTTACCGGGTGCAAATGACCATGCAGGCGATGCCCAGCAGCTGGAGCCTGTACCGGGGCACTAGCCTCCTCCGCAGGTACCGGTCCACGCACTCCACGGTCAGGTGAAGGCACAGGCTCGTGAAGTCCTTCATGGTGGCAACTTCTACCAGCCAGTCAATGAGGATGTACCTGCAGGAAGAGCGTCACGCCTAGAAACGAGGGTGACCGTCCCACTCCTGCCCGGCCCATCTGTCCTGAGGGAGAGAGTGGGTCATCCGCAGCATGGCTGATTTACCCAGGAACTGGTCTCTGCCAGAGGTGATGGGCCCAGCGGAGTGGCCGACCTTGCCCTGGGAGGAGGCTGGGCTCACATGTCTGTGGACCCTACCTTCTCCCATATGGGCTGTCAGGTACAGGATGAGTCCAGACACAGGAAGGGCAAGGTGGGGCCACCCTGTAGGGCCCAGGACTGGAGAACAGCCACTCGAAGGTGGCAAGACCTTTGGCCCTGTTGCAAACCTGCATCCTCCCAGAGAAGCAGCTCATCTACAGGGGTCATTTATCTCGACCCTTGGCGGCAGAGCAGAGTCAGAACTGAGCTAACAGAGGACGCATCAAGCAGGGCACTGCCCCGATGGAGCAGATGACATGGGTCCCTGCTCAACAGGGCTAAACCCGGGACTGGGGCCACAGACATCACACTGCAGTGCCAGGTGCCACAGCAAGGATGCCCAAGTTTGGTAGACACCTCTCTGAACAAAGGAGAGGAGACCCCTGTCTTCAAGCAGAGGACAGATGAGAGACCAGAAGCAAGGGAGAGAGGAAACATAATGCTGCCGGGTTCTGGGCAAATGTTCCAGGTGCCAGGTGGAAGCATCTGTCAAAGGCAGAGGGAAGGAGGGAAAGGCGGGCCGGGGTGGTGGAGCTTGCGGGGGCAGGAATGGGGCTGGGGGTGGGGGGACAGAACGGGAGGAAGACAAAGCCTGTGTTTCCACCCAGGAGCAGGAAGATGTGCGAGCGTCAGGTGTCTGAGGTAAAACCAGCCAATACTGGGAACAGAAGAGGAAGCTCCCCCAACCAGGTCTAGCGATCTTAATGGTTGACTTGTAAAAACCAACCAACCAACCAGGGCGGTGGTCTCCAGGGGGGGTGGTCTCCTCCATTCGGTTAAGAATCTTCAAGGGAATCCCTGGGTGGCTCGGTGGTTTAGCACCTGCCTTTGGCCCAGGGACCGATCCTGGGGTCTCGGGATCGAGTTTCACATCAGGCTCCCATCATGGAGCCTGCTTCTCCCTCTGCCTGTGTCTCTGTCTCTCTGTCTCTCACGAATAAATAAATAAAATCTTTAAAAAAAAAAAAAAAAAAAAGTCTGCCTTTAGCTCAGATCATGATCCTGGGATCCTGGGATCAGAATCCCGTGTCAGGCTTCCTACTCAGTGGTGGGGGTGGTGTGGGGAATGGGATCCTGCTTCTCCCTTGGCCCCCTCTGGCCCTCCTTCCGTTCCTGCTCTTTCTCTAGAATAAACAGAATCTTTAAAAAAAAGCCCAACCGGGATCCCTGGGTGGCGCAGCGGTTTGTCGCCTGCCTTTGGCCCAGGGCGCGATCCTGGAGATCCAGGATCGAATCCCACGTCGGGCTCCCGGTGCATGGAGCCTGCTTCTCCCTCTGCCTGTGTCTCTGCCTCTCTCTCTATGTGACTATCATAAATAAATAAAAGAAAAAAATATTTTTAAAAAAGCCCAACCCTTCAAAATGGCTAAATCATAATCAACATACATAACCGTCACACGGCAAACATAACTCAGTTTAAGAAATAAAATGTGGCTGTTACCTGATATAGAGAAAAATGGAAAGAGGTTCAACTCAAAGACTGCAGTGATGTTAATATTTCAATAAAATCCTATTACTTCTTGAAAAGCAGAAAACGGCCCAAAACAGAACAACGGTCCCAAAAAAGGGTGGAGTGAGAGGGGCAAGGTGTTCTCAGGATCCACCTTCTCACAGGAAGGGGATAAGTGGGAGAGAGGGGGCTACAGCCACGGGCACCAGCCCAGGGTTCAAACGGACAATGGCCTGATGCTGTTTGATGTGGGAATAAAGGATGATGCTTCCCTGCACTGTGTGTGTGAGATCAAGCCTCTCCGGGGAAAGCATGATCCTCTTTTTTGTTTTTTTAAAGGTTTTTATTTATTCATGAGACACACACAGAGGCAGAGACACAGGCAGAGGGAGAAGAAGGCTCCCTCTGGGGAGCACAATGTGGGACTCGATCCCAGGACCCTGGGATCACAGCCTCAGCAGAAAGCAGAGGCTCAACCACTGAGCCACCCAGGAGCCCCAGCATGATCTTTTTAAACACAAACGTCTACAGAGGCTTTGCCATGAGTGCTGGAGTACAGCCAGAGCCTGCCCCTTACAAATATAAAGCACATCTTAAATTAATTAATTTTTTTTAGAGAGTAGAGGGGAGGGGCAGAGGGAGAGGGAGAGAGAGAATCTTAACCTCTATGGTCAGCACAGAGCCTGACATGGGGCTCAGGCTCATGACCTGAACCAAAATCAGGAGTTAGACGCTCAACCAACTGAGCCACCCCGGTGCCCCTCCAAAGCTTATTTGAAATCTTGTGGAAGCTTATAAAATCATTTACATTTTCCACTTTACTTTATATTTCTAGTGTATCCGGTGACGGAGTGGGATGCAGAAAGGGGCAGGGCACACAGGGCGGGAGGCCATGCCAAGGGCACAGCTCCCCACTGCGGGTGCACTTGGTGGCCTTGGACCCTGGTGCAGCACATCGGTGCTCATACGAGGAGGCGTAACGAGGAGGTGGGGTTCTGGCTTCTGAAACTGGCAGTACGAATCCCATCATCTTAGAAAGATCCTTAAAAATGGCTGGACACGTTCCAAGGGTTAAAGAGGAAAACTGGAGCACGGATGCTCATGGGGACATTTTCTCTTCAGAGTCGTGATAGCAGGGCCATCACATCACTGGCTTTAGGAAATGTGCACACGTACGGGGGTCCCAGCGTGGCTGCTAACCCAGGGCACCCAGTGGTGGCGGCTTAGAGGGAAACAGGGCAGGGAGCACCCTACCCCCCAGGCCCGGTGCCACCCTGCCTCCTCCCACCCTCCCAAGCAGATGCTCGCCTCGAGGACCTCACCTCATCGTGTCACTGAGGCCCTTCTGCACGGAGAAGACCTGCTGCTTGCCAACGGCACGGGACGTCTGGAAGAGCTGACGCACCACGGCATCGGAGGCCTTCGCTTCCAGGCCCAGCTGGCTTCCGTGCGCACAGGCTTTGGCTAAAGACAGCTGCGGACAGACATGCATGTGAGCACAAAGCCGCGGGCTGCGGGGGGGCAACACGTGTGGGTACAGGGGGTGCTTACACCTTCTCAGCCTTGTGGAAACAGCATGGTTCACGTTTTAACTACTCATCTTGAAATAAACACATCACGTGGAAATGAACTTTAAAAAGGGACAAAACATGTACAATGGACTCAGCGTAGCCAAGTGTCCAAAACTGGTTGGAGGTTCAGATGACCTGCCTTTAAAACCTGAGTCTAGGGATCCCTGGGTGGCGCAGCGGTTTAGCGCCTGCCTTTGGCCCAGGGCGCGATCCTGGAGACCCGGGATCGAATCCCACATCAGGCTCCCGGTGCATGGAGCCTGCTTCTCCCTCTGCCTGTGTCTCTGCCTCTCTCTCTCTCTGTGACTATCATAAATAAATAAAAAATTTAAAAAAAATAAAAAATAAAAAAAAAGTAAATAAATAAAACCTGAGCCTGGGGATCCCTGGGTGGCACAGCGGTTTGGCGCCTGCCTTTGGCCCAGGGTGCAATCTTGGAGACCCGGGATCGAATCCCACATCGGGCTCCCAGTGCATGGAGCCTGCTTCTCCCTCTGCCTGTGTCTCTGCCTCTCTCTCTCTATCATAAATAAATAAAAATTAAAAAAAAACAAAAACAAAAACCTGAGTCTGTGTGAACACCACAGGCAAACTTGGGGGGGGGGCAGAAAAAAACAACAAACAAACCACTGTGTGCCTCAGTTTCCCTTCTCATGAGGGGCTTAACGACATCTGCCCAGGTAGCTAGGTGCAACGGTTTACTGAGCTGTGCCTGCCACTTTGCCCAGGCCCCCGGCACCTCTGGGCCCTCTGATGGTAACTAGCAACCATTTCTAGATACTTCCTCCCAGATGTTTCTATGCATTGTAACTGTGTCTACGCATTCCTGACCATGGCTACATGCATTTTATTTTCTCCCTGCTCACCCAAGACAACGTGGTTCCTTATGATACAAACACCTGTAAGCATGTTTCACCTGTTCTTCCTCCCAGAGTTTGATTTGTTTGATCCCTTTGTGGAACATCTCTGTGCAGCCACATCGGTACTCATGTGGTCAAGCCACAGGGGCGGCCCTGCTAAGGCTTCTGCAAGAGCCGCGGATATTGATACGAGCTAAGAGAATGCTGCTTTATCACATCTCTCCCAGCAAACACTGCCTTGTGAAGAATGCGTATTTTCAGAAGTTAACAGCTATCCAGGCTCACGCAGAGAAAAAAGAAACAATGTACATGTTACTTGCTAAGAGATGGGCCCCTGGGAACTGGCGGGACAGCTGCTGCTCTGAGCTTTGACCAGTTGTTTCTATTTCCTCTTTTCCAGGAGCACACGGAGACCCTTGGGACACTTACTGGAATGTTACTATTCTCATGTCTCCTTGGAGCTTCTGAGGGAACTGCACTGTTCGCAGTTCTGTCTCTCTAAGCTCACTGACTGCCCTGGACATAAACGTTACTGTGTTGTGACAGGCTGGGCCACCTCCCGCTCTGTGGTTTCTTCCCTCACTTTTAGGGTAGATAACTCTCAAACACGCCCTTGATGGGGCGACAAGAGTGAGTTTGCACCTGCCTAGCAAAGAGGGGCTGCCTTTGTCTTAAACAATGATTCTTTATAGCTGCCACGGGACAGCGTCCGGAGACCACCGCCAGCAAATCCCTCGTGCCCTGGTTCTAACGCTGGGTGACCTGCTGAGCCGGTCAAATGACGAGAGCCAGGAAACGTTCCACACACCCATGTGCTCCCAGGTGCCCCAGCTACCGGCACCCTCAGGGAGCAACAGGAGGGCTAACAGCAATGTGGTGCACGGGCAGCCGGGCTGGCTTTGGGCAGGGGGCCTGGAGGCGCCAGGATAAAGGGCAGAGATGAAGGAAGCACCCCCAGGCCGCCCTCCCTGCGCACCCCACAGCTACGCTCCTGTAAGCTCTGGCGCCGGCCCTGAGCCACTGCTACTGCCTATGAGTGGGATCTTGCCACCATGGTCCCCACGGGAAGAGGTAGAAGGAGAAAGGCCAGCTCCTGCCTTACCTGTGCTTCCCAGCAGCCTTTGGCAGCATAGTCTCGGAGTTTCCGGAAGCTGTAGAGGCATCGCCCAGGATCTGACATCTGTCAGTGCAAGAGAGTCACCATGCTTTTATATAGTTGTGTCTCTGGAAAAACTCAGAACCAACCCATCAATTCTTAAATGTTCCTCCCAACACCCCCAGGGGGTCCACAGGTCAGCCTTCTTCCCAGCCCCTTACATCCAAATGACGGAGGTTGCCGGGGGCAGCCATTGGGAATGGCTCCTGCACAGCGGCTCCTGGGGCTCCAGGAGCAGCACAAGGGTCTCCCATATGGACGGAACCTTGCCAAAGGGCCCATTTGGAGATGGCACCTCTGGCCAACACAAATCCTCCCCTCCCTAGACCCCGGCCCACTCACGTCCGTCCTCCTGTCTCGTTCCCAGAGGAGGTATGAGCTGACCAGACATCCCTGATTAGCAGACTCTTCAAACAGGTCCTGCGCCTGCTGCTTCCGCTCTTCATCCTACAACAGACCCCAGACAGTGGCTTCTTTCACCCCGCTTTCTGCAGAACACCAGACTCTACTGGCCACTACCGTCTCTCCTCGGACCTCTTGGAATCATATTCGTGGGCTTTTCTCCTGACAGAGTTAACTAAGTCGGGAGTGGAGGGATGCCTTGGTGGTTCAGCGGCTAAGCGTCTGCTTTCGGCCCAGGGGGTGATCCTGGAGTCCCAGGATCGAGTCGCACATTGGGTTCCCTGCATGGAGCCTGCTTGTCCCTCTGCCTGTGTCTCTGCCTATGTCTCTCATGAATAAATAAAATCTTTGGGGGGGAGGGGATAAATAAATCAAGAGTGGAAACGACTTAAGATGTGTGCTTTGACCAGCACCGGGACAGCGAGCTTAAGAGCTCTGCCCTTACAGGCTCCTTTCCTCCCGCATGAGGTTTGTGTCTGGCTGGGCCCTCCACACTGGCCCTCCCAGGTGGGGTGTGGAGGTTTCCTCAAAGGTGGAGCCTGCCTTTACACCGCGCACAACAGGAGGGGTACTGCTGCTTCCCACTTACTCTCTGGTCCATGGTATCTGGAATGGCCAGAGAGGTAGGTAGCACAGAAACAGAGTCCTGTGCTGCATGGTGGCAGGCCCACTGGACCCAGGGTGGTGGACTCACCTCGAAGAGACTGAGCACTCTCCCCAAGCAGTGTAGCAGAGATGCTCTGTGAGTCTGGACAAGGAGGGTGGGGAGTGTGATTATCAGCAGAAAGGAAGCTTCCAGCCCATCCCCCTCCCCCATCCATGTGTTCTTGAGGCCCCCACCTGGCCCCAACCCCACACCGAGAGGCACTTCCTGATTCCAGGCTTCCAGGAGCCTGGGTCCTGCGTTCTCAGCTGTCACGGGTTTTCAGCCCAGCCCCTCTTATTATTCCCTGGGGAGCCCCAGCTCTGAGCCTTCCCCCCCTGCTGACTCATCTCCAGATGCCCCCACACCCACACTCTTGACTTTCTGCACCTCCACATTCCTCAGGCACCTGGCCTTACACGGTCCAGTGTCTCCTCACCCTATGGGGCTCGGACCGTCCAGCATGCCAGCCTCCCGTGTGTCCCTCGCCAGGGCTTGCTCCCTGTAGCTGACACTCTGCCCTGAGGCTCTCGTGAACCACGGCCTTGCAGCAGCTTCCAGACACCGACCACGGAGGGCGGATGAAGAGCCAGATGAAGGGCGTGGCGCCCACATTGAGTCGTTCAGCGAGGCTGAAGAAGCGAGAGGCTTTCAGGCCATTCACCTCCGCACGGGCTTCATCAGACACAGACACTGTGGAGAACGTAAGCCTGAGTTGGGTCCAAAGGACAGGTGCACAAAATTCCCCACAGGCTTTTGTAAAAGTCTACAACCTCACACAGTGAGAAGTTGTTGGAGTTTAATGAGAGCGGAGCCCTTCAAGACAGGGCTCCTCCCCCTTCTTTCCTACCTTGTGAATCACATGTCCCTGCCAGGTCCTCCCAGCAGCCTAAGCTGGGAAGGTCTGGGAAGGTCTGGGAAGGTGCCCCCCTGGAGGCGGCACATGCCCCCCTCCTGCGGGGAGCTATAGCCTGAACCCCTGCTAGTGGGTACAGTGTTTCTTTCTGGGCCAATGTTCCAGATGTGAATGGGGGTGATGACTGCACAGCTCTGAACATACTAAAAACTGCCTGACTGTACACTCTGGGCCGCTGAGCCGCAGGGCTCGTGAATTCTGTCTGGGAACCACTGTGTGACAGAGAAGCCCACTCTCTGGAGCCTGCAGGAGGACTGCTCACCATCTCTACCGGTCCCCACAATCCTGCCAACCAGATAGGAGCAGGAGCTCTCTCAGTAAGACACCAGATCTTTTAGAAACAGAAAACTAGCAGCCATCCCCAGTCTTTGTGCTTTTGGGGAGCTGGGACTAGACACACGCGGCCTGGTTCTGTGTGCTAAGCAAAGAGGCCGGTGCCGGGAGAGAAGGCCATGCACCTTCTTTCAAGGACCACCTGGTCCTTAGGGGTGAAGAAGCTCAGGCACCAGGCTGGCTCTGACCTGCCTTCCCCTGGAGCCGTGGCTACTGCGTCATTAATACCCTGTAGAATCAGGAACCCTTTGACTGCTACCCCAGTCAGCACAGATGAACTGCGGCCAAGGAAGGAGAGGGCCCAGCACCTACACACAACCTGCGGGGTCCAGTGGACAAGGGGAGAGGCATATGGCCGGACAAGCAAGAATAAGGACTGAATGGCTCCCATTGGGAAGGGCTCATGCCTGTTCTACGTGCTCAGCACCCAGCGGGGCAAGGCCAGCCCAGCCCCGCAAGGACTTACGGCCTTCATTGTAGAGGTAGGCTATGCCCAGCTTCACGGCAGCTTCAAAATTTCCCTTTTCCGCAGCCCTAGACCATTAAAAACACAGCGTCACCTGATGTTGTCTGACACGGCACTTGAAGCTAAAACACTTGTTTTTTAACTGAGGATTTTTTAAATGTAACACAGTCATATACCACTCAACCGTGACACCTGAACCTTAATGATGTGCCAAGCCAAAGAAGTCAGCCACAAAAGGCCACACACATGTGGTATGATTCCACTTACATGAAATGTCCACAAGAGGCAAATCCACACACAGGAGGGCAGGGGCTCCTGCAAATCCACACACAGGAGGGCAGGGGCTCCTGTTAGGGGTTGCCAGGGGCTGGGAAAATTGCAGGGAAAATAGGGAGTGGACACCGAGGTCGACCTCTACTAGTCCTGGCTTCACTGTGGGGTAGTGAGGATGTTCTAAAGTTAGTGGTGATGGTTGCACAACTCTGAATCTATGAAAAACCAGTGAGTTGCACACTTTAAGAGGATGAACGGTATATAGTACGTCGCTTATGTCTCAGGCAGCCTGTCTGGAACCACTGGCACACTGGGGCCCACAGGCTGAGGGGCTCACTCCTGCTCCATCCCTCCCCCTGGGTCCCAACCCCGGCAGGAATTGGGATCAGCCACAGACTAAAATGCAAGAGGAGTTAAATCATATACTTTTGACCAAAAAAAAAGAGGGAGGGCTGAGTAAAATTTCCACATGCAGGTGACTTGCATTTGAGTCACGCAGATTAGTCC
This sequence comes from Vulpes vulpes, assembly GCF_048418805.1. Lineage (NCBI taxonomy): Eukaryota > Metazoa > Chordata > Mammalia > Carnivora > Canidae > Vulpes > Vulpes vulpes. The sequence goes on from NC_132782.1 coordinate 113,590,534, forward strand.
CAGCCCAAGTGAGACCCTTCAGAAGCATGACAGTGACTAATGAGTCAGGCTGTGCTGGTGGCATGCATGGCAGTGACTGTGCTGCATGTGACTCCACAGGTGACGCTGCCAGCCCTCAGTCACTCCCTGGGGGATAAGGAAAAGTGTTCCCAGGTCAGGTGCTGGGACGCAGGCTGGCACACTGGGGAACTGTGTGCCCTCAGGTGCACAGATACCTTTCAAAGAGCTTCAGATTCCTTGGGGAAGGCCACAGTTCCTGGAAGCTGGCACATGCCCACACGCTGGCGTGGTTGTCCACCAGATACTTGAGGTGAGAGTGTACCTGTGGAACAAGGGAAGTGGGGTGGGGCAGGGATTATCAAGGGACCCCCCAGAAGCCCCGCTCCTGGAGATCTTGACCATGGGACAGACAGATGACAACTCCCCATCCCTGTGGGAAAGAACCCGTGTATCAAAGTAATAGCTGTTTTGAATACACGGAAGGAACAAGTTTCTCTGCGGCTCTCAAGGCAAGGCCAGTGGTCCTGGAAGGGAGAATGAGCATCTATGCAGAGAAAGGGGTGGTGACACTTGTCAGGGCATATACCTCCTAGGATCAGGGAAATGGATCTAACAGGAGCAAGTGTAACAGAAATTTGTTTTGTGCTCCTCTCCCTGGGGCCTTGCTAGTGGGAACACAGCTGGAGCCTGGAGAACAGCAGAGAATTCAGGAAAAGACCAAAAAAATTAACACCACATTGGGCAGAGGCAGGAAGTGCCCCAGCTGGGAGCCCTGAGCACAGGTGAGCATTTCGTGTGCTGAAGTTCCCATCGCCATTAAAAACTCAGCATCCGTGGATATTATGACCACGGTGGAGGCAGGTTTGGGAGGTTCCCATTGGGTGTTTTTCCACTGATTTGCTGTGCATGCCCTTGAGTAAGTCAGCACTAGGGGAGTTTCTGCAAACTACCTCCTAGGGTCCCTTTCAATGCTCAACATCACAGGTGATAGTCCTCCAGGATATGTTTTTGCTCTTTCTTAATACTATGTTATTTCTTAAGAGGTGAACATTTCACTGCCACTGTAGGCTACTTTCTCTGTGAGAACAAACATTGCAACAAAGCGATTCAAAACATATTGCACTGTTTCAGCTTCGCTATTTTCCTGCAGATTGCAACAACCTCAGATGTCTATTACCATCCTCCTCCTTATAGCCTCTGCCCTCTTCTGTAGCCAAGATTTTGTTCTGACATCTAAGAACACGGAGCCCTGAGCCCTGATGGTGTAAACCACCTGTGAGGTCAACAAGCTAGGGCTGGCGCTATTTTCCTCCTCCCGCAACTTACAGCTCGGACAGCGAGGATGTCCCCAACAGAAAGCCATTTCAGGATGTGAAAGAGCACATCTTCAGGGAGACTCAGGATGGTCAGGTTCCGGGGTCTCCTCCTTATTCTCCGCTTTGTAGGGTAACAGAAGCACTTGGCGCACCGACAGTGGATCACTGAGGAAGAAGAGCAGAGCAGAGCGGTCCAGGGGCGTGTTGGGAAGGAGCCAGGCTGAAGTGCAAAGTTGTCTCTGAAGACCCCCGAACGGTCCCCGTACCCCACCCCCAACGAACCCGCCTCATTTCCAGGCCCGAACAAAGGTTAGAGAGAGGAGGAGGGCTTCGCCAATTTCGGCAGGCACCGTCGTTCATTCAAACTCCTCAAGGGCTTAGGGCGAGCAGCAAGTAGTCAGGGAGCCCGGCCACTGGGGACGGCGGTTCCGCTCGGGCCGGGCCTCCGCGCTGGTCGGGGCGCCGGGACCGCCCCGAGGGAGCCCCTCGCCCCGCTCGCCCCCTGCTCCCGCCCGCCCGCGGGACCCGCAGGCCTTCCTGCCCCGACCGGCTCTGCCCCGGGGTCGCCCACGGCAATTAACAGGCCGCGCGGGGCACCTGGAGGTCCCGCCGCGCTGTCCTCGTCCCCCGCGCCGGGCGGCCCCCCGAGCCCGTCCATACCCGCGGCGCCGCCGGGCATTTAAACCGCGCGCCGGGTGGGCGCCCCCGGGCCGCCCCCACGCCAGGCCCAGGGGCCCGAGCCGCCCCGCTCGGCGCCCGCCCGCCCGCCCCGCGCCCCGGGCTCACCGCCACCGCTCCCCATCGCCGCCGCCGCCGCCACCACCGCCCGCGCCCCCGGCCGCCGTCAATCCGGCGCGCCCCGCGCAGGCGCAAACCCGCCCCGCCGCCCGCCCGAGTTTTCAAATGCGCCGGGCCCTCCCATTGGCCGGCCGCGGGGGGTGCGCGCCCCAGAGCCGCCCGGCCCCGGCCGCCGCCCCGCCCACCCGCCGCTCCGGGCGCTCGCCATTGGCCTCGCCGGGACGCGAATTCGAACGCCGGCGGCTGATTGGCGGGGCCCGCGCGGCCGCCCCGCCTCCCCGGCCAGGGCGGTAGTGGGGCGGGGCGCCCGGGGAGCGTGCGGGGCCGCGCCGGCGGGGGCGTGTGCGCGCGTGGGCCGGGCGGTTCCGCCGCGCGCCCCGGTGCCTGGCGCTCACCCCGAGGCCGCGCGCGCAGCCGCCCGTGGACCGGGGCGCGGGACCCTCAGGGACGCGAACCTGGCTCGCCGTGCCCCCGCAGGACGTGCCCGCCGGCCCCACCGGCTGCCGCCAGCCACACCGAGCACGGCGTCCCTCGGGCCGGCACGACCCCACGGCGGAAGCGCCGGGCAGAGGACGCCGCGGCGCTTTTCCCGGAGACGCTCTGCTCACTCCCCCTGCGCGCCCCGGGTCTGCCGCGCTCCCCTCCCGTCCCCTCCGCGTCTCCGTCCCCGTCTCCGTCCCCGTCCCCGTCGGGCGGTCGCGCACCTAAGCGCGAGGCGCTAGTCTGCAGCGGGGGACACAGAAGCAAGCGGTCACACACGGGGTCGGAGGGTCCCCGTGTCCCAGAGCCCGGGGGCCAGGCCCCGGCAGTCGGGGTTGAGGAGGGAGGGGCAAGGCCGTGCGCACAGGAAGCCCGGGCGGCCCCTGGTGCACCCTGGAGCCCGCGGAGAACCCACGGTGGACCCTCCAGGTGTCTCGTCCTTCCTGGCACCTTTGGTTACTGTGTCGGCCTTGTTACTGTGTCGTCCTCCTCCCCTGCACCCCTGTGACTTTGTTGCTGGTCTCCCTCAGGGCAGGGGCTCACCCTTCCAGCCTAGACTACTGTAGCGCCTTCAAAGGGTCATAAACCCTGGTCCCCACACCCACTCGCCTCCTGGGAGTCCAGAGCGGCGTCCCTCAGTTGTCCTCTCTCTTGTCATTTATGTCCCCATCATTTTATTTATTCAGAGGTCATGTTTTCTTATTTTTTCAGAAAACCAGTGCTGTTTTCTTGGCCATGCTGTGCGCTCTCACCTGCATAGTCACCCTGGCAGGAAGAGCCCTGGGGGCCCCGTGGGGTGACTAGCCACTGCCAGAGGCTGAGAAGAGCACATTTACCATGGGGCACCCATGCAGCAGGATGGGAGAACTCATTGGGAAGGTCTTGATTGTTGAGGGTCAGAGATGTTCCTGGCTGGAAGAAGGTGGCCATTGAAGATATGGGGTGGGGGTGGGGCGAATGAGAAAGGTTCAAGGACAACAGGGACAGAGGCTGGGGGGATAGTGAAGCCTCTGCGAGCCAGAGCAATCCCACCATTCAGAGGAGAGGAGAACCAGATGTTCTGCAGAGGATGGAGAAACCTCGGGTGGAACATGAGGTGGAACAGTGCTGTCAAGTTGGGTGAGTGGTGATGGGAGGTAGAAGTTTGGTCAAAGACAGTAGACACCACTCCTCCAGAGCTTGGCTGAGAAGAGGGGGTAAGACCTAGCTGCAGAGGAAGAGCCGAGAGGGCTTTTTAGAAGGGACTGGTGGGACCATGTTGGAGAAAGGCCCTGTGACAGGCACGTCTCAGAGGAGCATGCTTGTGACAAAGGCGCATGGCCCCATCCGTCTGGGCGCGTAGGCTGGCCCTGCGGCTCTCAGGCCTGGGCTCAGTGGCTCTCACACCTGAGCTGCCTCAGAAGTACTTGTCAACGTGGGGTCCCTACAACACAGATTGCTGGGTCTCACCCCACATAGTTCTGATTCAGTGGGTCTAGGGTGGGGCCGGAGAATCTGAATTTCTAGCAAGATTCTGGATGATTCACAAGCTGCTGCTCAGGAACCCCACTTTGAGAACCTCTACCTCAGTTGAATCGTGGCGCTACCTGTCAGCTGTTGAAAGTTGATGAATATCTCTAAGTTTTAGGTTATTCATCTGAATAATACTTCATGGGTTGATGCAACCATCACATGCAGGCTCACTCCTGATATTTGTAGAGACCAGGGCAGAGAACAAGTGGAACCTCACAAATCCAAATATTGAAACACCGAAAAATTGAGACTTAGGTAGCAAACTCGTCAACCTATTCCCTTGCCTTTAGAAGGTACATCATGACAATCGCAGTCAGCCCCAGGCTGCTGCACTGTGAGAGGACGTGGCCGATGTTCCTTTGAGGCTGCTTTCACAGCCAGGTCTAGAGGCCATGGGGCCACCCAGATAGGACCCAGGGGATCCTTTTCCACTGACATGGAACTAGGTTCTCCACCAGGCCTCTAAGGTGAGGGGCCCCAATCTGGCAGGGAGTCACCTCGGTCCTGAGTTGAGCTCACTGAGTCTACAAGCTGCTTTTGTACTCCTTGCAGCCTGTGGCAGGTTGTGTACTCTTTATTTTTGCGAGTAAACTGAGGGAAGTGGTGAGGGAGGAAGAGAGGGAGGCTGGGAGGCAGGAGGGGAGGGAGGCTGGGACGGAGGAGGGGAGGCAGGTGGAGAGGGAGGCTGGGAGGCAGGAGAGGAGGGAGGCTGGGAGGGAGGAGGGGAGGGAGGAGGGAAGGGAGAGACAAGTGGAGAGGGGTGTGGAGAGGGAGGCTGGAAGGGAGGCTGGGAGGCAGGTGGAGAGGGAGGCTGGGAGGGAAGTTGGGAGGAAGAGGGAGGGGGTGAGGTTGATGAATCCTCTGCTGGCTTGTGCTTGTTTTCTTCTTTGGTGACAGGCATAGAGCCGGTGAAGCTCAGGAAAATGTCCTCCAGGGAGACTTGGTTCACAGAGTAGTCGTCCAGCATGAACTTCGTCTTGGCTTGCTCCAGAATGCCAAACACCTGTTGGGAAGAAGGGAGGCCCCTGTGGACGATGGGCATGACAGGGGGAAGAGGAGGCAGCAGAGAGTGGAAAGAGGGAAGGTCTTGGGGTGTGATGAAGCCCCCAGAAGACCCATCTCTTTCAGCTGCCCCCAGAGCACCTTCCAAGGAGTCAGTCCTAGGGAAGTTGGCTTCCTAAGGTTTCAGGGAAAGGCACCAGCCGGGAACAGTGCCAGTGGGCAGAGGCCCCACTGGATCTTGAGCTTGTTGTGGGACCCTGGGCCTGCGGCATCCCCTCTCCGGACCCACTTCCCTCTCTGTGAAGTGAGGAGGCAGAAGGAGTTGATCTCAGAGGCCCCTTCCTGCTTACACATCCTTATATTTTATGAAATCAGGGTGAGCGTTACCATGGGGATGGGAAGAGGAAATGCACCAGCTTAGACTGCAGCTTCCACGCAGAATAGAGAGCAAGTCACCCCAGAAAGCTGGTGACATCACAGGTTTGCTTCCTCTGAGACCCAGGTATACGCTCACCTTGGCCCAGCTGAGGTCAGCCCCGGGCAGGTGGTAATGGACCATCCCCTGGTGCTCATCTTCCAGGACGCTGCCTGCAGGAAGAAGACACGGCTTCCTCATGAGGGCCAGGCTGGAGGGCCGGGGACCTTGGAATCTTGGCCCTCCTCCCCCGGGGCAGCGACAACGTGGCACCTGGCGGGGACGAGGCCCGGATGCCCTCCCTGGGCAGCAGCCAGTAGCACTCACCCGGGAAGGTCAGGTTCACAAACGCCTTGAATTCCTCTAGCGCCTCCTGCTGCCCGTCGCTCCGGACCTTGGCCCGCAATGAGTAGCCGCTGCCAAACTTGCTCTTGAGGTGCTGTGGGCTGCCCAGGCACTTGAACTGCCCCTCCACCATGATGGCCAGCCGGGTGCACAAGGCCTCACATTCCTCCATGCTGGGGAGGGGAGCAGAGGCCTGACACAGGGCTGGGCCTGCTGGGGCCTGCCCACTGCGTTGGAGGCTCTCACAGAGGGGGCTTGTTCGGTGGCCAGATCAAACGGTTCCTGACTCCCACGTGTAGAGGGTGGCCCCCGTGGCTAGGCTGGGGCCTTTGCTCACAGCATCTGCACCCGCGGCGGCCAGGGCTTCTGCCCGCCTGGCCCCACCCAGCCAGCCGTCGTCCCAGCTCTTACCACTGACCCCTAGAGACCCTGGCTCTACCTGTGGGAGGTGATGACGATGGCCTTGCCTGACTCGCGGGCCTGTGAGATAGTGCTCCAGAGCAGGCGCCGGGCCATGGGGTCCATGCCGGTGGATGGCTCGTCCAGGAAGATGACCGAAGGCTCCCCAAGCAGGGCAATGCCAGTGCTCAGCTTACGCTTGTTGCCGCCACTGGGAGCAGAGTGGGCAAGGTTGGGGTGAGTGGCAATCAACAATCAGCAGTAGCCCAGCCTCCCACTACAGACACACAGCGCCTCTCTCTCTCAAGGTCCACTGCCCGCCTGTAAGGTGGCATCGTGACTTGTCTGTCCAGTGTATAAATCATGGCCCTGTGGGAGGCACTGGTCCATGAATGAGTCTTCTTTGAGGGTCTCTATGGCCAGGTAAGGACAGAGGGCCATTTAGCCAACTTTTTTTAAATGAACACATAGCATTTACAGTGTGCACGGGGCTGTTGTAAACTTTGTGAGTATTAACTTGTTTAATCTTCAAAAGATGCTAGGAGGGACAAACACCTGCCTGAAACCAAAGCCACCAGGGAGGGAAGAGCCAAGGACTGCCTCTGGGCCCCCCAGTCCTCTCTGACTTCCCAGTCCTGGGAGTGGGATACAGCCACCCACCTCCAAGGGGTGCTGCACACACCAAGGGGGAGGCTCGGGACTGGCTCTGCGTGGCCCTGGTGGTTAAGCTAAGGGTCGGGGTACACGTGGGTGGCCCCAGAAGACTGAGGAAGACCCCTACCCCCACCCCCGGCCTCTCAGCAGGACATCAGCAGTACAGACCCCAGACAGAGCAAGTACAGACCCCAGACAGTGGTTGAAATGCAAGGCTACCAAAACCTGAGGCCCTTTGCCAAGTGAAGGACGGTAACACCCGGGACACCGTCTGCTTATCCTCAGCCACCTACCTGCCCCGGGCCACACAGCAGTGCCTCGGGGCAGCCCAGGCCACAGACCCTTTTGTGCTTAGGAGGTGGCCCTCCACCTGTCTCCACGGTGGCATGGACTGCACAGCTGCCCCCAGCCCGGAGCAGACGGGCCTCGCCCTGTGCTGAGAAGGGCGAGAGCGCATCTCACCGGTGGAGGGGAAGGCCTCACCTGTACGTCCTCACCAGCGTGTTTGCGAAAGTGTACATGAGTAAGTCATCGAGGACCTGTTCCACGCAGGCGCTGATGTGGTGCTCGGGGATGCCCCGGATCCGGGCAAACATGACCAACGTCTCCCGGCCGGTCATGTAGTTGAGCAGGGTGTCAAGCTGGGGGCAGTAGCCCACCGACTGGCGCACCTGGGGTTGGAACGCAGCCCAAGAGGGAGGCATGTCAGAAGCCAAGCTGCCGGCTGCATCGGAGCCTGGACAGCTGTGCTGGCGTCGCCCCGGCCCAGTCTCCTGCTCTGCCCTGCGTAGACCCACATTTGCCTTGTGGACAGATGTGTGCTGCATGGGGGGAGTGGGGCAGCAGTGGCGCTAGGGAGCCCGGGGGCAGCGCTGGCTGGTGGCGTATGCGTGTGGCACACGCCGGGCTCTCCCCCCGCCTGCCCGGCTCAGTGCCCATCACCTCCCTGCCTCTCCTCACCGTCGGAGCGTCTGGTCAGTAGAAGATGCTCTATTCTTTTCCCCTTTAAAAATATTTCTTATTAGGGACTCCTGGGTGGTTCAGTGGTTGAGCTTTTGCCTTTGGCTCAGGGCATGACCCCGGGATCCGGGATCGAGTCCCGCATCAGGCTCCCTCCATGGAGCCTGCTTCTCCCTCTGCCTGTGTCTCTGCTTCTCTCTCTCTCTCTCTCTCTCTGTGTCTCTCATGAATAAATAAAATCTTTAAAAAAAAATATTTCCTATTAGACATATGACCCGTAAGTAGGTTTTCTCTGTAGAACACTCATGCGAAGGCTGCTGGAATCGTGGTTGGGGTGGTGCGCACCTCCAGACTGTATGCACATGTGTGCTCCCCGCCAAGGACCAGTTGTGTACTGTTTATGCCAAAACCATGTCATCCTGTAACCACCACTGTGCAAATTACTTTCCTAACTCAACAGTGTGTCTTTTTTTTTATTTTTTAAATTTTTATTTATAATAGTCATACAGAGAGAGAAAGAGAGGCAGAGACACAGGCAGAGGAAGAAGCAGGCTCCATGCACCGGGAGCCCAACGTGGGATTCGATCCTGGGTCTCCAGGATCACGCCCTGGGCCAAAGGCAGGCGCCAAACCACTGCGCCACCCAGGGATCCCCAATCAACAGTGTGTCTTAAAGATCTTTCTCAGTCAAGAAATGCAGCTCTACTCCAACTGAGTTTAACTGCTACTTAGCCATCTGGGGAAGGCTTCTAGATTTTATTTACGTATAAAAAAACAACAACTCAGGTATGTGTGAGTGATTTCCAAGTTGTCGCCTTTTTACACTTGCAGCAGACTGCCCAGGCCAAGGAGTCCCCTGGAGTAGATGACGAGAGGGGTAGCATGCTGTTTTGGAGAAATAACCAATGCTCTTCTTCCCATCCGCCTCCCAGTGAGGGGAGGGACCGCTGCGGGTGCCCCCAGCTGGGGTTGCAAGGCTCTGACCAGCGCAGGCCGGGAAACCGCCCGGGTAGAGAGAACCAGGGTGGGAGGTACCAGGAATGTCACACAACCAAGGGTGGGGCTTCCCCTGAAGACACCTGCCACCAGGCTGGAGCTACGTGCCGGCAGGAGAAGCAGACATGAATGAAGATGCTTCAGATGTCTCACTATGCTCATTTCTGGTAGGTTGCCCTCATCGGCTGATTGTAACCTGGTGTTTCTTCTATTTCTAATTCACTAAAAATTGTTTAGAATTGTGAGTGGGATGGAGTTTTTTCTTTGATTTTGTTTTTAAAGGTTTTATTTATTTGAAAGAGAGGGTGGGAAGGAGCAGAGGGAGAGGGAGGAGCAGACTCCCTGCTAATCTGGGAGCCTGACAACGTGGGGCTCGATCCCACAACCCCAGGATTATGACCTGAGCCAAAATCAAGAATCAGATGCCCGATTGACTGAGCCACCCAGGCACCCCTGTTCCTTGCCTTTTGTAGCAGCTTAATTGAGACACAAGCCACATACTGTGTAGTTCACCCATTCACCACATTCACTCATCAAATATGCACAATTCAGTGCTTTTTAGTACATGCAGGGGGGTGCATTTATCATCACAGTCAAGTTTAGGACATTTCATCTGCCCCAAAGAAACCCCTGTATCCATTAGCACTCACGCCCTATTGCTTTGAATACCCAGGGCCCCTGGCAACCACTAATATACTTATTGTCTATATGTTTGCTTGTTCTGGACATTTCACATAAAGTGAATCATATAGTATATGGCTCTTAAAACTTAAAAAATATATATTTATTTATTTTAGAGAGCAAGAAAGTGAGGGGGAGCAGGGCAGGGGCAGAGAGAATCCCAAGCAGATTCTCTGCTGAGTGACAGGGGGCTGGATCCCAAGACCCTGAGACCATGACCTGAGCCATAGGCAGATGCTTCACGGACTGAGCCACCCAGACACCCCTAAAATACATTTAAAAACAATTTTTACAAGGGGCATCTGGATGGCTCAGTCCATGAAGCATCTGACTCTTGATTTCGGCTCAAGTCATGATCTCAGGGTCCTGGACTTCAGCCCCCTGTCGCTCAGCAGGGAGTCTGCTTGTCCCTCTCCCTCTGCCCCTCCCTGTTTGCATTCTCTCTCTCTCTCAAATAAATAAAATCTTTTAAAAATTTATTTAATTCATCTCTATCCAACATGGGGCTGGAGCTCACGACCCCAAGATCAAGAGGCTGTACACAGCCCTCTGACTGAGCCAGCCAGGTGCCCCTAATACGTGGGCTTTGGTCGCCGGCATCTCTTGCTGAGCATGTGTGTCCCAGGTCCATCTGCGTCGTAGCACCTGTCAGAGCTCCATCCCTTGACATGGTGAACGTTATCCCTTCCTGTGGATGGACCACATTTTGCGTATCCATTCGTCCACTGATGGACCCTGGATTGTTTCCACCTCTGGGCTGTTGGGATCCTGCTGCTGTCAACGTGCATGTACAGGTGGCTGTGTGGACGTAGGCTTTCATTTCTCCTGGACACATACTTGTGAGTAGACTTGCTGGGAGTATGGGGACTTTATGTTTCACCTTAGGAGTATCTTCCTGATAATCTCTGCACTGAGGTCTTCCGTCTGCTTATACTGAACAAACTCACTGATGGATCTGATTTCCGTGCACCAGCTTATTCAGGGCTGCATGTCCCATGCGCTCCGGGCTTCTCTTTCTCCTTGGCCGCTTGTTCTTGTTGATTGTTGTTCTTGTTCTCCTTCTGTCCCCCCGGACTGGCTTATCATCCCCTCATTCTTGCGGCTGTTCCCCCGGACTCTAAAGCGTGTGTCCTTGCTGTAGCACTGGGCCCTATTTTTTTTCTTTTAAGATTTTATTTATTTATTTATTCATGAGAGACACAGAGAGAGAGAGAGAGAGAGGCAGAGACACAGGCAGAGGGAGAAGCAGGCTCCATGCAGGGAGGCCAATGTGGGACTTGATCCCAGGATCCCGGGATCATGAACTGAGCCAAAGACAGATGCTCAACCACTGAGCCACCCAGGCATCCCTATTTTCTGGAAGCTTTATTGTAATGTTCCTAGAGATTTCTTTCTTGTAATTTCTCCTGCTTTTGGGCTGATAGGGATTTATTTATTTGTATCTCGATGTCTTTCATAAGTTTTAGAAGGTCACATTCATTTTTCAAAATCTGCTTTACCTTCTCTGTCTTTTCCTTCTGAGACTTCAATTACATGTCCATTAAAGCTTCTTCACCAGATCCCCTGTATCAGATTGTCATATATTGCCACGTAACGAGTTACCCCAAAACTTAGCCATGGTTTGTTTATTTCATGGTTTCTGTGGGTCAGCTGGTGGATCTGGGGACAGCTTGCCTGGGTGGTCCTGGGCAGGCTCTGTCATGAGGTGGCTCTCAGCACCCCCACCAGGCCCCCGTCCCTGGAAGCCTAGAGGATCCACTGCCGAGCTCACTCACATCATGGTGGGCAGGCCTCAGGACTCCCACGCTGCTCCGTGTTGCATGGGTCCCTCCACAGGCCACGAGAGCACCATCAGGACAGGGCAGTTAGCCTCCCACACGGTGAGAGATGTGCAGGAGAGGGTGTACCCCACACAGAAGCTGCGGCGTCTCCTGTAACCCAGTCTCAGAAATGACCTACCATGTTTTCGACAGGATTTTGCTGACTGCGTGGACCAGCCCTGGTCCAGCATGGGAGGGGCTGGTTGGGAGTGTGAGCGCCAGGTTGGGGACTCCTCAGGCTGTCTCAAAGCTCTTACCTTCTCTTGGGTAGCTTCTGTCCTTTTGACTCTCCAGGCTTCGCTCTAACTTATTTTTTTAAAGAGGGTCTTTGTCTTTTATGCACATGTACCTGGTTATTTATTTATTTTTGTATATCAAGCGTTGCCTTTGCAAAATTGTTTGTAGAAATCATTTGAAGCCAAAGATGGTATTATTTTTTCCCCAGAGGTTTACATTGGCTCCCACCAAGTGCCTGGGAGCTTTGGTGGCTTAGGGTCCCATCAGCCCCATTTCAGAGATTGACACGAGTCCAAGCCATTTTGTGGTCCTTGGAGGAGCTTGTCTACATGTGGCTTGTCCCTGCGCCTCGGGCCCAGCCCTTTGGCATCACCACTCCCAAGAAAGGATGTGCTCACCCTGAACTCCTGCCTGTTGTTTCAGCATCAGGAGCAATCCTGGGCTCCCAGACACCCTAACCGGACGTGGTCGCCTCCCTGGGCCTCTCCCCATTGTCGCTCCTGGCTCGGGAGTCTTCATTGTCTTCTCAGAAGGCTCCTTGGAGATGTTTTTAAAATTTGGTCCTGTTGTTATAGTTCTTGCAAGGAAGCGGGTCAGAGTCACATAATTTGCCATTACCAGAAGTCTTACCCATAATCTGTGTAATAGCAAAACAGTTAAAATGAGTGGTAAATGTCGCATGGCCTGGAGAGGCCTACGGTGGCTGTGGCTGCTCACCCAGCTGTGGGTCCCTGAAGGGGCTAAAGATTCAGAACGGGCTGCGGGAGGTTCTGCTCTCCCTCTGAACGTGATTTCACTCGTGGACATTGAAGCCGGTTTGATAAACTTGTCGGCGACACCATGGCTTATGCTGTGAAGAGGACACCTTCCATCGTGCCACAGCGGCTTGGTCTCTCCCTGCGCCTTTCACTGGCTCCACCAGGTGCCGACTGCCACCGTCACTGCCACCTCCCTGCACGACCAGGGCCCGCTGGTCATTAGAGCTCCTGACCCCAGGGGCACCTGCTGGGTATTCATGGAATTGGTGCTGGCAGTCGCAGGCCCCAAGGAGAAGCTCAAATGTGAGGAGGGGGACGTCTGAGCAAGGCCGTCTAGGAGGCCCACGGACACCCGTCTGGCGCACAGGACTAGGGTCGCCCTGCGGAGTGGCTGCGTGGGGGCCCTCGGCAAGCAGGGGACGGGGTGCGGGGGGCAGAGTGACAAGCGGGGCCAGGCGGGGCAGCCCGTGGAGACACAGAGGTGGTGCTGCGGTCCCGAGGAACGCCACGGCCTCGCGGGCAGGTAAAGAAGACCTGCGGCGGGCACGTGGACCCCAAGGGTCTTGGTGGGACAAGCTGGAGCACAGGAGGAGGCTGCAGCTCGGGGGCGGGGGTTGGGGGAGGGTCGGGGGTTGGTGCAGGCCCCAGGGAAGGCAAGTCCCACGGCTCGGGAGCCTCGGCCTGGGCGCCACCGGAGGGAGATGACGGGTGGGGAGCTCGGGGTAGAGGTCCGGACGGGCGTGGGGCTGGGAGTCACGCGTCAACCTGACCGGCAGGTGCACCTGCCCTGCGTCTCCCCCCCCCACCCCACCCCCCGTGTGTTTCTGCACTCCCTCCTGCCAACACAGCTGCACCTTCCCGGGTGCCACCTCCTTGTCCCGGGTCACACCCTACCTCCCTGACGTGAGAGCGGATGCTGAGCCCTCGGAGAAAGGCGTCCCCAGAGGTGATGGGCTCGTCCCCAGTCAGCATTTTGAAGATGGATGTCTTCCCGGCTCCGTTGAGGCCAAGAAGGCCAAAGCATTCCCCTGCTTGCACGGTGAAGGACACCTTGTTCACGGCCAGCAGGGGCACCTTGGTGGCATAGACCTGAGAGACCCAAGGCAGACGGGGCGCACTGAGGAGGCCGGAGGGGCCGGGCGAGGCTCTCTTCCCCTCCCGGCGGGGCTGGGAGGTTTGCTCTCTCGCTCCCGTCCCCGCAAACAGAGACCTGGGTCCCCAGGATGAGCCCCTTCCCTTCTGTCCTGGAGGCTAACGAGAGCCCTTTGATGTTGGCCTGACTGGTTGGTGGGTGGATGGGTTGGTTGGTTTTAACCACCAGTGACTCTAGGAAAGCAAAGAATAGGAACAACCGTCCTGGATGTTTGAAGGGTCTCTCAATAAAATTCTGGTGTGAGCTCTGGGGCTGACTCTCCAGGCTTGGTTTGAGCTTTCGGAGCCCCCCCACGATGAAGTCCCCCGAAAACTGCCTTCTAGACCCCAGAGAGGGTCAGCCAGCCATGTCCAACGCCGAGGCTTCCTGGCCCTGCCCCACAGCCTACCAGGGACCCCCAGGGTCGCTATGGAGGCCCAGGCCCTAACCCCTGCCTTGCGGCACTTTGAAGGCCCACAAGCCAGGATGTGCTCCCTTGGCAGAGGAAGGCTCCCTGGGGCGTCGGGCCGGAGAGCTGGCCAGCAGCACCCGGGCCCTCTGGCGGCTGTGTCCTGTGGAAGGGCCACCAGGGCAGTGGCCTTCGCTTCTCGAGGCCCTACTCACTTTACCTTTGACACTTCGTGAAGAACCAGTGGGTTTTCCTGACGCAACTTTTTCAAATACGTTGCCACCATTGTTGCCTCCTGTCCCACGTCCTGCTCTAGGGGCTCGGAAGGTGCTTCGGGCGACGTTACCTGCTCTCCGGAGACGGTGCGGGGTGTGACCAGTGCTTTGTGAGGCAGGGGGCCGGGGCCGAGGGGCGCACACCGCCGCCCCTCTCTCGGGGACCCCCGGGGTGTGGCGGCCCTGGAAACGTCTCGCGGTGTTGGCTTTGGGGGAAAATTAAAAGACTTGAAGCCTTGGGATATCGAGGCAAAACAAATTAACCTCCTCCAGAATTTCCTTGGGGGGCTTTCACCTCTGGGAGGCATGCAGCCTGGGAGCTGTCGGAGCAGACCCTCTGTTGGGCTCCTGGCCGAGTCGGGGGAAGAGGTGTTGCGGAAAGGGGACTGGTTTTGGGAAGTCCAAGGTCTTGTCCCTACTCAGCTGACCATGGTCACAGGGGCCCCCCAGTCTTCTTCCTCCCTGTCCCCCAGCGTAGGCCCCGGGGGCAGATTAGACGGTGTCCAGGCTCCCCCGGATGCTGACCGTCAAGGCTGCTCCCGAGCAGAGGGCCAGCCTGTCGAGCCGAGAGTTACACACCGACCCACTCACCAGTTCTCGCTTCTTGTTGCAGGTGGAAAACCTGGCTTTCAACTCCCACAAGATGTTGGTTTCAATGAGGAAGAGGAGGATGAGGTAGACAGAGCCCAGGATGGCCAGGGCCGTCAGGTACTTCCCCATCCCGAGGGACTCCCAGGCATAGATGCTCTCCTGGACCGTGAATCCCTCTGCTAATGGGGAAGAAGCACATGTTGCCAGTCCTTGGCTGGCTTCCCAGCCTTGCCTCACCTCGTGGGTCGAGCAGGTGAATTCCTACCGGGACAGACCCTCTTGAAATGACACGTGAGTGTCATCAGTGCTGATGTCCCGACAGGTGGTAAACGTGAACTGTATTTTGTTCTTCTTGTTACCACTCATGTTCCCTACAAGTGATGCAGTAAAGTCAAAGCCCCCAACCTGTCCATATGACAGTTGCTCAAAATGCAAGATATTCCTATGTTTGGCTCTTTGATCATTTGTCAGCCACTGCAGCCTCAACCAACTGGTCACGTCAAAACATCCAGGAGCCTCTGATCTCCACTTTGTAATCTGATCTACCTTAACATTTCCCTTTATTTTTGTTTTAAAGATTTTTATTTATTTGACAGAGACAGAGAGTGCAAACAGGGGAGCAGGAGGCAGAGGGAGACGGAGCAGCAGCCTCCCCTGCTGAGCAGGGAGCCCGACAGCAGGACTCGATCCCAAGAGATCAAGACCTGAGCTGAAGGCAGACGAGTCACTGGCTGAGCCCTCCAGGCACCCCCACATTTTCCCTTTAAATACATGTAGAAAAAAATTATATCATAAATACACACTCATTGGAGAAAAGGGACAAGTATGAGAGAGAAGAGAAAGGTACTCCCTGGGGTGCCTGGGTGGCTCAGTGGTTGAGCATCTGCCTTTGGCTCAGATCATGATCCTGGGGTCCCAGGATCCAGTCCCACATCGGACTTCCCTCAGGGAGCCTGCTTTTCCCTTCACCTGTGTCTCTGCCTCTCTCTGTGTCTCTCGTGAATAAATAAATAAAATCTTAAAAAAAAAAAAAGAAAGATACTTCCCTGCCCCCAAACTATTGTTACAGTTTGTGTGTAATCCTTTACCCTTCTGAGACACAAGCTTTTAAGATATAATCAGAATGATACTCTGCATTATTTTCTCCAACTCACTAGTTTCATTCAATAATATATAACAGACGGTATCAGGACATAGAGATCACAATAATAAAGAGCTCTGGCAAAAGTAAATACACAGACAATTATAAAAGCTAGTGTTATTGTGAGTTGGGTTCACAACTCCACTTGCAGTTTTCCACATGATTGAAGAAACTGATGCATAAACACAATCATTAGTCTACATTTCTGGATAAACAATATGCAACAATTGGAGGTGCGTGGGGAAGGGACTGTATAGGAGAAGTTTCTGTGTGATTGAAGTCACGCTGATATAAATTCCAATTAGAATGTTGTAACTTGAGGGTGTTAATGCAATTCCCATGGTAACCACAAAGAAAATAGCCCAAGAATATGCACAGAAGGAGCTGAGAAGGCAATTAGGAAATCTCTTATGAGGTCCCTAGAGAGGAGGAATTCACAGTCACAAGAAGTGAGGTGGTGGGTGCCAAGGCCTGGGCACGGGCAGGTGGTGTTTCATGGGGACAATTTTGGTTTTGCAGGATGAGAAAAGTTCTGGAGATGGCAGTACTGCAGTGTGAGTGTGCCCCATGCCGCTGCATTGTAGACTCAAGAATGGTTAAAATGGTAAACTTCATATACATTTTAACATAATTTAAAAAATGAATACGTTAGGGGCTCCTGGGGGGTGGGGCTCAGTCAGTTGAGCATCCGACTTTTGGTTTTAGCTCAGGTCATGATCTTGGGGTTGTGGGACCAAGCCCTGCATCAGGCTCCAGGCTCAGTGAGGAGTCTGCTTGGGATTCTCTCCTTCTGTGCCTCTGCCTGCTCATTCTCTTTCTCAAAAAAAAGAAAAAAGAAAAAGAAAAAAGAAAAAAAGAAAGAAAAAAAAGAATGATTTTAAAAGATATTGGAAAGAAATTGGAACCCTCACATGTCCCTGGCAAAGGGTAAATGGTGCAGCCATTGTGGAAAGCAGTTTGGTGGTTTGTCGAGAAGCTAACCACAAATTTGTTCCTAGGTATATACTTGAGAAAACTGAAAACACACTCACCCAAGAGCTCGTACATGAACATTCGCAGCAGTATTCGTAACTAAGGCAGTGGAAACAACCCATCTGTCCATCACGTGATGAACAGATAAATTGTGGTCTGTCCACACACTGGAATATGATTCAGCCATGAAAAGGGAACAAAGCTCTGACACCTGTTACCACATAGATGAACCTCAAATGCATTATTCTGAGAGCGGTCAGACACAAAGGACCACATATCATGTGCTTCCTTTGCTGTGAAACGCCCAGAACAGGCAAGTTCACAGACATAGAGAGCAGAGTTAATGGTTGCCAGGAGCCCGGGGTTGGGGGTGTGGGGGGGAAAGCCTGTGAATGGATGGTGTTCCTTTCTTGGGGTGATGGGAACATTCTGGACTTGGATCATGGTGATCCTTTTTTTTTTTTTTTTTAAGGGTTTTATTTATTTACTCATGAAAGCCACAGAGAGAGAGGCAGAGACATAGGTGGGACTCCATCCCAGGACCCCGAGACCACGACCTGAGCCAAAGGTAGACAAGACGCTCAACCACTGAGCCAGTCAGGTGCCCCGGATCATGGCAATCCTTGTACAACCTTGTGGACATGCCCAAACTTGCTGCATCGTATCCTGTGAAGGGGCGAATTTCCATTTGCAATACTCACAAATTTCATTACACTCATACTGGCTCAGGTTCTTGATTTTGCATAATTTCTGCATTCCGTGGTTGTAGTATAGGTTGAATAAAGCCATTCCCAAGCAGTGGCCAGGAAGCAATAGGAATGTATGGTCCAGGGAGTCTGACACTGTTGTGTAGCCGAGCTCTGTGAAGGGGGTAGAAAATACTAACTCACTTGCAGGAAGAACGGGCTCATCTGCTCGGCACATGTCACACTCCCAGGTCCCAGACCAGAGACCTGGCTCCCCCTTGGCAATCAGGCAACCTCCACACCGTAAATAGTTTTCTTTGGCAACGCTTCTTAACCTGTCATTTCACTTCTATTGCAAGCATTCATGCAGAAGAATGCCAAAGAGCTTTGTTTGGGAAAACCAGCAAGAGCATGGCTGCTGCATGGAGTGCATGTGCAGAAGGGGTGAGGGTCTGGTGGGCCGGCTGCAGGGTGTCCTCATACAGGAGGCAAGGACACAGTCCCCGCCTTCAGAGTTTGTGGAGACAAAGCCATCATTTGCAGATGCTCGATGCTACCGTGTACCTGGCCACGAGAATCAACCAAAGTGCTCTAAGACACTAAAGTCAGTATATTGGCTGGTCGTGAACTAAATACACAGAAAGTGGGGCCTCTTAGAGGTTAAGAGAAGCCAATTTTTAGATTCGTGTTATATTACAAGGTGAAGAAATGCCAAACAAGGGTATGAAGAAATTGAAGCATATATATTTAAAATATTTTTTTTAATAATTTTTATTTATTTATGATAGGAACACAGTGAGAGAGAGAGGCAGAGACACAGGCAGAGGGAGAAGCAGGCTCCATGCACCGGGAGCCCGACGTGGGATTCGATCCCGGGTCTCCAGGATCGCGCCCTGGGCCAAAGGCAGGCGCCAAACCGCTGCGCCACCCAGGGATCCCTATATTTAAAATATTTTAAAGGTTTATTCACAACAAATAAACACAAGTGCTCTGCAAAAGAAAATTCTGCCGATAAGCTGATCACAAGAGGATGAACTCATCGTGTACAGCACGGGGCACAGGCCAGTGACAGACCCATGTGTCTAGCTCGCTGACATCTCGGAGCCTCAGCCACGGCACGGGCTGCTGTCTGCGTCCTTCACACGCCCCAGCGCATCCTCACCTACAGAAAGGAGAAACTGAGATGTGGGGGTTGGAGCTCTAACTTGGGACGTTGTGACAACTCACACGGCTGTCTCCGAAGCCATGGGTAATTCAGGGGAGGCTAGCCCGTGGACACATGACTCACAGGTCCCACGGGGAGAGGCTGAACCACTTAGACAAGAGGAACTCTGCTCTCAGGACTTGGATGTAGATTCTTGCCAGCAGGGCCCCTGTGGTTTCTGAGGAGTTGAACTTGGGATTTGAGGTCTCCTGGGCCAGGACTCCAAACGGTGGCTGCAGAGACTCGGCGCACCCAGGGGGCATGAAGCAGTTTGGGCGACACTCCACACACTCGCTGAGATGCGCGCCCCCAGGCCCGAGGGCCGTGGCCCTGGTGACCAGGCCTTGCGCCGCACCCGGGACCGCAGGAAGGCAGCAGATCTGACTGGGAAGGAGGCACAGTGGGTTGTGCCCCACTGATTTGCTCTCTGTAGAATTCTAAATTTGGAAATCTAGTCTGGAGGCTGAGGAGGAGGGGACAGGGGACAGATACCCGCCAGCACAGCAGCCTTGCCGCTCCTCCGTGGGGTGGAGGGAAAGGCTGAGCAGAGGGCATTTGCGAGCCGGGCCTAGGACCGAGCGGTCAGCCTGGCAGGGTCCCCGGACCCTTCCCCCCAGCTTCCCCAAACCAGAATCGGAGAGCATGTCCACAAGCTGTACATCCAGATATTTATGGCTTCTTCTTTCTCTCTGGATCCTACATCCTACCCCAAAGCTGCCCAAAGGCCAGGAAGAGGGCGTGAGCCCGGGTGGGACCCGCTCCTCTCTGGCCCCAGCTTGCTTTGTTGCTCTGCTCCTTCCCTTCTCTGGCCCACGACGTTCTGTTGACGTTCCAAGGAGGAGACGCAGTGGGTCCCGTTTCCCTTGGCGCGGCTGAACTTGCCTTGGTTCTGTCCTTGCCCAAGACTGGCCGCGGAATTGCGCCTTGGACTTGGCCTCTGGGAAGCGTCTGGGTTTAAGGCCTGGATCTTCTCCCTTCAGCTTCAGACGTCCGACGGATGCCTTCAGTCTTGAGTTGGTCTGTTTGCAACTCTGGGAGATCTTCTTGTTGGGTTCAAGTCCACATTCTCTTTGGGCAGCGCTTGTCAGTGGAGGGGCCACCATCCTGGACCCTCTCCCTACACCTGCTCCTGGATCCTCTCCCTGCACCTGGGCCTGGGCCCTCTCTCCACACCTGCACTTGGGCCTGGCCCCTCTCCCTGCATCTGCCTTAGCCCCTCCTGTCTTTCTGCTCCACCTTCTGGGAGGTCTACGGGCTCATCTTCCAACCCTTCTGCTAAGTGGTTATATCGGCAGTCAGCTCTTTCTTGCTCTGTTTTTTTTTCCTTGTAGAATTCTCTGGTTTCATATATGCTGTCTTTTCCAAAATGGTTGTTTTGTGTCCTGCATTTCCCTGTGTTTCATTTTTGGTGGTGTGCTGTGCTGTCTCTTCCGTGGCTGCTGTCCTCAAGTGTTCAGTGGGGCCCCTGCCTGCCTATCCACAGAAACAAAAGAGGCACTGGGAGGCGACTGCTAACTTTGTGTAGGGGCAGGTGACATTTGGGGCAAGCAAGCCGGGGAGCAGTTGGAATGTGCAGGTCTCTGCTCACAGCAGCTTCAGTTCATCAAGAGGATGGGTCTCTGCCTCCCAGCAAGCCTGCCCATGCATTCTGTGCTTCCTCATGGGGACATGGGGACAGGAACAGGCACAGACTGTTTTCAGCTTCACCTTCTCCCCAAGCTTTTGGGTCCCAAGTGTCTCCAGGATTCAGTGGCGTTAAATTAGGTCCGTGCTCAGCCATTTCCCCCTCCAAATGCACTTCAGATGCCTATTCATCAGGAATTCATACACTTTTATTTCCTTTTCTATCATTTTAGTAGAGTCTCAGAAAAAAGGGAGCACCGATTTAGTTTTATATCCTTGACTCTGTACTGCCATGGTGACAGCATCCTGATGAGGCCCTAGTGCAAGTGCTTAGGGGCCAAAGTGTCCTATCGGTGTCCTTTCTCAGGGGGTAGGAATGGAGTGCACAAAGGAACTGGCACGCTTTCCCCCAGACCAGAGCTCCTTGCCTCGTCCCAGTCTCCTTCCCTATGACTTTTAAGGGAGATGGTGCCGCCTTCTAGGCAGGAGAAGGGTCTCGGTCCTTGTTGCTGCCTAGGAGGGGACAGAAGAAATGGGTCCCAGAAAGGTCATAGGACCCAGAGATCATGTCCACAGACCCATGCTCCCTTCTCTCCGAAGGCTCTGTCCCTGTC
Source organism: Vulpes vulpes (assembly GCF_048418805.1). Taxonomy (NCBI): domain Eukaryota; kingdom Metazoa; phylum Chordata; class Mammalia; order Carnivora; family Canidae; genus Vulpes; species Vulpes vulpes. The sequence continues at coordinate 113,611,554 of NC_132782.1, forward strand.
AGGGCCCCTCAGGGTCTCTCTGGGGTGGGGTTGGTGGCAGAGGAGAAGAGAAAGGGAGGAATCCTTAGGTACTTTCTGGAGACTAGGGCAGCGCTGCTCAGAGTGATTCCTTGGACTGCCCACGTTGGGATCAACGGGGGTGTGTCTTGAAATGCTGACCCATGAATCTCAGATGCTCGGTGCAGCCGAGGACTGCAGGTTTGGGGTTCTCTTAGGATGTGCTTTTGCTAATCCCTTCCCTCGTCTGCAGCACGCTGTTGTTCTGTTCCACTCATAAAGTCAAGATGGTGTTGCTTTTCTGATCTGCTCAGATGAAGATAATCCCAATCCCAAAACTTCCCAGGTGGTATGCATGGGAACTAGCAAGGGTGCCATGCAATGCGGCCCGTTAGACCAGTAAAGCATGCGCTGTCAAGGTGGCTAAGAATCCATGCATGGCTAGTCTTCTAAGAGACAGAATGGCTCCAATAGATGAAGGCAGAGGGAGCTATTCACATATTCTTAGGTAGAGACACCACCAACAAAAACCCAAAAGTCAATTTCAAGGAGGTGGTCATCACCCAAGTAAATGGGGAAGAGAATCACGGAGCTGGATCCAACCCAGATGCCGAGAGAAGATGCAGCCCACACGGGAAGATGTCAGTGTGAAGGTGTGCGGTATGAATGACAGCTCGCTCTCCTGTTACTTTGACCTGAACTGCACACTCCCTCACAGCCCTCCCCCAACCTTGGCTTATTGATCTACTTAATACCTTTTTTTAAATTGAGGAATAATGTATTTCAATGAGATGCATGATTGTAAGTGGACAATTTGACGAATTTTGACAAATATTGATGCCCACGTGACCAACACCTCACTCAAGATGCAGAGTATTTCCAGGAGGTTCCTGGGGGGGTATGTCTCTGTTTTGTCAACTCCCCGCCCCCAAACTCCGAGGCCACTGCTTTCCTGACTCTGTCGCCAGGATTTGTCAGGTCAGTGGGGTCAGATACCGTTCACACTGCCGCATGTGTGCACCAGGCACTTTGCTCCCTTTCTGTTGCTGAGCATAATCCGCTGGATGAACATAACCACCACATCTCTCCGCTCTCCTAGAGATGTGTGTTTTGGGACATGGTTTGGGGCTCTTCAGAAGACAGCTTTTGGGAACAGCCTGATTCTCGGGGGGACATCTTCTGTGGCTGTGAGTGGAAGAATGAACCCCCCGCGTGTTATGTAGATATGACGGTCCTTGTCCTCACCTTTTTCACTTGTGACTGAGACGAGAATAAAGGGGCCAATGCTCAAGAAGGTGAGTATGATGATGAGCTTGATGAAAGCACTACCTTCGTACTGAAAGCAGAAGCTGGTCAGGTAGATGAAGGGGATGCTGGCCCAGCTGTAGAGCATTAGCACCAAGATAACGGCCGGGATATTGTCCTTGTGTGTAAAGGCCTCTTCCTTGTAGTGCAGAAACACCACCTTGGGGAAGAGGGGAGAATTAGGAAAAGTTACTAAGACTTGATCCTGAGGACTAGAGGAAGGATACGATGGTCCCAACTTTAAAAGCTAAGATGTTAGCGGTACTGCACTGGTGTGGACTTGTCCGACTGCACAGACAGCTGGCTCTGCCCCTAGACGACAGCAGCACGAGGTCAGGGGCACAGTGATGGTTAAAAAACACAAGCAGAGCAGAGGGGGGATGTGACGCCTCCCGCACAGAGGGCAAGGGGACCCGCAAGCTGCGCAACGCAGTCACAATCCAATAGTTGTACCCTTCGGTGCTCTGGTGAGCTGTCTCTGGGCTACAAGCTACACACCCCGGACGCACTGCTTCTGACTAGCAGGTGGCAGCGGTCACGGGGATGCCGCAGATTGAAGACCCTAGAGCAGGCCCCTCTGCCCCTCACGATGTTTTGACCTTTTTCTGAGCATCAGCGACGGACAGAGTCACAACCCTGGGGGAGCGGCCAGCTCAGGGGCTCTTCACAGGGCCCCTAAAGGCAAGCCCCCCATGACGCGCAGGGGAGGGTCCCAGCACCACGCAGCCCTCACCAGCAGCAGCAGACTGGGGACGAGGGAGGTGATGAGGTCCCACAGCAGAGCGGAGAGCCAGAACGTTGCCACGTAGACACCGCTGGTGAGCTGGATGTGCTTGGCCCTCGTGGCTCTCTCTTTGACTGTTAGGATGGAAAAGGAGCTGGACAGGAAAGCTATTCCAAAAAGCAAGTGGATGACAAGATAGTGTCCTTTGGGGCCCCTGCGGCAGGACATGGAGAGAGAGGAAGCCATTTAAGTGGGACTCGCAGGAGCCACCTCTACAAGAACGGTTCGTCATGCTCCTCTTGGAGCAAAGAAGAAACAGGTGGCAAGAGACTCCACGGGGCGGGGAGGCTTTACTGGGGGGTGGCGGTGGCACGTACTGATACAAGATATCTTCCAGGGCCTCCACGGCTGACTGAGGTTGAGGGTGGTTGACGGCCGTGATTGAAGCCCGGGCCCCTGAGAGCAGCTTGAAGAGGACGTTGTCCACCAGCGCCAGTGCCACGGCGGGGGAGTGGTAGGCCTGGTTGTTGAACAGCGCCGTCACCGTCGTGTGGTTCCCCGAGTCCTCAAAGGAAGCGGCCACGATGTATCTGTTATGGAAGCTCTCGGGCTCCTCCTCTGCCCTTTTCAGGAGGAGGTCCTCCACCAAGGCTGCGGGACAGCAGAGCAAGCTGGAGCTCCCACCCGTCCCTCGTCCCCGGGCCTCTCCTCGCCCACCCACCCCCACCTGAGGGGGGCTCCCCCAGACATGGCTGCCACCCCGATCCCGGTGACCCCTGCGCCTGCAGGGCCGCCTCCTACCCGGGCGCCCCACTCTGGGGGCCTCTACAAAACCCTTTGGTCGACAGAAGCAGCGGCGGGGGCGAGGTCTAGGCATCTTTCCAGCTGTCTGTTCTCTGCCACCCCTGGGGCCTTTGTCTGTCCCAGGCGCCACCACCCTTGCCTGGGCTGTGTGGACGACACGCATGGTCACGGTGCCTCAGTGACCCTCACTGGCACTGGCACCTGAGCGCCCCATCACGATCCAAGCTCTGCTCTCATCCTCAGTTCTTGCCTCTCCTAAGGACCCCCTGTTCTTGTGCTTATAGATGCTGTCCTGTGGTTCAGGGCATGCTCCGCTTCTCTTCTACCGAGAGTCCAGTCCGTCCCTGCACACACCTCGGGCTCTCGACTGCAGCCACTCAGCTCCCCTCCAGGCTGAGCTATGACCCTGCGCTCCCACAGCACTCTCATCGTCCCCACTGTCACTTTGCACTGCAAATGTCCCCCTTTCTCCTCTGACCTCTAGGCGAGGGGCTCACTACGGGCCGGTAGTAACCCTGTTGGTCACTGTGCTCTCAGCACACAGCACCACAGAAATACACGACCCACCTGGAACTCCGGGATCTTTAGTGCGAGAAGGGACCTGCCATCACGGTGACCGTGGTAACCACGCGGCTGGCGGGACCCCACTGCAGGCCCAGCGTGCAGACCCTTGGCAGCACTCATAGAGGATGCAAGGATTATCCTGCTCCCCATTTTACCACACCACATTCTGCATTTGATCTCTTTATCTTAAAAAGTAGATACTTGGGGCAGCTGGGTGGCTCAGTCAGTTAAGCACCCGCCTCCGGTTCAGGTCATGATCCCAGGGTCTTGGGATGGAGCCCTGCATCTCCTTCTCCCTCTGCCTGCTGTTCCCTCTGCTTGTGTGCTCTCTGTCTCTGTCTCTGTCATATAAATGAGTACAATCTTTTAAAAAATACTTTAAAACTTCATTTTTAGTCAAAATAACACATGAAATATAAATTTTAAAACCAAATAATCATACAAGACTCACAGTGCCCTGTGAGTGAGTGAGGGGCAGTGCCCTGGCATGCCCCTCGCTGTCCACAGTGTCTGCTCAGCGGGGACAGCCACTCTCAAACTGTCCAGCTGGCATTTCTCCAATTGCTAAGTAGCACATTTACCTATTGGTGTCCTGTTATGGAAGCAAGGACTTTCTTCTCCCCTCCCCTATGCTACATCATAAAGTTGGTTAAATCAGTTCACAGCTGAACCAAGTGATATGTTTCCTTTTTTGTACAACCTCCCCCTGCCCCAGAGTTAATGTCCTTCCTTTTCTTCCTTTTTTTAGAGATTTATTTCTTTTTAGAGAGAGAGAGAGAGAACAGGAGTGTGCACGTGTGCCAGGGGAGAGGCAGAGGGAGAGGGAGAGAGAGAATCTCCAGCAGACTCCTTGCCCGAATCAGGCCTTGAGCTCACGACCCTGAGATCATGACCTGAGCTGAACTCAAGAGTCATATGATCAACCTACTGGGCCACCCAGGTGCCTCATGTCCTTTCTTTTCACGTTTGTGTAGCATTCTCTACCTCTGTCACCAAACTCATGCCATAGACATGTAAATCTCTTGGGACACGTCAAACACATCAGATAATCTATGGATTTTGTTTTGGGACCTGCCGCAGTCCCCAGAAAGACACAGCTTGGTTTCATTTCTAGGCATCCTCCCTTCCCTGTCATCTGGGGGGTTAAAGACATTTTTCTGACACTTCCAGTGGGCAGTTCATCTAACTTCAGGGAGCACCATGTGGCCCCAAAGGACGGGGTGTCCCCACGGGGAGCAGCGTGCCCACGGCTTGCCCTGCCCCGCTGAGCCTCAGACTTACTTGGAGTCTCCAGAGGGATCTGCTCCTCCGCCACGAGCATGTTTGTAAAATATTCCGAAAGCTGAGGATTCAGCCTGGAATTGGGGGAGATATAGAATGGGACGATGGTTTGACCGTATGTTTTTAGGGTCAATTCCAATGGGACATCATCCAGACGCGTTTCCAAGTTGAGGAAGGCAAGGCTGAAGACGGTGATCGCCAGAGGCACCAGGACCTGCACCGTTAGCATCATCATCCAGTTGCGCCAAGAGTACGTGATCTTTTTCAGAAGCATGGCATAGAACTGTTGGCAGATGAGGCTGAGCTGGAGCAGAAGAGGAGCACTCCATTAGTGTGGCCACGGAGAGGAGCTGCTGGCCGGCTGCACGGCCCCCGGCCCACACCCAGCTGCCCTCTCTCACAGGGGGGCTAACAGTTGGATTACGCTCAGAATTTGCCACGAGTTAAAATTCTTTCACCTAGTGACTCGACCAACAATGGCAGAAAAAGAAGTCATACATTGGAAAGATCTAGAAGAGTTGCCTACACAGATAGCAAACGTAAGTATGATACAACTTTTTTCCTATACCTACCAGGTTATCAGAGATCTTAAGTTGGTGAGGCTATGGGGAAAATACCACTGGGGGAGTTTTAATTTAGTACAATTTTTTTCAGAAAACACATTAGCTAGAGGAATCCGATTGAATTTAATGTTCATATAGTCTTTTAACTCAGAATTCCACTTGTGGTGACGTATCCTACAGGTGTGCCAGTGTAAGAACGCAGGACCCGGGCACGGATGGTAAATGTGAAGCGTGTGGTCCTGTGCACTGAAGACCAAGATACACAGGTGGGCCTGGGGTGGGAGACCCTGGGGGTCAGCACCATGGGCTCCCACTCTGCTTCTCGTCAGAGCCTGGGTAGGGAGGAGGCCGTGACTCGTCTACCCAAAGGCTTTGTGGGAAGAGGCAAGGTGGTCTGGTTTGACTCAGGCGCTCCTAAATTCCCGGCCCCAAATACCGACAAATCCCTGAAAGTCTCTACCGAGCAACCCTGAAATTTCCCACACTGGACATGGTGGAGGCCACAGTCACCGGAAGTATTCCTCAGGAGGCACTGCTTGCACCTTGTCGGAGGTGGTATCCTGAGAAATACTTCCTGGGAAGTCTACAGAAGCAAAGCTTGGCCGAGTGGAGCCCAGATGAACCTCTTACTGGAGGCTGGAGAGCAGCTTACTGGAGGTGGCTGGTGGAGATGACCCCGAGACCCTTTCCAGCTCAGGGGCCCCATGGATGACAGCTTCCTCTTTCTTATGCGATTCAACATAATGATATGATGGAACCAATCTCTTCCCTAACCCATGGAAACCAGTGTCACTATTTTACAGTCACACCTTGTGGATGCCCGAATCAAGACCACTTTGTAAGATGCACATCAATGTTCTTTTTTTTTTTCAACAATAAAAGAACATTATGGGTTACCCATATATTTCATAAGGATGTTTAAAAAAATCCTCAACTCCAGGTGATGTAATGTGTGATCTGTTTCACAGCAAAAGATGAAAAAGTAAGATTAAACATGCTTTTGTGGCCAGTAGGCTCAGTACTTTTATTCTTTCTTCTTGGTAAGAGGAAGGACTAAGACCTTTCCTGTAACCTCTACTGTGACCTTTTCTGATACTTCGCCCATTGGGTTAATCCTGGTCAGGAAACCCTAGCGTGTTGCCTTTGAACTAGAGCCGAGAATCTGGAATTGCTGAAACCTAGCAGGGCCTGCCTTTCTTTTATGCTAAAAATCTGCACATTTTTTCTCAGGCCTGTGAGAGGTTGACCTGCATTTCTTGAATAGCGTGATTCTAAGAATTGCACCAAAATCTGCCCTCTTGCTTGCATTTGAAATACTTGCTCACCCCCGTGTTCATGTGGATTGGCAGGCCAGACCGTAATGAGAAGATCCTGGAGTGAATGCGTTTAATCCTGCTGATAGGGATTCTCAGTTGGAACTGCATCGAGGAGGTCTTGAGGGCTTGGATATCTGTGCTGGTGTCTGACAACTTGTTCACCCTAAACCGAAGCCAAAACAAAGAGAAATGCAAATTTACAAATTCACAACTCACTTGGGTTTGTTTGGAGTTAAACAGTCTTCAACAGGCCCTGAGTAAATATTGAATTAACCGAATATTGAATTAACTAATGACCAAGGGCTTATCCAAAGAACTGAGGCGAAGTTAGCATGAATAGATTCATTTTCCTTGAAAGATGCCATATGCAAATTAAAACAGAAATGAAATATCACTTAATATCTATCTTATGAGCAAAATCATCCATTATAGCGTGCGGCACTGCTGACCCTCTAGGCCAGGGCTGGGTGAACTGCAGCCCGGGCCAAATCTAGCCAAGGCCTTGTTTTTCTGTTTGACTCTGAGCTCAGAATGGATTTTTGTAAATGGTTACTGGTTAGATGGTTATCTAATTACCTACATATTCTCCTTGATTATGCCCCTGAGTCTACATAACCTAGAATGCTTACTCTCTGGCCTTGGGAGAAAAAGTTGGCCAAACCCTGCTCTAGGTGAAAGGATGCTTTCATTGCTGGCAGCAGACTGTTAAGAAGGCAAGATATATATTTTTGTTCACAGTCTTTGGGTCAATTATTTTACTCCTGGGAATTTGCCACAACAAAATAGCCCAGTAAATGGTGGCTCATTTTCCGTCCAGTACAGTTGGGTAAAAGACCCTGTGCGTGTTCCCTACGGCTGTGGCACAGATTACTCCCAAATGTAGCAGCTTGAAACAACCGTAAGGGTTTATTCTCTGTGTATCAGGAATTCAGGAGCACCTGGCGGGTGGTGAGGCGCAGCAGGCCTGGCCAGAGCTGCAGTGGCCCGAAGGCAGGGCTGGGGCACGAGGTTCCACTTCCGAGATGGTGCCCTCACCTGGCCGGTGCTCAGCTAGCTCTCCCAGGGTAGTTGTGACGAGAATGTTGGTTTTAATTAACGGGGATGATCAAGGTAAAGGTGAGATAGCAAAGACGTGTGTCAGAGCGTCACACGTTCATCCCTGAGGTGAGCAACACTGTCGTTGAGTTGAATGATACTTTTTTTTTTTTTTTCTAAATACTTGAAGGAGGGTAGCCTGGGTGGCTCAGCGGTTTAGCGCCGCCTTCGGCCCAGGGCCTGATCCTGGAGACCCCAGATCGAGTCCCGTGTCAGTCTCCCTGCATGGAGCCTGCTTCTCCCTCTGCCTGTGTCTCTGCCTCTCTCTCTCTCTCTCTCTCTCTCTCTCTCTCTCTCTGTGTGTCTCTCATTAGTAAATAAGTAAAATCTTAAAAAAAATACTGGAAGGATATTGCCTCAAATTTTTGTGCTCTCCTTAATGAAATGACTCCAGATATAAGACACTTTTAAACTTAATTTGCATTATTTTTTAAAGGTTTATTTATTTATTCATGAGAGACACAGAGAGAGGCAGAGACACAGGCAGAGGGAGAAGCAGGCCCCACACAGGGAGCCTGACGTGGGACTCAATCCCAGCACTCCAGGATCACGTTCTGGGCCAAAGGCAGGTGCCAAACCACTAAGCCACCCAGGGATCCCCTACTTTGCATTATTAATGTTGTCTTCATCACTTACTCAATCTAGACATTCAACAAGACAATAAATTAAACCCCAGTGAAACCCCAGTGTTTACCAAGGTCTACGGTGTAAATACTCTCACCGTGGCTTTGATTGCAAATCATCATCACAACGCGTCCATCACACAGATAGAAGTAGATGTGAATAACCTCAGGAGCACAGATAGTAGAGTGTAGCCAGATCATGAGGAGATGAAGTCTTGGTATTACCGTTTGTGATATTGTGATTTATAATAAGAAATATATGCTTGGTATTCATTCTGGTCCTGGCACTGAGCTCCTAAAATGTTTACAATTTCCTAAGTGGAGGTGGCAGTTAAGGTGTGTTTTGTTGTACGAATGACTGTGGCTTTTGGAAAGCATCCACGGATCTGGATTGGGGCCACTGGCCAGGAGAACCATCCACGTGATGGCAAAGTTGGAACTTCCAGGCCCACCTCCCAACCTCCTGGGAGGGGACAAGGGGCTGGAGACTGAGTCCGGGCACCAGCGGCCAATGATTTAATCAATCAACCTTGTGTATGTAAAGAAGCCTCCGTAAAAACCCAAATGGGCAGGGTTTGGAGGGCTCCCACAGTTGGTGACCCCGTGGAAGTGTGGGGACAGTGGTGCCCTCAGAGATCATGGAAGGTTTGAACTCTTTCCCTGTGGACATGTCCACCTGGATCCTGGATTCCATCCTTTATAATAAACTGGTAAATGGAAACCAGGATTTCTCTGAGCTCTGTGAGCCATCCTAGCAAATGAATTGAAGGGGGAGTTGTGGGAACATCCAGTTTATGGCTGGTGGGTCAAAAGCACAGGTGACCACCTGGACTTGTGACCAGGGACTAGAGTTGGGAGGATGGGGGGGGCAGTCTTGCAACCCTGAGCCCTTAACCTCTGGGATCTGATGCTATTCTCTTAGATATGTAGTGTCAGCATGGAGTTACCAGCTTGGTGGTGTGGGAAAAACCACACTCTGGAATTGGTATCACAATTGTACCACTGTTTTTACTGTGATTTATTTATAAGCGTGTGCAATTTAAGTTTTATTAATTGCTGTGTTTAACTGGTTCGCACAATTCTTGATGACTTAATGATCGGCTCTCATGAGCCAATATGAGCCAGCTCCAGCATACCTCTGGCAGGAGCCCCAATTCCTCGTTGGCTGTTGGCAAAAAGCATTAGCTCCTGGCCGCATGGACTTCTCCCTAGGGCTGCCTGTGTGTCCTCACAAGACGGTAGCTGGCTTCTCCCAGACTGAGCCGAGAGAGAGAGAGAGAGAGAGAGAGAGAGAGAGAGAAAGGGAGTACGGGACTACAATACTTCTGTGACCTAGCCTTATTAGGCACCTGGCCGATTCTGCAAAATCTTGCTGCTTATACGGGTCAGCCCTATTTACGGTGAGAGGGTGAGGCAGGAGTGGGCACCAGGGGAGCCTCATCGGAGCTGCCCTGGCCTTGTTCCCACAGACCGTGTGCCCCGGAGGCCCTCCTCGCCTTTGCTGAGGCTCTGCTTCTCTCCACGGTTTCTCCCTGACTTTTCTAGGCTTTCTACTTGTACATCCTTTAGCTTTTCTACACCTTGCGGGATACTAGCGACAATTATCAGAATTTGTGGCACCTCTGGTCAGGACTTCATCAGGTACCTGAGGTGGATGTGTTGGGGAAGACAGCACATGGCACTTCACCACAATGTTTGCTTTGGCCCCGTGAAATGTCATGGCATAAGGTTGTATTTTGTTTTTTAAGATTTTATTTATTTATTTGAAAGAGAGTGCATGAGAGGGGACAGAGGCAGAGGGAGAAGCAGAGTCCCCACCTAGTGGAGAGCCCGATGCGGGGCTTGATCCCAGGACCCCAGGATCATGACCTGAGCCGGAGGCAGAGGCTTAACCCACAGAGCTACTCAGGTGCCCTCTAAGGTTATATTTTTAATTTTTCTTCCTCATTTGGTTTCTGCTAGTATAATTTGTTTTTTCTATTAGATAATGGTGTTGTTTATTAAGACTGAATTTCAGGAAGGGAGGGAGGGGAGTTTCCTACAGATGGAGGTTGGCGCACACTGCCCTCCTTCAGGCATCAAACGATAGACTTTTGCAGGGTGCAGACTACGAGCTCCCCCGAGAGCTTCTGCACCACGGTAGACGGCGTCTCACAGACCCCCCAAACCCACCTCCGAGTGCTCACACTCTGCCATCATCCGCCTCATTTTCTTCCCAGTTTTATCGAGATGTAGGCAACACATGCCATCAAGTAAGGTGCCCACCATCATGCCCCCAGAGATGCATACACTGTGGAGCGACCTCCACTGTGCATCCAGCTAACATCCACCACCTCCCAGAGTTAGAATAATTTTTGCTTGTGGTGAGAACTTTTAAGATTCACTCTCTTAGGGGACGCCTGGGTGGCTCAGTGGTTTAGCATCTGCCTTGGGCCCAGGGCACGATCCTGGGGTCCTGGGATCGAGTCCCACGTTGGGCTCCCTGCGTGGAGCCTGCTTCTCCCTCTGCCTGGGTCTCTGCCTCTCTTCCTCTCTGTGTCTCTCATGAATAAATAAATAAAATCTTAAAAAAAAAAGACTCACTCTCTTAACAACTGTCAGATACACAATACAGTACCGTTAATGACAGTTGCCGGTCCGCACGTGACATCTCCAGAACTTAACTCGTCTTGGAATTGGAAGTTTGTGCTTCACCTGCCCATCCCCCCCGCCGTGACCACAGGTCTGTTCTCTTTCCAGGGGTGTGTCTTTAGACTCCACAGGTAAGTGAGTCCACACCGTATTTGTTTTTCTTCTGTCTGACTTATTCACGGAGTGTAATGCCCTCATGTCTGTGTCACTGAGAATAATAGTATTTTCCTTCTTTCTAATGACTGAGTACTATTCTTTTATGGGGCTGGTGTGTGTGTACGCTCTGCAGAAGCTTTTTAATTTGATACAGTCCCACGTGTATTTTTGCTTTTGTTGCTTGTGTTAATCTCCTCCCCTTGATTGTGAGCTGGACCTAGTGACTAACTTCTTTTTTTTTTTTTTTTAAGTTCTAGCTTTTTAATTTAGATTTTATTTATTTATTTATCTATGTATTTATTTGAGAGAGAGAGAGAGCAGAGTGAGGGGCAGAGGGGGACAGAGAGGGATGAGCAGACTCCATGCCAAGTGTGAAGCCCAATGCAGGCTCAATCTCATGACCTCTAGATCATGACCTAAGCTGAAACCAGGAATTGGATGCCTAACGGAGTACAGATAATTTTTTTTAAAGACACTGAAGACCTAATTGCTATATACAAAAGACTGCCCCTAACAACTGAAGAATGCATGTTCTTTCAAGAACCTAGGAAATTTTATGAAAACAGAATATAAGCTGAGCCACAGACAAGCATTTTGAAGGAAGGAGGCTCGACAGAGACATACCAGAACCAGAGTGAAATCAGGCCAGAAATCAAGTCCATTAGCAAAACAGACAAGGCACAAGAAAACAAGAAAGCAGGTTTTTCAAAAATCTCCATGAATTTGGAAATTAAGAAACAGTTCTCAGTAAGCCACAGGTCAGAGCGGAAACCACAATGGAAAACTAAGCAAATTTCTCACTGAGTGGTAATGAAAATACTACATACTCAAAAACTGAAATTCAGGCAAGCAAAACTCAGAGGGAAATGTATGTCCCCATACATACACATACCTGTGTTACGCGGCTGTATGTATATGTACACGTATATCTGTGTGGCTGCAAACCGGCAGAGTAAAGTCGAAGGATGTAGAAGGAACCGCTGGCCGTGATAAAACGCTTCCCCTAACCAGGAGAGGACATCCCTCCTCTCTGCTTCTAGTCGGCATTATGCTACAGACCCTACTAGTGAGATGAGCCAGTTAAAGGCATAAAGACTGGAAAATTGGAAGTAAAACTGTCTTTACCTGACGGGAGGGTCATACAGAAAATACTAAGGAAGTCAACCCCAGACTGTCTGAACTAACGAGTTAAATAAAGTCTCTAGACATATAACATACAAAAATGATTTCTAGATCTGCAACAAGTGATTAGAAGCTAAATTTAGAAACCCATTTCCATAGCTTCAGAAAATATGAAGTACTTCGGAGTAAGTTTAGCCAAAGACAATGCAGAACGTCTGGAAACTGCAAAACATGGCTGATAAAAATGAGAAATGACCTCCCAAATAAACGAAGCTACGTGTGATACTTTTGGATTGGAAGGATGAATGTTTGAAAGATGTCCATTCTCCCTAAATTAATTTGTAGATTCAACTTAGTACCAGTCATAGTCCCTGCAGGTTAAAAAAAAATACTTTATAGTTTAGACAGTTTTAGGTTTACAGCAAAACTGAGCAGAAAACAGAGTTCCCATCTACTCATTCTACCCCTGCTTCGCTCACACACACCCCGTTCCCTCGTTTTCCCTATTGTTAACGGCTTGCAATTAGTGTGGTGGATCTGTTGTAACCAATGGAGGTCCTTTTTTCAAAATAGAATCTGATGAGTTTATATTTAAATTTACATGTTAACACAAACGACCCATAACGGCCAAAACAATCTTGAAAAAAATAGACCTGAAGGAACCATCTACTACCTAACTTCTAGACATCCCACAAAGCCACAGGAACCCCAATGGTGAGGGACTGGCATGGGACAGACAACTGTTCAGTGGAACAGAATAGGAAATGTAGAAATTGCCATACACATTCGATTGATTTTTGGTGAAGGTGTGAAAACAATTCAGTGTGGAAGGAAGTCTCTTCCCCCAAAAGGTTCCATCATGACTGGATACCCATGTGCAAGAAAATGAGCCTCAGGGACGCCTGGGTGGCTTAGCAGTTAAACATCTGCCTTCAGTTCAGGTTGTGATCCTGGGATCCAGGATCAAGTCCCACGTCGGGCTCCCCACAGGGAGCCTGCTTCTCCCCCTGCCTGTGTCTCTGCCTCTCTCTGTGTGTCTCTCACGAATAAATAAACAAAATCTTAAAAACAAAACAAAACAAAAACATAATGTGTTTGGCACCTGCATAAAAACACTAATGGGTGCTGTGAGGAGCTATGGGCAGGAGGACAGTCTCATCTGAGACGTGAGAGGAAGGGATGCAGAGACAAGTGTTTATGCGCATGAGTATAAGTGACCACTGGCATTCTCGAACAACAATAATACAGGTTTGTGAAGTTGAAAAAAGAGAGAATTAGGGATCCCTGGGTGGCGCAGCGGTTTGGCGCCTGCCTTTGGCCCAGGGCACGATCCTGGAGACCTGGGATCGAATCCCACGTCGGGCTCCCGGTGCATGGAGCCTGCTTCTCCCTCTGCCTGCTTCTCCCTCTGCCTCTCTCTCTCTCTCTGTGACTATCATAAATAAATAAAAAATTAAAAAAAATAAATTAAGCACTGTCCCTCTCCTCTGGAATATGAGTGCTCAGTGACACAGAAAAAAAAAAAAAAGAGAGAATTAAAATATACAATATAGGGGCGGGCGCCTGGGTGGCTCAGTTGGTCTAGCGTCTGCCTTCGGCTCAGGTCATGATCTCAGGGTCCTAGGATGGAGCCCCATGTCGGGCCCCCTGCTCACTGGGGAGCCTGCTTCTCCCTCTGCCTCTGCCCCTGCCCACTCATGCTTTCTCTGTCTCTTTTACTCTCCAGTAAATAAATAACATCTTTAAAAAATACAATGTATACAGGTTGGTGATGGTGAGGTGTGTGTGTGTCCCAGGGTCTCAGCATTGTCCAGGAGTGGAGTGAATATATTACTTCACTTGGCACTTTGATAAATTCCATACGTGTGTCTTAGTGTCTACTCTGACCACTAATGTGATACCGTAAGAACGTGTAATCTCCAACTAGCATGAGGGAGAAAAAAAAAATACAGAATGAGGAAAAATAACTGAAAAGGGGGAGAGAAAAAGCCATGTGGACTAGCAGAAAAAAATAAAATATGAGATTTAATGTGTCATTAATAACACTTGTAACAGCCTACATGTTCCAGGTACGGCCAGAGCAGCTGTCGCTGTCTGGGCTCGTGTCTGGGCTCGTGTGGCCTCCTGGGGGCCCCCTGAGCACCCCGACACGAGGAAGGCCTTCCTTGAGGGTGGCTCAAAGCTCGCTGGCTCGGTCAGGCAGCCGTGAGCCTGAGGCCGTGAGCCTTCCTGACCGTGAGAGCCACCCGTTACTCACGGTCGCCGACGGCATCCCAGGGGACACCGTGTCGCTTGGTTTGCTTTGTCGCCCCTGGAAAGGGCGGTGGATTCAGCGCTCTGCCCGGCAGTGTCCCTCTCACTGCGAGTCCTCGGCCGGGGGGCGGGGCGGGGGGAGGGCCGGTGAGGGTCGGACCCGAGCCCCGCACCCGGGTTGGACGCGGGACCCATGGGAGCCCCCTGGCCGCCAGACCCTGGGCTGTGTGGTGTCGGGCCCCCTTACCGGACGAACACCTCCTCCATGGTGGTGACCGCCGCCCCGAAGCTGGCGACCCCCAGCTCCACCTGCCGCCGCTCCAGCTCCGTGAAGAGACATGCGAACCTGCGAGGGAAGAGCAGTTGTCTCCCCGCAGGTGCAGGGGAGCCCCCCACGGGCGCTCCACGGGGAGATAGCCGGGCCGCATCAAGTGCTCAGCTTTGGGGCTCCCGAGGTCAGCACTCTGCACCGGGACAGCGGGGGGATGGATTTACTCCCAAACGTTTCTGGGGCAATGACTCTCGCATAGGCTTCGTGAACGATGCAGCTTTCTGCACGGTTTGTGCGGTGCTCCCTGAGAGCCCGGAGCCAATCAAGCCCTCCCGTGTGCACGTGCTGCTGTGGCCAGGCCCAGCCAGGGGGCAATGTGGGGGGTGGGGGCTCGGCGCGCCCTGCAGACACTGCAGTGCCGAGTGGACACCGAGAGGGGCGTGCACCCAGCAGCGCCCCTCTCCTCGCACCCCCCTCTGCACGCCTTCCATTGCCTTCTAGCAGCCGAGTGGAGCGACGCTGAGCGCAGCCCCGGGCGCACCCGCCACCTGCCACCTGCCACCTGCCACCCGGCCTCGGCCTCAGGGAGGAGCCCGCGCTGCATGGTGCTGGGTTGACGCCCACTACTGCTCCCCCGGGCTAGTTCTCGCATGCCTCCGGGTCTCTCCCCTCCCGAACTGGGGGGGTGTTGGGGCGTCGAGTGTTCGCAGGCTCGCTCAGCTGCAGTTGACGAAATCATGCCCGCGGGTGGCAGGGCGATGCCGTGCTGTCACCCACGGCGGGGCAGGCCTCTCCAGCACCCCACAGGGTGCTCTCCGCCCCCTCCAGGTGACTCGTCTCCTGCCCGCACACGACCAGTGTCGTGCCTCCTGCCACCGCCGTGCCCGGCTCCTGTCCTGTGCTGCCCGGGCCCGGCAGCAGAGCGCGTGGCCTCCCCTCGTGTCTAGCTCACCCAGCCACCGGGCGGGAGGCTCAGCAGGCCGCTGCCGTGCCGAGGTCCTCTCGTCGGGGTGGGGGGGTGTTCCACGAAGGAATACGCCGCAGTCAGGGTGTTGGTTCCTCTCTTGATCGACATTTGGACGCAGGTGATGGGTCTTGGGACCCGCAGGCTCTGCTCGGTTTCTTGCTTCCCCGAGGGCCCCGGCCCGTGGAGCCCCAGGCCCTGGAGGACTTGGCAGATGCTCCGGTCCAAGTCCCGGCTGTGCCCAGTCTTCCAGAAATCCCACCGCAGCCCCGACCTGGGTTTCAAGCCCTCCTGGGCCCCCACTTAAGTCCATTCGACCCGTTCCTATTTTGCTAATGACATTGTGTTTACGTTCATGTTCTGGTTGTTGGTATCACAGGCCCGCTGCCCCCCCCACCCCGCCCATGACTTGGGGGCTGCTTCCTTCTCTATTTCCCGAAAGATTGAGGTTATTTCCTCAGTGACTGATGGGGACTGGAATCCTCTTTGTGGTAACGTTTGTCATTGCAAATTCAATTTCATCAGTAGATGCGTGGTTATTCAGATTCTTCTCTTTCACTGTGTGTCAGTTGGAGTAGGTTGTGTTTTTCAAGAAATCAGCCTGTTTTATCTACATTCTAAACAGTTTAGCCCATTAAGTCTCCAATTTGTGGTTCTTTCTCATTATCCTAACTCTGTGCTGGGTGTGCATGCTGGTTTGCTCATTCCTCATGCTGTTCTTGTATTTCTTCTTTTTCTCCTTAATGGCTTAGGCGGGGGCTTAATCATTTTTATTGATATTGTAATAAATCATGTCTGGCTATTTTTTCCCCTCAATGTTTTTGTTTCTTATTCCACCATTTGTTCTCTTCATATTTATTATTTCTTTTCTTCTCTGTACTCTGCATTTAACATTCTCTCTGCTTTTTCTGCCTCCCTCAGCTGGAAACTCAGGCCACTGGCCTTGAGGCTTTCTTCTTTCCTAACATAAGTGTTTTGGGGCTATATTTTTCCCTTCGGGCACCGCTCTAGCAGCATCTGAACATTTTGGATCTGTTGTGTCTTCATCATTGTACAATTCTAAACTGTTTCTAATTTCTCTTTGACCCATAAGCTGTTCAGAAGTGTTCAGAAGTTGAGTTTCCAAATGTTTGTGGATTTTCTAGGTATCTTTCTGTAATCAAGTGCGAATTTATCCCTTCTGCTGCGTGTTGAGGAGCCTGACTCATGACGGAGAGCCATATATGAGACAAGGATGCCGGGAAGACAGCAGAGTGGAAAGGACCCAGCATCTGCCTCCCCACTGACACAGCATCTGAGCTTGCAGAATCTGCCTAATGTGCCTGGCCCGGAAAATTATAGTCAGAGCCGTTAGGCAAGAAAAAAGAAGTAAGAGGCATCCAGAGCGGAGAGGAAGAAGTGAAATTATGTGTTTGCAGATGACGTGATTTTATATGTAGAAAACTCTACAGATGCTACAATGAAGCTGTGAGAAGTAATATGTGAGTTCAGCAGAGTAGCAGGATAGAGAGCCAACACGCAGAAATCAGTTGCATTTCTAAATACAGTGAACAAATCTAAAAAGGAAATAACAAAAATAACCCCACTTACCATAGCGCCAAACAATAAAATACTTAGGGGTTAACCTAAGGAAGTGAAAGACTTGTAGAATGAAAGCTATAAAACATTGCTGAAGGGAAGTAAAGAAGACGTAAATACACTGAAACACATCCCATGTTCATGGACTAGGAGATGTGATGTTGTTCAAATGCCAATACCAGCCAGAGCATTCAACGGATTCAGTACAGTCCCTACCAAAAAAAGCAATGATTTTTTTTTTTTGCAGAAATAGAAAAACCCTTCCTAAAATTCATATGGAACCTCAAAGGACCCTTAATAACCAAAACAATCTTGCAAAAGAACAAAACTAGAGAATGATACTTCCTTGATTTCAAAACTTGCTACAGGGCAGCCCCGGTGGCTCAGCAGTTTAGCGCCACCTTCAGCCCAGGGCGTGATCCTGTAGACCCGGGATCAAGTCCCATGTCGGGCTCCCTGCATGGAGCCTGCTTCTCTCTCTGCCTCTCTCTCTCTGTGTCTCTTATGAATAAATAAACAAAATCTTGAAAATAAAACTTGTTATGAAGCTACAGTATCCAAACAAGGTGTTATTGGCATAAGGGCAGACACATAGACTGATGGAAGACAGCAGAGAGCCCAGAAATAAGCCCTCGCACATATGGTCAAATGATTTTCAACAAAGGTGCCAAGAATTTGATGAGGGAAGGACAATCTTTTCAACCGATGTGGAAACAGGACATCCACGTGTGAAAGCATGACATTGGACCCTATGTAACACTATATACAAAAATGAACTCAAAATAGATCAAGGACCTAAATGTAAGACCTAAAATAATACAACTCTCAGAAGAAAATATGGCACAGAAGCTCCACAACATGGGATCTGGCAATGATTTCTTGGACGTGAAATCAAGGGCACAGTAACAAAAGAAAAAATAAATGGGTTGGACTTCATTCAACTTAGAAATTTTGTGCATCAGGAATTTACTATCATCAGAGTAAAAAGACAACCCACTAAATGGGAGAAAATATTTGCAGATCCTGTTATCTGATGAAGGACTAATATCCAGAATATATAGAGAAGTTCTACAGCTCCAGAACAATAGAAAACAGCTTGATTCAAAAATGGGCAAAAGGGGATCCCTGGGTGGCGCAGCAGTTTGGCGCCTGCCTTTGGCCCAGGGTGTGATCCTGGAAACCCGGGATCGAATCCCACGTCGGGCTCCCGGTGCATGGAGCCTGCTTCTCCCTCTGCCTGTGTCTCTGCCTCTCTCTCTATCTCTCTGTGACTATCATAAATAAATAAAAATTTAAAAAAATTTTTAAAAAATGGGCAAAGGACGTGAGGGGTGCCTGGCTGGCTCAGTCAGAGGAGCATGCACCTCTTGATCTCAGGGTTATGAGTTGAAGCCCCACGTTGAGGATAGAGATTACTTAATAAATAAAAGTTTGGTTTTTTTTAATGGGCGATAGTAGACATTGCTCCAAAGAAGACATACAAATGGAATAAGCACATGAAGAGATGCTTAACATCACTCATCATTGGGGAGATGCAAAACAAAGTTACCTCATGCCCATTAGGTTGGTGAGTAATTTAAAAAAAAAACACAGAAAACAACAGGTATTGATGAGCTATGGATAAATTGGAATTCTTATATACTGTGGGAGGGAATGTAAAATGGTACAGCCCCTGTGGAAGACAGCATGGCAGTTCCTCAAAATTTTAAAAATAAAATTACCATATGGCCCAGCACTTTTCCTTCTGAGTAAATATATCCCAAAGAATCAAAAGCAGAGTCTTGAAGGGATACTTGCACACCCGTGTTTGTGGCAGCATTATTCAGCATTATCCACCACAGCTAAAATGTGGCAGCAACCCAAGTGTCCATTAACAGATGAATGGATAAACACAATGTGGGGTGTGTGTGCACACGTGTGTGTGTTATAGACTAGTATTCAGCCTTAAAAAGGAAGGAAATCCTGCAATATGCCACAGCACTGAACCTTGAGGACATTGTACTAAGTGGTCTAAGTGAATCACAAAAGTACAGATACTGCATGATGGCAGCAGAGGGCAGCCCGTATCACGGAGCTAGAAAGTATAAGGGTGGGTGCCAGGGGCTGGGGGAGGGCAGTGGGGACTCAGTGCACTCCTGGAAGTGACCCAGTAGAGAGAGATTCTGATGGTGTGGATGAGTAGGGTGAGTCCAGAAGGCAAGGTTTTGAGAAGACAAGATGGAAGGATCTGGAGCTGGTGCAGAAGGGCAAGCCTCCACCAGGAAGAGAGGCGCGTCGTTGGCTATAAAGATGGAAGGAAGGAAGACACGTGTGACGAGAGTGAAGGGGACTTCTTGTTTGGTGGCTCCCATCTTCCTCACGAAGTTGAGCTAAGACTCCTCCCTGAGAACCACATGAGGGAGAGGAGGTGGTAGCGAGTGGTGGGAACCACTCTGAAGTCTGGAATAATTGAGGAAAATCAGGCCAGATGTTCGTCTTGGCTCAGCCACCCAATAAGGGCGTCTGTAAAGTCACATTTAAGAATTTGACTTTGGGACACCTGGGTGGCTCAGCAGTTGAGCATCTGCCTTTGGCCCAGGGTGTGATCCTGGGTCCTGGGACTGAGTGCTGCATCGGCCTCCCCGCAGGAGCCTGCTTCTCCCTCTGCCTGTGTCTCTGCCTCTTTCTCTGTGTCTCTCGTGAATAAATAAAATCTTTTTATAAAAAAAGAATTTGACTTTAACTTGAAGGCTGCTGGGGGCCATTGAGGGGTTTAAAGGAAGGAGGGGACATGATAAGAGCCCCGTTACTTTCGAGTGCTGCTCTGGCTAGAGTGTGCTGTCTTTCCAGGAGATAGCAGAGGCCTGGGGGTCCAGACCCTGGCAGAGTAGAGAGGCCTTGCTGATGAGAGGGGCAGCGGAGCCAGCTGTGAGCGTGCACACGGGGACTCCCGTCCTCTGGGGTCCGCACCTGTGGATGTTCTTTTTAGGAAGAATAAATGTTAATTCTTCTCCAGTGCTGGACTGCAAAACCGCATTTGGTATGTGCTGATAAATCAGATGAGAAATCTTTTCTGTGCTACAATGAGGTTTCTTCACCAAAGTCATATAATATCCAGCACCTGAAACAACATTTCAAAGACCGTGAAACCTTCTTTGGGGGCAGAGGGTGGGCTGAGTTAGCCAGCAAGCGCAACAAGCCGGGAGGGGATGGATGCCTGGCCAGGGTGCTAGCTGGGCGTGGAGGTGGGGGTCAGGGAGGGCCCCCAAGGTTTGTGGACTGATGGGATCGGGGCACCTCTAAGGTTTGGGCCAAGCTTGTAGAAGAAGGGAGCTGTCTGTGCTGGGGGCAGTGGGTGCGGTGGCAGAGAGCAGGGTCCGGGGGGGTACCGGGCTGCCCAGGGTTTGGACAAGTCCCAGAGAGCCTGTCAGCGTCCACACAGGCATGGAATAAACTCCAGGTACACGCATGTGGAGTTCAGGAAGGGGTCCAGGCTGGAGAGACACTCATTTTCCAGCACAGGAACCCAGATGAGGACACCTGGTTCGTGGGCAGAGATGGAGTGAGGCGGTGGAGGTGCATCCACGCCCCAAGCAGCAGAGACACAGGAGGGCCCGGGGTCCCGGAGACCAGGGGCAGCACTTGTGGAAACAGCCCACACCTGCGCGAGTGCTCCACACTGGCTCGCTCCTTGAGTGTCCGTTTTATAGGTCGGAAGGGAAGGCAAAGGATAAAGCTCCCAGCCGCACGGATGAAGAGGCCAAAACCAGCAGAGGGGACTCAGACTCGGATCTCCTGACCCCAGGTCTCAGATCTTTCCCTGCCTCCTCCTGTCCTAGCCCCTCCGCTGGCCTCAGCATCCCCCCGGGGAAGCCAGCAGCCCCCCCGCCCAGGACAGGGCCTGTCCCCGCTGCCCACCTGCCCCGCTCACCATATTTCTGCTTGAGGAACAGCGAGGACCCGCAGCATTGCAGCTCCCCCTTGGCCATGATGGCCACGCGGTCCCCCAGCAGGTCGGCTTCATCCATGAAGTGCGTGGTCAGCAGCACGGTGCGGTCGCTCTTGTGCTGCTGCAGGAGGTCCCAGATGGCCCTCCTGGAGATGGCGTCCATGCCCGAGGTGGGCTCGTCCAGCATCAGCACCTGGGGGCGGAGGAGCGGCCCAGCCCGGGCTGGCTACGCGGGAGGCTCTGGTTCTGTGCACATGTGGTCACGCTGCGGGTGTCTGGGGGTCTCCAGCCTGCCCCTGCCCGTGGGGGGCAGCCACCCCGGGTGCCCAGCCCTGGCCCGGGCCTCCTGCCCACCTACCTTGGAGCCTGCTATGAGGGCGATGCCGATGGAGAGCTTGCGCTTCGTGCCCTCGCTCAGGAACTTGCTCAGGGCGTCCCGCTTGTCCTCCAGCGCCAGGACGTGCAGCATCCGCTGGACTTCTTCAGGGCACTTGTGGCGGGACAAGCCCTTCAGCTGCAACAATGGGGGTGGGGAAGTCAGGAGAGGGTCCCGGTGGGGGCGGGGGCGGGGGATGGGCTGCCAGGAGCCTGGCCTTGGTGCCGGCTCCTCCATCAGTGTGCCTGCCTGGTGCCCGGACTCCCTCCCGCCTCCCGGTGGGGGCCCCTGTCCGGCGAGCATTGTGCCAGGATATACATAAACTGGGCACAAGACTCTCACTACTTTTTGGGAAGGGGATGGACAAGAGGCGTTTGCATCTTGAACCACATGAGTATATGTCATATTAATACTAAGTATAGCATATTAAAGGGTCACGCATCACGACCGAGTGGGGTTACCCTGGGGGCCCGGGGCAGCTTCCACCCAGGGAAAACTCTGCATAAGTGTGGCATGATGAAGGGTGTGGCTGACCTCTGCCCCCAGTTCCTAGAAGGGCCTCTAAATCCGTGGGATGATGGGGGTGTCCTTGTTATTTGTGTCATACCCTCAGCCACACCTGAGCGGACATAACGGGTTGACTCAAGACCTGCTAGGGGTGAGGTGTGCAGAGGCTGCAGATGGAGTTCAGCCATGTCGTCCATCATTTGACCATTAGGGCCTATGTGATGAAACCCCAAGAAAACCTGGACACTGGGACACCTGGGAGGCTCAGCGATTTAGCACCTGCCTTAGGCCCAGGGTATGACCCTGGGGTCCTGGGATTGAGTCCCACATCAGGCTCCCTGCAAGGAGCCTGCTTCTCCTCCTTTTTTTTTTTTTTAATATTTATTGATTTATGATAGAGAGAGAGAGAGAGAGAGAGAAGCAGAGACACAGGAGGAGGAAGAAGCAGGCTCCATGCCAGGAGCCCGACGTGGGACTCGATCCCGGGACTCCAAGATCACGCCCTGGGCCAAAGGCAGGTGCCAAACCACTGAGCCACCCAGGTGTCCCCTCCTGCTTTTCCTTCTGCCTGTGTCTCTGCCTCTCTCTATGTCTCTCATGAATAAATAAATAAAATCTTAAAAAAAAAAAAAAAGAAAGAAAACCTGGGCACTTGCAGGTTAAGTGAGCGCCCCAGTATGCAGTCCTGTGCCAGTGGGGGCATGCATCCGGAGGACATGGGAGTTTCCTATTTGGGACTGTCCCAGACCTCACCCTGCTCATCTCTCGTTTGGGCTAGTCCTGATTTGCATCCTTCATAATCAAAGTGTGACCCTTGCCCTCTCCCCCTGCCTGAATGTTTAGGGAATAGTGTCCAGAAAAAGTCTCAAGACCTTGTGAGGTTGGGTCAGGGAGCTGCAGGCTGTCTTACTGTCATCCCCAAGAACAGACGCAGAGGAGACCCAGTGTGCCGTCCCCAGACTCACCCGAGCATAGAAGTAAAGATGCTCCGCTACTGTGAAGTTATCGAACAAGATATTGTGCTGGGGGCACCAGCCCATGCTCTTCCGGATCTGAGCCACATCGCAGGAAATATCATACCCGTTGATATATACCCATCCGCTGGAAGGAGCAAGGACACCTGGGAGCAAGCGGGAGGCACAGTCTAGGGTCATCGTCAGCCAGAGCACGTGGCGCTTCCAAGGCTCGACGACATCCTCCATGTGTTCGCAAGCACGTCACGGTCAGTGACATCCAAGGAGGGTGAGCCCTGTGACGGTGAACGAGGACGTGCAGGGGCGGGAGAGACAGGACGTGAGCCTCCTGCCTCTGAGGGGTGCCGGCCTGCCTCGGTGGGTACAACACACACAGGCACGTGTCAGGCAAAGACACGGTGATAAGCGATACAAGGGCAATGTGGTTTGGGGGGACAGTATCTGGGGCATCTAACCATTCTGAACTGAGACCCAGGACTGATGCGGCTCTGATTCCCAGTAAGCCCCGGGGAATGCGGGGTGCCCGTGGGGAGGTGTGGGCCTTCACAGCCGGGCCGTCAGGGCACTCTCACCCTTTATTCCATCTCCTTAGTTTAACTCTATTTGCAACAAAATTAAAAGAAGAAAGTGTAGCGAAGCACACAAAGGACGCAGGTCCCAGCCTGGACCCCCGACCCCTGTTCAGCATAGCATCGTGGATTCCTTCATGCACACGCTGACTCAAAGGTTAAAGTTTTTAGCAAAAACGGGAAAATACAGATTCCAGGGTTTTTTTGTTTTTTTGTTTTTTTAGTGTATGTGCTGCTGAAGAAGTAAGCACTAAATTCTGTTTTTTTAACTGGCATCCCCCCCCCAAAAAAGGAAAAATTGAGGCCATTTCTTCACATCCACAAAACTGATCTGGGTGGTGCAGCGGTTTGGCGCCTGCCTTTGGCCCAGGGCGCGATCCTGGAGACCCGGGATCGAATCCCACGTCGGGCTCCCAGTGCATGGAGCCTGCTTCTCCCTCTGCCTGTGTCTCTGCCTCTCTCTCTCTCTCTCTCTCTGTGTGACTATCATAAATAAATAAAAATTTAAAAAAATTTTAATTTGGGAAGGCTAAAAAGATTTCATTGTTATGAATACATGCCATTTATTTATTCAACCCGCACTCGTGGTTAAGTAGGGGGTTTGCAGTTTTTTACAAATCGGAACAGGTGGTATGACTTTGCCTTCTTCCCCAAGCATCTCCTTACTCCAAATCAATGTAAGTAGATTCGGGGCGCCTGCGTGGCTCAGTCAGTTGAGCGTTTCCTCTTAGTTTCGGCTCAGGTCGGGATCCCAGGGTCATGAGACAGACCCCCAAGTGGGGCTACGAGCTCAGCGGGGAGTCTGCTTGGGGTTCTCGCTCCCTCTGCCGCTGCCCCTCCGGTGGGAAGAGACGTGTGGGGCCGTGTTCACAGCTCCATGACGGCGAATGAGATCTAATTCCCCAGATTGACCATAAGACCCAAAGGTTCCCTTTTCCTCGTTCGGGTCACGTGAACAACCAGGTGCTACACAGACAGCAAGAGCGTCATATTCGGACGTCAGTGAAATCCGAGGAGGGGAGATGGAAGCACATGCGGGGAGTGCAGGGGCTCTTCCTCGGGGAGAGCTGCCCGGCGCATGTACCTGTGAGCATGCAGCACGTGGTGGTCTTGCCGGCCCCGTTGTGTCCCAGCAGAACGGTGATCTGCCCCTGGTACAGGTTCATGGTCAGACCTTTGACTGCCACATGCTTACTCTTTCCCGTCTGATACACCTGCGGAAAATTCACATGGCGGGCATGTGGTGTTCCTGAAGCATCTATGAACCACATCAAGTCGCCCTGAACTTGGATTTCCAGTCCACCCATGGGAATCCAAGGCGAATCTGGGAGGGCGCCAGGGTTTAGCTGCATGGGGCTGCGGAGGAGCCTGACGGGGGTGCAAACCCGGGGGCTTCTCCCTGGAGCCCCAGAGGCCAGAGCTCGAGGACGAAGGGCTCAGAGCTTGGCGGGGAGTCTGCTCCCTGCTTCTAGAGCCACACTTTGCCCTGACGTGGCCCAGCAGCTGAGAATTCCCGCCAGAACCGTGGGTCTGCAGACAGCAGGTGTGTGAACACAAGGGAAATCCCTGCTCGTGGAAGCCGCAGGCGAGCCTGGCTGCTGGGGCCGCTCGCGATGGACCTGGAACCCCCGGCCGCGTCGTGAGTCCCTGGGCTCCCATGTGACACCTACCCCCCCAACGCACACACCCAGCGCCCACAGCCACAGGAGGGCGGCACGAAGTGTGACAAGGCTGCAGCGTCCGGACACGGACACGCCTCTCCCTTGGACTCATCGCATTTGAAGATCAGAAAGTGCCAAAGGGGAAATTCTGCTCCGTGGGATGCGCCAGGGCACAGGGCTCACATCCAGGCGTCCTGCCCCAGGAGCGCTTAGTCACGCAGGGCTCAGCGCGCAGCAAAGGCTCAGCCAGCGCTGGCAACAGCCAAGCCCTCCCCATCTGGAAGCCGGGCCGAGCGACTGGATGTGGAAACCATGGGGATGGACGTCAGCCACCAAACAGCTGAGCTCCATGGGGTCCCCAGGCAGCGGTGCTGGCGTGGCCGGGGGTGGGAGGTGTTTCAGCCGGAATCATCCGGACCCTCTGTCCTCCCCCACTTTACTGCATGACAGGAAATGGGACGCGTGATGCTAGATTCCTATTTCAAGGATCCCCTCCCGGAAGGAAGCTAAGCCTCTCTCGGGAATGAATGTACCTTGTAACCACCAGGTTATTATCAGAATAAAACAAGCCTCTACACATGATTTCTTAAATTCTTAAAAGGAGATTTGTGAGTTCCTACCTTGTAGAGCTGTCGGATTTCAATCCCTTTCACCAAATCGGTAGGCTCTTCCTGAATGAACTTGCTTTCCGAAGCTTTGTCTGGGTCCCCCACGTCTAGCACTGACCGTGTGAGGGATGAAGACCGTCTCTGCCAGTGGGATGGCTAGACAGAAAGTCAACTACATTAAGGTGTTCGGGTGAATCGACCGTCTTCTTTGGGAACATAATACTTGGGTAAAATAAATCCTCCACCCCACCCCGCCAACCCCAACTCCCCGTGTTTCCTGGTACCAAACAGCTAATGGTGCCTGGAGAAGTCTAGCAACCTGTTCACGGACTCACTACCAATGAGCTGCATTTGAGCCCACAACTCATGGTCCTGAGGGTGGAGCGAGCGACAGGACATGCCCCACACCCGGGCTCCCGGTGAGCTGGGGAAGCCGTCATGTTGGCAGGCAGCCCCCTGGCCGAGGCCTGGAGAGATAGTGGGGTGGACGCTTCTCCACACTCCTGGAAGGGCCAGTGGGGCCACCTGTGCCCTTCTGACAGGACCACCTGCCTTGCAAATGGTGGGACGGGGCCGCTGGCAGGGCTGCAGGAGCACCGCATCCGCAGGTGAGCTCCACTTTGTGAGGACAACGTGGTCACCACGGGAGGCAGTAACTCTGAGAACTCATGGTGGGGGGTGCAGCCACGGGAGGCTGCACCTGCCGGCTTCCAGGGTCACACGGTCTCAGAGAGGGTCAGGACTACAACAGCCCAGAGGGGAAGGAGGCAGTGGTGTCCCGTGGGGACTTGCAGGGCCTGGCACGGGCGTGGGCACACCGGACATTGCAGACACGCTTGCAGCCTCTCTGCACGGGCGCCAGCGGGGGGCAAGGGTCGGAGGCAGACTCCTTTGTCATCGTGTTCCCTTGGCGACCACAAGCTGATGGGCTTGGGGTGAATCCGGGCTAGAGGAGCCCACTTGGATTTCCCGGGGCTCGAGGTTTCGATCAGGACACTGACACGGGTGAGGGTGTTGTGGGGCTGTACAAGGTGTCACATGGTATGTAGGACAGGAGCGCCGGTACTCACCATGACAAAGAAGTACCAGGGCTTGGGGATGCCGTACTCCCCCGGGAGGACGGCCTCCACGTACCAGGCCACCAGGCCGTATAGGATGGAGTCCAGGACCAGCATCACCAGAACATGGGAGAAGTTAAACTCCCCGCTCAGGCCGCCCACGTGCTTCCACCGCATGCCAGTGCCTGAGCCGAAGGAGGCACGACGTCAGTGCATGGGAGGTGCCCAGGCCACCCACAGGACTGGACTGTTGGCCTGGGCCGAACGCGAGGCACCAGAGGGGAGAGCCACCGCCACGAGTTTCTCCCCAAGAAAAAACATTTTCAGGATCCCTGAGAGGCGGGAGGAGGAGTCTGGTCATCCAAGGGTCTTCCCCATGCCCTGTGCCCGTCGCACTGCCTCTCGCTGGCTGGTTCTCTTGAAGCAAGGTGGGCGCAGGCGCCTCCTTGCCCTGCAGGCTCCGTGCCCCCCCCCCGGGGTACGTGCCCTCTGCGAGCATCCGTGCTGTGATCAGAGAGGGGCCCACTTGTGATTCAGTCGTCCCTGTATCTGCAGCATCAGCCCCAGGGTGGAGGAGGGGCCCGGGACCAGTTCCGGGACACGTAGGGAGGTGACTAACCTGTGTGATGCCAAGCGTCTAATCTGAGTGCAAGTTGACTAAACTCGTCATTTAAAGCATCCAAAGTTCTGAGCGTGTGCTGCCACCCGGCAGGCTGGTGGGGGCGGGAACCAGTGACCACGAGAGAGGTTTGAGTGGACTTCAGGTGAGCCAGCGGATGGGCTGGTGTGTTAGTGTCACACACCCATCAGGTGTGTCAGGGGGCCCCCGGGAGCCTGCACTTCCAACACCCTTTGGTGGGGGGCAGCTGCTGCCACTCGGGGGAGGGGGGAGGCGACCTCTGAGCCCCTTCCTGGCATGGGATCCCGTGACCTGTGTCTCTCTGTGTACCGGCCCAGGGCATCGCCTTTCGCTGCAGCTAACAACCAGACCTTGCCCGACTGGGACGGGTTCCAAGGCCGCAGTGGCCGCTGAGCACACTTAGCTCCCGAGAGCCAGGTCCATCCCTACCCAGTGCAGGTCCACAGGGTCCGAGTGGCAGAGGGCAGGGCTCCTCCCCACCTGGGCAGGTGCGCGATTGCCGAGTGACCTTAGGTATTTACTGTGGATGCGTGAACTGGAGCTTTAACAGGCAAGCCACAGGAAATGTCCAGGTGACCTGCCCCCTCCCTGCCACCAGTTGCCCCAGAAACCCCCAGCGTGCACACCCCACACCCACACCCCTGGCGGGGTGTTTGCAGGCAGCATCTGGCTGGGTCTGGCCTCTTAGCCAAGCTGGCCGCCTCCCTGCCATTGGTCAGCGCGACATTCATGTTTCGTGACGACTGCTGCTCCAGATGAAAAGCTACCGTCTTGCCAGCGTTTTACTATTTGTTCCAAACTTTTGG
The DNA here is from genome assembly GCF_048418805.1 of Vulpes vulpes. Taxonomy (NCBI): domain Eukaryota; kingdom Metazoa; phylum Chordata; class Mammalia; order Carnivora; family Canidae; genus Vulpes; species Vulpes vulpes. The sequence goes on from NC_132782.1 coordinate 113,639,928, forward strand.
TTCTTTCTCTCCTCTTTTCCTCTTTTTTTCTTGCATTCATAGAGAATCTTTGCATGATTCAATTTTATTTCCACTGCTGATTTATTATTTATACATCTAGTGTTGTTGCAGGGTTTACGGTATTCGTCTTTAACCAGAGTGTGTCATCAGATGACGTTTCAGCTCCTCGCAGGTCCTGTGAGGACCTTACACAGAGTCTCCCCAGCCTCCCCACCCCCACTGTCACCCCACATCTTCTGCACGAGCTCTAGATGCTATAGGTTCCTCCTGCTTTTGCTGTAGACACTCAGTCCTCTCAGAGCAAAAAAAAAAAAAAAAAAAAAGTCAAATCAAAACAAAACAGTACAAAAACCATGAAAAACAAAGTATTTTCCATTCCTGGTGCTCCTAAGTGCTGCATGCAGATCCACGCTTCGGTCTGCTATTCTTTTTGCCTGAAGATCTCAGCATTTCTTGCAATGTCTCCTCCCCATCAAGTCTGTCAGCTTCTGTTCCTTTGAGACAGCCTGTCTGTCGCTCACTTTCCGGCGGCTTGGCAGGGTTTGGCCCGAGCGCATAACCGGGTCCCCGCGTCGTGTCCTGGCTTGTGTGCACCTGTGGCCCGCTGGGATTCGCTCTTCCACGGAGTGCCTACTCGAGCCCCCTGCCCCGCGCTTTACTGCAAATCCTCACATTTAACTGATGTGTAGGAATTCTGTACGTACTCTGGACACGAGAGCGTTCTGTGGGTTCGATGTGTGTCTGTCGGCCTCTGTCCTCCATTCTGTCTGTGGCATCTGAAGGTCAGATGTATCTGTCTTTGTGGTCGGTTATATTTTGTGTCTTGCTTGATGAGGAATCTTTCCGGCCTCGAGGACAGGGTGTCCTCTTCTGTGTCGTCTCCGAAAGCTTTGTAGGGTTTTGACACTGAAATTGATTTCTGCATACTGTGCACTGGTTCTTCCCCCAGAAGGTTCTCCAGGGGCTCTCATGCCACCTCCTGACCCCCACTGCTCCCTAGCACCACTTGGGCCTTTCTTTCCTGTTCTCTCAGTCTCTTTGTCAATCTCTAGCCTATGTTCAGGCTCCTGTGGTCACTCTGATGAAAAGTAGTTTTTAAAAAAATTTTTAATTAAAAATAAATTTATTTATTTATTTTAATTTAAATTTTTTAATTTAAAAAAACCATTCATTTTTTTAATTAAAAATTTAAAATATATTATTTATTTATTCATGAGAGACACAGAGAGAGAGGCAGAGATACAGGCAGAGGGAGAAGCAGGCTCCATGCAGGGAGCCCGACGTGAGACTCGATCCTGGGACCCCAGGATCACACCCTGACCCAAAGGCAGATGCTCAACCACTGAGCCATCCTGGTGCCCCAATTCCTCAGGCTTCTTGTGAGATTTCCTCCTGCCCCCTCGGTGCTTACTTTTACGCTGGTGCGTCTGGTGTATATTTCTTCTTATTACTCTTGTCTGGGATTTGCTGGGCCTCCTGAAATCCAGTCTGGCGACAGATGTGGGCCCCATCTCTTCAGAACCTCTGCTCCTTGCTCTTCTCTGAATGTTTTCTCAACTCTCTTGCACATTTTAACATCTTTTCCATTCTCTTCGCTGCCTCCTGCGTCGTTTCCTCTAACCTACTCCCAGCCCATAACCGTCCCTCGGCTGTTTCAGAGTGACTGTTAACCTATCCACTCAGTTTTTTATTTGGTTGGTTGCAGTTTGCATTTCCCAGAAGAGGTATTTCGCCCTTATTCCTGCACATATTTTCAAAGATGCCTTTAAAAAAAAAACCACACCTCCCGAGCATTATTGTTTCATAATCTGTGTTTTGATCCCCAAACAGGAGGACTTTGTGAATCTATTTTACTTTCTCCTGTTTCTGTTGGTTCTCATCCACGGTGGCTTATTTCCTTATGTTTTCAGGTGCTTTTTACTGTGCTGTGTTTTACCCTTGAGAACCCATCTGTGGCGATTCACCACGATGGGGATGAAAGTGCATCTGCCGGGTGCCTGAGTGGGGGTTTCCCTTGTCCCAGCACCGCCTGAAATCACGTCCCTGCACCAGGGTCCCTGGACAGGCTCCAGGGTGACCCTGGGCTGCAGCTCCTCCAGATAACCAGCCTCTAACCTGTTCTTGGGGGCAGTTTTCTCATTTGCTTTTTCTCCCATGATGCGGTTGGCACCAGGGCACCTTCCCCAAGGCCCTCTGGTCTATGGGGCCTCAGATACACATGCAAGGAGAGACTTCCCTGCTCCCCTTCCAGAAAGCCGGCACCGGGATCCCTGGGTGGCGCAGTGGTTTGGCGCCTGCCTTTGGCCCAGGGCGCGATCCTGGAGACCCGGGATCGAGTCCCACATCAGGCTCCCGGTGCATGGAGCCTGCTTTGCCCTCTGCCTGTGTCTCTGCCTCTCTTTCTCTCTGTGACTATCATAAATAAATTAAAAAAAAAATTAAAAAAAAAACAAAAAACAAAAAACAGAAAGCCGGCACCTCCGTTGCTGGCCAGGCTGGGCCGGGCCGGGCCGGGGCTGAGGACTTCAGCTTCATCCTGGTCCTGTCCCTTGCAGGTGGTCCACACCCAGTGACCGCGGGTGGCAGCGGCGGAGGCCCGGCCACTCGGCCCAGTGCTCCTCCAGTGGCCAAGGTGTCAGGGCTGCATGTAGCCCTGCCTAGCTTGGCTCCCCCTCTCCCCCAGAGGATGTCAGCAGCCGAAGCAACCCAGGTGCCTCAGCTTTCAACACACGGGCTCCATAAACATCCCTATTCATTCCCTAACACATGAGGAATCAGAGATACTATTTTAAATCTACTTCCCCCTGTACTTTTTTTCTTTTTTTTTAAAGATTTTTATTTATTTGAATGAGACCACAAGTGGTGGGGAGTGAGGGGCAGAGGGAGAAGGAGAAGCCGACGCACCACTGAGCAGAGAACCGGACCCGACGCAGGGCTCTGTCCCCAGGCCCTGGGATCATGACCTGAGCTGCAGGCAGGTGCTTAACTGACTGAGCGTCTCAGGAGCCCCTCAAAGGATTATTTGTAACGTGTGGTCTCGTCGATGCTTTGTTAAGGAAAACCACTCAGCTGCAAAACCTTCTAGTCAACTGCACACCCTTCATTATATTTTAAGCAGCCATACCCTGTTTAGACCATCCTAACTTCACAAAGACACTAACTGGTAGACGGTGCCTCTGACCAGGTCACTGGAAATCATCCCAGTTGCGGTAAGAGGACCCGCCAACTGGATCCGGCTTGGCGTCCTATTCCTGCCCTCTGAACCTACACTTCCTAGTCCGGAACCAGGACTCTGGTGATAGGAGCCAACGCGGAGTTGTGAAGACGCATGAAGATGCTCGCTGCAGTGTCCGCGCCAGGCCACCTCAGTGTCTCCGAGATGTGGGACAGTGTCGCCCAGAGCGTCCACTGAGCTCAGCGGGCGTCGGCCTTCGTAGGTTAGCTGCGACATTCCGCAGTGACTGTCGTCGGCATTCTGAGGAATTCTTCCAACCCCAGAACGTAAGACACGCACAGGCGGAGGTACGCTTCCGAAGGTGAGACTTGCGAAGACAGTAGGCCAGCACCGAGGGACAGTGCCCCCGCTGACCCCGAGGTAAATGGCCCTGCGTGATCTGTCAAGTTCCAAACGCGTTCGCTGAACTAAGCGGTGAATCTGTGTCTTTTAGATGTGTCACTATGTAGGCTTATAATTTCCTGAGTCATTAATACGCTTTAGTTTGGCTCCCGAACCAGGCCGTGAGCTGCCGGTGGGAACCGCGTCCTACGACCCACCGCGCTCGCCAGACGCTGTAAGGGCTCGCGACGCCGAGGGGGCCAGCACGAGCCACTTGGGAAGGCTGTGGGCCTGGCCTGGGAGCAGGGGTAGAGCTTCCAGGCCGCTGCCCTGGGGACATGGGGGGCTCACCTCTGATCTCGAAGGAGGAGATTAGCCGGACTCCTAGCGCCATGGCGATGTTGGAGAGGAGACAAAAGGCCACTTTTTGGAAGTAGGTCCTCTGGGGGTAGCTGAAAGTCAGGTACAGGTACGGAAGGTAAGTGAAGAAGAAGATGATGCCTCCGGCAGCGGTTGCTACATGAGCTGCGGGAAAACAGGACAGGAGCCCATCAGCCCTGCACGAGGGGACACAAGCCCCTTCCCGCCAGGGCCCGCCGCAAACCCTCTCCTTCCAGGACAGCAGCCCGTCACACGGCCCTAGGCCAGCACAGCATCTACCAGCCTCTCAGGGACCCTTCATGTCCTCCTTGTTTTTACAGAGGAGGAAAATGAGGCTTGGCCACGGGAAATACATTGGCCCAGGTTCATGGAGCTAGTAAACCACAGGTCACGGACTCCGGGCTCTGCAGGCGCCAGCGTGGTAGCTCCGGATTGGGAGCCGCGGCCAGTGGGAGATGAGCTCAGGTGTGATTTCAGGAAGTCGAGAGAGCGGGGACATAAGATTGCATCCACCAGAGAAGGAGCCCCGTTAGGCATTGGGCAGCCCTGCGCGAACCTGGCTCTGCACTACGGCTGACCTTGGGTCTTTTTTTTTTTTTTTAAGATTTATTTGTTTATTTATTTATTTGTTTGTTTGTTTATTTATTTATTTATTTATTTATTTATTTATTTATTTATTTATTTATGATAGACAGAGAGAGAGAGAAAGAGAGGCAGAGACACAGGCAGAGGGAGAAGCAGGCTCCACGAAGGGAGCCCGATGCAAGACTCGATCCCGGGACCCCAGGATCGAGCCCCGGGCCAAAGGCAGGCGCCAAACCACTGAGCCACCCAGGGATCCCCTGACCTTGAGTCTTGTCTGACTTCTCTCTGAGTTTCAGGTTCTTCTGTAACAAGTGTTAGGAATTGCTGACATTTACTAAGCTCTTACTATATACCAAGGACTGTTCTCAGCTCTTTACACATAATATCCCATTTAATCCTCATAACTAAGTATAAATGCTGTGATTTTCCCATTTCACAGAAGGGGAAACGGAGGCACAGGCTGTGGATTTGCTAAGGTCAGGGTCCACACAGAGATTCAAAAGCAGCCCCGTGAGGCCGGAGCAAGAGCTATTGGCCTCAGTGAGAAAGGAGAAAGGCTGCGGGTGTCGGTGGGCAGTGGGGAGGTTGGACACTGCAGCCTCAGAGAGGCAGGGGACGGTCTGACCAGGGGACGTGGGTGCATTGCAAGGTGGTAGCCAGGGGGCCTCCCCAGGGCCAGTCTACACCGGGGAGAGTTTTTCTCCAGCCAAGCTCTGCAGCTCAGGTGTTGGCACGGGGTAGGTGGGGAGCTTGGTGGGACCGGGGTGGAGGATTTGCAACACGAATTCAGTGCAGGGCTGATGGTGTAGAGGAGTCAAAGTGGGGATGGGCCATGGGCTCAGAGCCCCTGAGGAAGCTGGTGAGGCTCACGCTGATGGATGGTGACAAGGTTAGGGCCAATGGATCAGGCGTCCTGATAGCAGACAATGAATTACTGGAGGAGGCGAGTGCAAGAGGGAAGGGGTACACAGGGAGCTGTGGGGTCAGGAGTGAGGTGATTGGGGTCAAGATTCTGGTGAGTCGGCGACACCCTCCTCCTGCAAGGGGCTGAGTGTCCTGGGCAGCGAGGGAAGAGGCGTGATCTGAACTGAGCGCACCTTCCCCCTGCAGCCATGTGGTGGGACAGGGGTTACGGCGGCCCTAGCAACCTTCAGGGCTCACCAGTGGGGAGTTTCCTGGGCCACCGTTATAAGTCACAGATTTTTACATCATCCGGGATTTTTACATCTTACGTGTTTCAACCCATTGCAAGCATTATTCTTTTTGATGCTCAAGATGCCCTGTCTTAGGTGAGCGGAAGCATCTTCAGGTTGGCTCGTTCATCCTTTAGACATCATCCCCTTGGTCTCTGGAAGCCTGCTCGCTGTGGTCCACAATGTCCAGAGCTCATACCGAATGTTCCCTAGCTCAGACTTCAAATCAGCTGTCCCCCCACAGAGCCCTGGTTCTGCGCAGAGGCCCTCAGAGGCCACAAGGGCCACTAAGGTGTCTAGCGCTCCTGGGCTGCCACTGTTTTTAGGTCTTCTCAGGAATCATGATGAGAAATATATTCGTAGAAGATGAGCTCATACCAATAATTCTAATTGATATTTATGATTATAGGGTTTTCCTTAACATCTTTGGCATCTCGTCTCTTATAGACTTGCTCTTGAATTCTTGGTTTCTATGTGTTTTGCTTTATCTTCTGCTGTAACTGTATCACTTTCAAAGAAATAATACCAACACTACTCCTAAATACTGAGAATACTAACACAGCTAAAGATTTCTCTGCCATTCCTTTATCCTTAAAATATCTGTCACAAGAGATATATAATTGAAATGCTATGTTTTAAAGGCAGTTGAGGTAATTGCTTACTTTGTGAAGTAATTACTTTCAAGCCCCTAACTTGAAAACATTTATTTCTGTTGGTTTTCAATTCTTAGAAATTGCTTCTATAATTTCCTTTGTCCCCCCCACTATTTTCCCAGTTGTTTACGTGGTGTGGTGGGCAGAATGAAGGCTTCCCAGGGATGTCCAGTCCTGACTCCTGAACCCTCATGGCTTTACGTAGCAGATGGACTTTGCAGAGGAGGTTAAGAATCTTGAGATGAGGAGATTATTCTGGATTGTCTGGGTGAACCCGATGTCACCACAAGCACCCTCAAAAGGGGGTAGGCGTGCCAGAGTGAGGAGAGGTGAAGGAAGGGGAGAGAGCGGTGAAGACAAAGGAAGGAGCGTGAGCCTGGGAACACAGGCATCAGGAAGTGTTCTCATTCTCCCCTCGTGTCTCCAGAAAGAACACAGCCCAGAGAAATGCACTTTAGACTTTGGTTGTAAAGTAATGAATATGCGCTGTTTTTAACTACGAAGTATGCAGTAGATTGTTAGAGGCAACAGGAACGTAACACGCATGTTTAGAAGTCAAAACTGTGTAATAATTCGCCTCTTAAATGATATCATTGGCCTTCATTAGCATACGCTTTGCTCACATATATCTCTACCCCTCCCCCTTTAAATTGTCATTGAGACAGATTCTAACTTTATATGTTGAGCACCCACTAACACAGATTTATATTTTCATGCTTTTGCCTTTTAAATCATATAGGAAAGAGAAGAAGACTTACAAACCATAAATACAAAAACACTGGCTTAAGTTACCTTGACCAGTGGTCTGTGTTTCTTCTTAAGGCCTCGAGTTGCTATCTTGTGGCTTTTCATTTCTGCCCAAATAATCCCCTTTAGCCAGGCTTCTGGTAATAAACGCTCCCCACTTCTGTTTATCTGAAAATGTCTCAATTTTGTCTTCGTTCTTTTTTTTTTTTTTAAGATTTTTAATTTATTCACGAGAGACAGAGAGAGAGAGAAGCAGAGACACAGGGAGAGGGAGAAGCAGGCTCCCTGAGGGGAGCCCGATATGGAATTTGATCCCAGGTCCCAGGGATCACGTCCCAACCCAAAAGCAGATGTTCAACCACTGAGCCATCTAGGTGCCTCTCGTCTTCATTCTTAAGGGATAGTTTTGCCAGATATAGAATTCTTGGTTGAGTTTTTTCCCCCCTCAAGATTTAAAATGCCATCTCATTACCTTCTGGACCTCATAGTTTCTGAAGAGAAATCAGCTATTAATCTTACCGAGGATCACTTATATGTGAGGAGCCTCTTCTGCTTTCAAAATGATCTTTATGTCTTTGAGTTTTGACAATTTGAATGACTCTTGGTGTGGATCTCTTTGAGTTTAACCTGCTTGGAGTTCACTGAGATTCTTTGGTTTATAGATCCATGTTTTTCATCACATTTGGGGCATTTCAGTCATTCTTTTTTTTTTTTTTTTTTTTTTTTTAGATTTTATTTATTTATTCATGAGACACACAGAGAGAGGCAGAGACACAGGCAGAGGGAGAAACAGACTCCCTGCAGGAAGCTTGATGAAAGACTGGATCCCAGGACACCGGGATCCTGACCTGAGACGAAGGTAGACACTCAACCACTGAGCCACTCAGGTACCTCAGTCATTATTTCTTTGAATATTTTTCTTCATTTTTTCTTTCTCTTTTTTTTTTTCTTATTCTGGGACTCCAGTGATGTGTATGTTAGTATGCTAGGTGTATCTCTCAGATTCTGTTCCAACCAAGAAAATCCCAGCACCATCTGGTTTCACTGGTGAATTATACCAAATATTTAAAGAAGAATGAACATCAAACCCTCTCAAAGTCTAGACCAGTAAAAAATAAAGGTGAATAAAATTGTGTTAATTTTTTCCTTCATTCTATCCATGTGGTATATTACATTTACTGCTTTTCTTTTTTTTAAAGATTTTATTTATGAGAGAGAAGGAGAGAGAGAGGCAGAGACACAGGCAGAGGAGAAGCAGGCTACATGCAGGGAGCCTGAGTGGGACTCGATCCCGGGACTCCAGAATCATGCTCTGGGCCAAAGGCAGGCACCAAACTGCTGAGCCACCCAGGGATCCCCATACTGCTTTTCGTATGTTGAATTATTCTTGTATTCTTGGTATAAATCCCCCTTTGGATGGTCTGTGATCATTTAAATGTGCCATTGAATTTAGTTTGCTAGTATTTTGTTGAGGATTTTTACATCTCTATTCTGAAAGAATACTGGTCTGTAATTTTATTGGTCTGATGTCTTTTCTGGCTTTGGTATTAAGGTAATCTTGGCCTACAGAATGAGTTTGAAATATCTGCGTTCTTATTTTTTAGCTTTCAGTTTTATTTATTCTGGATACAAGTCTCTTATGATATATATTACTTGCAGATGTTTTCTCCCAGCCTGTGGGTTATCTTTTCACTTTCTTAATGGTATACTTTGAAGTACAAAAGTTTTTAATATTGATTTAGTCCAATTTATCAATTTTCCTTTTTATGACCTATGCTATTGGTGTCATGTCTAAGAAATCACCATCTAGCCCAAGATCACAAAGATTTTTGGCCACATTTTCTTTTAAAGGTTTGTAGTTTTAGCCCTTATATTTGAGTTTATAATCCACTTTGAATTTTTATGTATGATGTGATGTAGAGGTCCAACTTCATTCCTGTGTACGTAGATACCTCACTATTTCATCACCTTTTGTTGAAAAGACTATTCCTTGCCTGTTGAATTGTCTTGGTGCCTCATCAAAAATCGATTGATCATAAACTCTGAGTTGTGTGGTGTATTTTTGCTTTCACTTGAAACTCTTACCTGCTATTTGCTTTCCACTCTGGTCTTGCTTTACTGTGCTTCTGACCTCATTGGTTTTGTTTTTTGTTTCTAGCCCTCTGCTTATTTCTCATGCTTGACCACAAGTTCAGTTTTTTGGGTTTCAACCTTCAGCACCACGTTAGCCTTAGCTTTCAAGCATCCTTTGATACTCATGTTCCAAGGTCCCCACATAACTCTCTTACTTGACCCTCCCCCCCACCATGTTTGCCCCTGAACAATTGAGGGATAGTGGGGGAACTCGGTATAGAGTTTGAATCAGGAGACAGTGTTCAGGCCTAGTCAACCTCCCAAGAACCCACTCCCATCTTGGCAGAGTTGGTATTTGCCAGGGCCCACATATTAGAACATTAGAAAATTACATTACATTGTAATGTAATTACATTACAATACATTACATTGATGTAAAATATTCACAAATGTAAGCAATAAACTGCATGGCCTCATTTATACCATATTTTGATTTTTCCCCAAGTTCTCTAAAGCCCTTCCTCTTTTCTTCTTCTTTTTTTTTTTTAAGATTTTATTTATTTATTCATGAGAGAAAGAGGCAGAGACACAGGCAGAGGGAGAAGCAGGCTCCATGCAGGGAGCTCAACGTGGGACTTGATCCCGGGTCCTCAGGATCAGGCCCTGGGCTGAAGGCGGCACTAAACCACTGAGCCACCTGGGCTGCCCAAGCCCTTTTTTCTTTTGTCACCAACTGTTGGACCTACCCTCCACTAGTGTTTTTATCTCTACCTCTTCTATTTGAACCAGGAGTTAATTCTCCCACACTCTGACTTTGACCCCATTTCCTGTTATTTTTGTTCCTAGTAGTTCATCGATTCTACCAATAGTTTTAGAAGTAACACCCATCCCAACAGGACCAAAGACCCAGGAACTTCAGTCTTACTATGGTATCTTAGCCACCCTACCATTGTGCCCAAATCCACAGTCAAGACCTGGAAAACTATCTGAACTGATGCCTTACCCCTCATTTCCTTCCTGGTTGGGACTTGACCCCATTTGTAGCCATTTGAAATGACATTTAGATGCCAAATGAAGCATAAAAACATACATACATGGAGGTGGATCTCTAAGCCTCTAACAAGGAATGGAAATAATCCATTGCTAAAGTAGCCAGAGGAGAAGTGAAAACCTGGCTTTGGAGGAGTGATCATTCATGCTGTAGGTGACTTCAATAGCAGTGCTTTCACAAACAGAAGTCATAAACACCCTCCCTGACAGAAAATTGTATCAGGACTCACCTTTTTGGAAGAATGTGCTGATCATGAATGCAAATAAAATCGTGGCAGTGGCAAAACACAGTAGAAAAACGAATATCAAGCTAGGATCACTGTTTCTGAACACCACCACACCATGCACCTACGGAGCAGTCATAGACACATGTCGTTTTTGCATGGAGTAATAAAGAGAAAGCATGAAATAGCCATATACAATGCAGACATTTTTTAAAAACTCACAAGATTTTCCTAAATTAAACAACAGATTTTTTTTTTTTTAAGGCAGACTTTGAGCCAGTATCCATGACCATTTACAAATGATGCTGTGCCCATGTATCTTTTTTTAAGAAACCATGAGTTTCATGAAATTCAATTTTTGACCCAGGGTGAATCTTTTTTGCTTTAATGACAAAGTTTATCCCATTTGTCATTATCACTATTACAGATGACTATAGTCTGTCGTCTCCTCGTTTTAATACTTTCTGGGCATTTTCTTTGTTTTATGTATTTTGCCGTGTGGTCTGGATTTTCTTGCCTTCCCTTATCCCAAGTGCCCCAATTTTGGTAATTTAGAAGGTAAATTTTCATATATTCACATGGTGGATTATAATTTAATCATTAAATGAAAGTTAGCAGATTGGAATGCCAGATTTCAATGACAGCATAGAAAGAAAATTTAACAAGGTAGCATGGGCCTAAGAGATCGTCCTCATCTTTTATAATAACTGTTTTCAGCCATCTGTGGAGTATAAAATTTGTAATGTTTTAGAATTTATGAAATACATCTTTTGGAATTCCACTTTCTTAATGAAATTGATCACACCCGTGTCTAGTCGTCGCAGACCTGGGAACGGAGGGAGGGCAGGGCTCTCCCAGTCCAGCGCCTGGTCCCCCCGGAGTTCATTAAGTACTACCACGCATCCACCTGAGGCTTTCCAAGTGTTCATCACTAGCTGTGCTCTCATCATATGCCGAATCTCAGCACCACCACCCACACCTCTGCATGGCTGAGCACATCCCAAGGGCCCAGAGACATGTACCTCTATGCAGAAGAGGATGGTCATGAAAGAGATGACAACGAGGGTCGAAATGAAGAAAAGGATGAACCAGGCAGCCCAGTGTTGCCAGTTGTTCACTCCCATAATGCACATGTACTCCTAGGGAAAGCAGAAGAGCCATTGGGTGGAGACATCCGAGGCAGCCTCACAGGCCACCTCCATCAGACTGCACCGTGCATTCAAGAACATGGAGCAAACCAGACATGGTGGGTCAGGTGAAGCCAGGTCCCTCTTGGATAGCCACCAGCAGGCTATTTCTGTACATAGTCATAAGAATCAATCAAAGGAGAAGAAAATTAAAGAGTGAGAAGGTAGATTGTCTACAAAGAGTAAAAGATGAGGAAATAGAGGGTGGGCATCAGAGCGCAGAAAGTAGAAGCTCTCCGGATCGGCCTTGTGTTGGGCTGGGGCTCCCTGGAGAGTGCTCCTAGCTGCAGCAACAAGAGAGGGAGTGACTCCTGGGGGGTCATTCTCCTCCTGTGCATTTCTCAGGGAGTCAGTCTGTAAGCATTTCTTGAATAGCTGCCACAGGCGAGCCCCACAGCAAGGACTCCTGTCGTAAAAACAGATGGGGTCGCCTGAATTGCAAGCAAGTCAAATGATGAAAGAACATCCCCCTTTCAACCCACCTTGGAGGCGACACCTAGGCAACCTCCTCCCTGCCTTGGCCTCATTCCCACTCTGGTCATTTTTCATGAGTGCTTCCACACTGTCCCTAGGCCTGCATCCCACGTCCGGTGAGGTTACCTTCATCCTTCTTTCTTTCTCCAGGGCAATAGAATTGATGATGATGAGCTCGATGCAGATGAAGCTGAGCATGAGCAAAAGAGGGAACTCATTCTGAAGGATCAACAAGAACTTGTCTTGGATGTGGGCTCCATGGGGGAATCTCTTCACAAGCACTGTGAGGTCCTCAAACATCCGGGTGGTCGCATTGTGGGCATGGTGCTGCATGATGGCCTTGTCCAGGGCATGCTGTATAGCCAGGAAGCCTTCCTGGTTGTATCCTACATGAGAACACAGTGGACAGCAGGCATAAGAGACAGGAAGACTGAAGGTGCAGAACCCCCGAGGAGTCAAAGGGGTGTGGCTAATGATTCATGACAACACACAGACAGGAGAAGGACAGGCTCTATTGTGTCCACATGCTGCCATGTAGAAGGAGCAGAGTCACAATGGACCCCCCTGTGCCTGTGATGGCCATCTTTTTATCAGGAAACAGGGCAAAGATGTCCTGAGTAGATGGAAGAACAGGGGACATGCAATACAACACTCCTGCATGGTAGGGTCACCTCCTCTCTGCTATGTGCCTCACTTCAGGAAATGGTGCCCTCTCTGCACTTCTAATCATCTGGAACGTATGAGATGGTTAGATTCAAAGCACTTGGGAGACACAGCCCCCCTCACCAACTGTGACCTGTCTCTGAGCCGTCACTGCTGTGACCCCAGAATTATGGGCATTGGATTTTGCTGCCACACCTCAAAAACAATCTTTACCATAAGCAGCCCTTATTTTGATACGGTGTCATTGGTGGGCTAAGGTCAGCTTTTGGGAAACATAAGTTGAAGGGCCCAGACCTCTGGTTTGGAGGTCTTGTAAGAGATAATGGCCCCACCTCCAAGTGAGGGTTACTGGCCCTCCTTATGGGCAGAGCCAGGGTGGGGCGTGCAGCAATGAAGTGGAGGTGACCAAGGTCTCCTGGTGGCCCAGACCTACGCAGACCCCCTGATCCTCCAGGATGAGAACAAGAGGAACAAACTGTCCATAATAAAATCCTGGGAACCGGGATCCCTGGGTGGCGCAGCGGTTTAGCGCCTGCCTTTGGCCCAGGGCACGATCCTGGAGACCCGGGATCGAATCCCACGTCGGGTTCCCGGTGCATGGAGCCTGCTTCTCCCTCTGCCTATGTCTCTGCCTCTCTCTCTATCTCTGTGTGACTATCATAAATAAATAAATAAATAAATAAATAAATAAATAAATAACTTTAAAATCCTGGGAACCATCACATGGTCTTGACTGCATGTAGGGGAGTTTCCTTTGCAGAATGGCTGGTATCCTTTCCAGAACCACAAAAACCATAAGCACCTTGGATTTGCATTCCCACTTGCCAGGCTTGCAGGCCCAAGGCGTCACATCAGTTGTGTGGTCATCCTACAGTGAGGTGTGGGTTCTCAGCTTAGTTTCCTACGAGCAGGGGCATCTCCCTGAACCACCTTGAACAAAAGAGGGAGACCAAAAACTCTCCAGTGCCGTGGAGAGCATGTGTCCCTCAGGAGAGGATGAGCGGGTGTCCATGCTGTCCCGTGGTAGCTCCCCCAGCCTGCAGAAAGCTAAAGGCAAATAAATATTTTTATAAGCAAACACTAGTACATACAGAAGCATACAAATCATCCTTGTTCCTGTAAAATGCTTCCGTCCTTCCACCAAGCAGTTCAGCATCACTACAAGGCAATCAAACGCTTACCTGCTGCTTTAACTTGCCCTAGAATGAAAGCATTTTACCCAGTGACACATTTCTAAATGTAATTTGTTCAACCTCTTCTGGAACGTTGGGGACCAGGCTGCCGCATGCATGGCCACGCACACGCGCCTCCTCACCAGGGAGTCCCCCGTCAATCTGTCCAAAGGCCCGTGGCGCTTGGCTGGGGTTACGAGGGTAGAGGAGGGACGTGCCCCAGCCTTCCAGGGTATCATAATAGGACGTCAGCTTTGAGGTTAAGGAGTTCCTCTGAATGCAGCTGAAGCGCAGGCGGTACTTGATCTGCGGAGGACAAAGGGAGGACAACCGTGGTCACAAGGTCCTGATACTCAGGGGGATGGAAGGGACGGCTGTCCCCTCCGGAGAGCGCACCATGCTCTGCCACGACCCTTCAGAAAGGCAGCCCCGAGCCCCAGGCCTCCGAGCGGCCACGGTTCGGACAAGTGACTTGACCTTCTTGTCTTGGTTTTCTCATTAGTAAAACGGTGATGCTTGCAAGGCACCCTCCCAGTGGTACCGTAGGATCAGTCGGGTGATCCCTGGGGTGTACCTGGCCTTCCTTGGTGCTCGGAAAGTGTTGCGGGCTGTTTAGAGACACCTCTATCCCTGGCTTCCAACACCCCACGCGAGTTCTAACAATCAGGACACGACTGTCCGGCACAACACACCACCTGCCACATTTGAGTCCACGTGACTCGCCGTGGCGGCAGCTCCGTTCCTGGCTCTCTCCTGGGCACAGACTCTTAAAGCTCCCGAGTCAGGAACTGCTATGAATCCCGCTCTGCTGGTAAGGAAACTGAGGCCCCGAAATGCTAGTGCCCCTCCCACAGCTACACAGCCCCTAATGAAGCAGCTGGAGCGCACGGCCCTCTTCCCTGGGCTGGAGGGTCCCCCGAGCAAGGCTGCCCCGGTTAGGAACTGGAGAATGGGGAGGGGCGCCCGCGTCCAGGCTGGAGGATGCGAGCCCAGGAGCGTCGGCCTGCCCCCTCCGGAAGGAAGTCAGCAGGCAGGTGACACGGTGGACGCAGGGCAACAGAGGGGCCGCTCAGGTGGCAAGACTCCCTAATGGACCCCCCGCCAAGGCTGGGGCGCCCTCAGGCTGGCACAGGGAGGCTGTCCTTACCTCCAGCGGCAGGGGCTGCTGCCTGTCGTTGAAGCTGTGATCCAGCACGATTCCAGCCAACACGTAGAAGGCCCTGGGATCCTGGATTATGTAATTTTCAAATAAAGGCACTGAAGGGTAGCCTAGAACTGCGGAGAGAAACCCCGTCGGCGTGGGCGGGGGCTGGCAAGGGCCTGCCCGGCCGCCCTCCCCGTCCTCTCTGGGCAGGTGCTCCTGGGCACATGCTCCTGCGCGCTTCTGGCGCCCGAGCTGGGGGGGTGCGAGCCTCACTCACTGCCCCGGCCTCCTGCACACACGCAGCCTGCGGGGCGGCGGCGCACAGGCCGGTGGCGGTGGCCCGAGCGACCCCTAGGGTCCCGGGGCCCAGCTGGGCTGCCGGCGGTGGACTGGGTGCTTGGCCACGTTGGTGGGGAGCTGGCCGGTGTTTGTCTTCACGGTCACGACAACCCAATGTGCACGGACGGAGCTGCCCTGAGGACACAGATAATTGCCATGGGCACCTGCTGTCGCCTGTGCCCAGGCCGCATGCACGATCCTCTCAAAGGAACTCCTCCTCAAAAAGTGCCAGGTGCCACTCGAAGTCCCGCTTCCTCGCCGCCCCCAGGTCCCCACCCTGCTCCCCGTCCCGGAGCCGGCGTGTCCACGCGTCCACGCGGTGGTGCTCTTCCACCGCCTGCCCCGCAGGGACCTGCGTGCTGCTCACCTCCCACAAGCAGCCGTCCCTGCAGGACGCGTGTCTGAGCACCTCTGTCCCCTGCCGTCTGTGGCTCCATCGCCCCCTTCCAGGAACCGCCGTGGTGCGGGCGGGATGTCGGGGTCCCTCACAGCCACGACCTCGCGGCTCACACTTCCCAGCTCTTCATCCTTTTGCTTGACACTGTCATGCACCGCCGGGACCTCGGCTCCTGGACCGCCTGCTGGCTGTCCCACCTGCCCACCCTGTCCCTTCCCTGCAGGCCACGTCCAAGTCCCTCTTTCTGTTCCTTTTGCTGTCTCCGTGGTGTGGGAGTCCCGTTTAGTTTTGGAGTGGCGGTGTTTTCTCAAATGTTTCTGAGAACACTGATGAGAATTTTTTAATGAACTGGATTCAAAACAGAGCTCGCTCGTGGTAAAAAAATCCCCGATGGTGTCGGAGGCTACGTGGTGCCAAGTCACCCGCCTCCCGCAGGCCAGGCTGCCCATCGGGACACGGACTCTGTATGTTTAACAAGAAAAAAAAAAGGCTCTGACTTATGCCTCTGGCCACGATGGAGTAACGGGACTGGATTCACCTTCCCACCAAAAATATTCAGAGGACTGGACAAAAAGAGAGAGAGAGAGAGAATCCAGTTCTTCAGACAATGACAGCAGGTAGCACAGCATCATGATCCGGGAGAGGAGAGGAGCCGGGAGGGGAGGCCACCAACGCCCGTGTTGTCTGGAGGGCAGGAAGGCTGCGTGACTGGGATTTCAAGTAGCACTTACATCTGGGTGACAGGGTTAGGAGTCAATTCTTCCTTTTTTCCTACATATAGTTGATTTTTTTCCTTACCCATACTTAGGCTTCTTTTTAAACACACACACACATTTGGTTAAATTGAGAAAAACTGCACACATACAGGACGCGGTACAAAACACAGACGTGCGCTCTGATGAGCAGTTATAAAGTTAACAGCCAAATAATTGCCTCTTGGGTCAAGAAATAAAATATTTTTACACTAGATTTTTTTTTTTGAGGGTGGGGTGTCTGGTAGTTTCTTATTATCAATTTGCATTCAAGAACACGTTTTTAATATTTACCCGGCATTTGTTTTTCAGCAGGACGGCTGGCGCACATAACCCGCTGGGCTGTACTAGCAGAAAGGAACAGCGCTGATCTCTTTCCCAGAGACGGGAACCATCCCAGTGTTTGCGTGGCTCTGAGTTAGGTGTCACCCCTGGACGAGTCGAGGTAGCGAGGGGCCCACCGAGCGCAGACTGGGGTAGACACGGGTTGCGCGGCCCATCCTGAGCTCGGGGAGGAGGCTACACCTCTCCGGGGGAGAACTAGGCTGTGTGCCTTATGAGGAGGGAAAGGAGAGGGCTGTCATGGTTGGCAGGGATCCTTCTTCCTAGTGCCGAGGATCTGCCGACGGGCATGGCAGGAAGAGCCGTGAATCGAGACGTGAGTCGGAAGTAATAAGACAGAAATAACTTCAGGACATCTATCACAGGAAAAGATAAACTGCCTGAGGTGGGATCTCCAGGGAAGACAGAAGAGAAATGTTTTCTTCTTGGTGGAGGCCACCGAGGGGTCCCCAGCAGTGGGGTGGAAGTCCAGCCCGGGTGCAAAGCCCCAATGTTTCAGGAGCAGGAGGGGCTGCCCACTGAGAAAGGCCCAGAGCAGGCAGGATGGCTTCTGACCCGTGACGTCCCGCTGCAGACCCATCTCGAATTCACCCATGCAGCTTGGGCGGCCTGTGGCCTGCGTGCCAGCCCCGCTCAAAGGCTTCCTCCTGAATGTTCTCGAAGAATACTGCAGGCTCTGGCCCCTACCCTCCGGACACAGAGCTTCTAAATCAGATGACATGACTTGTCTTCCTCAGACCCCTCCCATGGCGGGCGGCCTTGGGAGCCTGGAAGGAAACCCAGGACTTGGACGAGGCCTTCGAGGCTCCCGTGACACTCCAGCCTCATGGGGACCACTCTTCTGGCTTCCTTCTGCTTCGTCCGAGCCTATTGGCTCACCAACCCTGTGATGTCGCCCCCGGCTGGCTGCCCCCAAGTCACCCTCCCACCCTGCAGGGCTTGTCCTTCACCATCAGGGATGGTACCTTAGGACGCCAGGCAAGCACGAACCACAAAGCAACGGTCCCCACTCATGTTGCCACTGAGGGCCTTTGAAAGAATTATCTGGGGACACCAGGGTGGCTCAGTGGTTGAGCACCTGCTTTCGGCCCAGGGCCTGGTCCTGAAGGCCCAAGATCGAGTCCTGCATCGGGCTCCCTGCATGGAGCCTTCTTCTCCCTCTGCCTGTGTCTCTGCCTCTGTCTCTTGTGAATAAATAAATAAAATCTTAAAAAAAAAAAAAAGGTTGTCTGTGTGGAGTGGCACTCAGAGCAGGGAGAGGACAGCCCTTTCTTTTCATGTTGTCCCTTACTGTATTACTGGAATACCCTTATGAAAGCACACACTACAATTATAATAGTTTTGGAAGATGACCGCACATTTTGTGGACTCCACGTTTTGAAAAACTGTGTCTGGCTGAATGCGTGAATTCAGCCGCCAGCCTTGTGCCGGTCAGGTGGGAGGGCAGGGGTGAGCAAGGCGGCTGCGGTCTCCTGCCCTCGGGGGGCAGCAGCCCCACAGGAACCACCCCGAAAGCCCAGCGTGGCCACGCGGTGAAACATGAACCAAAGGCCGTGAGTGCAGCCAGCGGGGCTCTGGGGCTGAGAACCCGGACCCCGGGGGGAGCCCTGCTCCCCCCATCGCAGGGACGGTCGGCACAGCGGGGGCCCGTGGGCGCGGGGAGCCAGACCCCTCGGGCCTTGAGAGCTGCTGGCAGAGGGGTGAGGGCGGGCCGGTGGCGGCGAGATGCAGGAGGTGGCGGCTGTCGGGGCTGTGGTTGCAGCCATCAGAGGACCCGCCTCGGCGGCTCCAGACCACGGTGGGGAATCACCACCGCCAGCGGCCTCCGACGAAGGCCCCGACTCTCTGGAAATGCCCCCCACCTTCCCGTCTTCGTGCCCCACCTTCAAACTCGACCTCGAAGGCCTTGGCCACCACTTCCGTGACAGCCTTCAGTGTGTCACTCTGGGAAGGGACGTAGACCAGCTGGTATGTGCTCTGCGCCGCAAGGCGGAGGAAGTCGGGCAGGAGGCTGACGTTGAGGGCGAGGTAGCTCATGGGAGGCCTTTCCCTGGGCACACTGTTGAGGCGAAGGTACATGATGATCACGGAGAAGAGCAGCGGGGCCAGGACCTCCAGCATCGTCACCAGGGGCTTCCGCTTCTACAACACAACGGAAAGCGCGTGCTGATCCAAAGCACAACACAGGCGTGAGGTCCCCGCGGGCCAGGCTTCCACTTGCAAAGCCCTTTCCTTCCCCCGGCCTCCCTGCACAGCCTCCGAAAGAGAAAACAACACAGAGAAAAAACAAAGAGAATGAACGAGAAGCCTCTCCGTCTGACTTGTCCATGGCGGCGAGAAACCAGGAACCGGGTGCCGGCTTTGGCAGCAACAGTTTGCAGAGTTCTGGGGAGGAACTGGCCTTATTTACAGAAAGGGGCCCATTCCGAGTAAGGCTGATTTTTTTCTAAAGATATTATTTATTTATTCATGAGAGACACAGACAGAGAGAGAGAGAGAGAGAGAGAGAGAGAGGCAGAGACACCGGCAGAGGGAGAAGCAGGCTCCATGCAGGGAGCCAAATGCAGGACTCCATCCCAGGTCTCCAGGATTACACCCTGGGCAGAAGGCAGACGCCCAACCACTGAGCCACCCGGGCGCCCCTGATTCTTTTCTTTAAACCGTTATTAGAACCCAACGTAAAAAAAAAAAAAAAAAAAAAGAACCCAACGTAACTTCAGCATTCAGTCCCTCCCCAGGAGATGCCCAGAGACCCTCCGAGCACCTCACCCACCTTCAAGATGAAATTCTTCCAAAGAAGAAGTTTTAAATTCCTGCCCAATGTCATGTTTCCAGCTGACCAGGAGGGTGAGCTCTGGCTGGGAAGCAAATGGGGCAAACGTCAGGCATCACACAAAAATGCTCCCCGTCCTAGGAGCTTCCAGAGCATCGATCCCTCCTTGTTGCTGACCAGCCCCCCCCCCCAGCCCTGCCAGCATCCCACTGCTGCCTCCCCCGCCGGGGACCTCCCTGGGCTGTGGGGAGTGAAGTGTACGAACACTCTGATGATCGCCTCTATACTGCCAGCCTGCACCTGCCCAGCCCGCACGGCACCAGCCAGCGCATGTGGCTCCACTGCCCCAAACCCTCCCCTCAGAGCAGGAGCCACGCCTCTGGAGGATGAGGACAGGAAAGCTCTCCCTGGCTCCCCTCACTCCCACGTGTGCCCGCCCACCCCACAGGCCTGCTTGTGACCCAGAGGGGACAGACCGGGCTTCTGCCCACAGCCCGCGCACCTCCCTGGCGCATCATCCACACGTGATGCCACCCTCTCAGTGAGGCCTTCCTTGCCACTCTAAAATTTCGGAAATGCCACCAATCATCCCTGTTCATTTTTCTTTTTTCTTTCTTTCTTTTTTTTTTTTTCATTTTTCTTTTTAACCCTTTTAAACCACCAAACAAGCTTCTTTTTTTTTTTTTTTTTTTTTTTTTTTTTTGCGTGTATTTTTTAGTTTTACCACCGAGTCCCCAAACTCAAGAGCAGGGCCAGCCCGTGCTCACCACTCAGTAAATGTGGGTCCCCTAAATCAAGGCGTTACAGGGCACCCAGCCAGTGGGGGGACGTGCTCGTGAGGAAGGACACGCTGGCGGAGCAGCAGCTTCCTTCCCCTTCAATCTTTGCTTCCCAGGGTATCACATGCTTTAGCTTTCAGCCACCAGCACTATGAGATTTTCACCCAGAAAGATGGTTTTCTGTCGGTGAAAGAAGAACAGGTGCATTTTCCTCAGGTGAAAGACTCTCTGACACTAACCGTCACTGAAGGTACACTTTGTTATTTTTTTTTTTAAGATTTATTTATTTTAGGGGCACCTGGGCAGCTCAGTAGGCTGAGCATTCTGCCTTCGGCTCAGGTCATGATCCTGGGGTCCTGGGATCGAGTCCTGTGTTGGGCTCCCTACACAGTGGGGAGTCTGCTTCTCCCTCTCTGTCTGCCTCTGCCCCTGCTTGTGCTCTCTCACTCAAATAAAAATCAAAATCTTTAAAAATAATAATAATAAAATAGTTTTTAAAACTTATTTGAGAGCAGCCCGGGTGGCTCAGTGGTTTAGCGCCACCTTCAGCCCAGGGCCTGATCCTGGAGACCCGGGATCGAGTCCCACGTTGAGCTCCCTGCATGGAGCCTGCTTCTCCCTCTGCCAGTGTCTCTGCCTCTGTGTGTGTGTGTGTCTCATGAATAAATAAATAAAATCTTTAAAAAAATTATTTGAGAGAGAGGGAGGGCACATGGAACTTTCTCCAGAATAGACCACACACTGGGTCACAAATAAGGTCTCAACAAATACCAAAAGATTGGGATTGTCCCCTGCATATTTTCAGACCATAATGCTTTGAAACTAGAACTAAATCACAAGAAGAAATTTGGAAGAAATTCAAACACGTGAAGGTTAATAGACCATCCTACTAAAAGATGAAAGGGTCAACCTGGAAATTAGAGAAGAATTAAAGATTCATGGAAACTAATCAGAAAGAATTCCAAATCTTTGGGATACAGCAAAAGCAGTCCTGAGAGGGAAATACATCGCAATACAAGCATCCCTCAAAAAACTGGAAAAAACTCAAATACACAAGCTAACCTTGCACCTAAAGGAACTGGAGAAAGAACAGCAAATAAAACCTACACCCAGCAGAAGAAGACAGTTAATAAAGATTCGAGCAGAACTCAATGAAATTGAGACCAGAAGAACTGTGGAACAGATCAATAAAACCAGGAGTTGGTCCTTTGAAAGAATTAATAAGATAGATAAACCATTAGCCAACCTCATTAAAAACAAAAGAGAAAAGACTCAAATTAATAAAACAAGAGAGAGAGGGAGGGAGGGTGGGGTGGGGCAGGGAGAGAGAGGGACAAGCCTACTCTGCACTGAGTGTGGAGCCTGATGCGGGGCTCGATCCCAGAACCCCGAAATCCCAATCTGAGCGGAAACCAAGAGTCAGACACTTAACCAAATGGGCTCCCCAGACTCCCCTGAAGATACATTTTAAAAAGTCTAATTATGTGATGTGAATTTCACCTCCATTTAAAAAAAAAAAAAAAGAGTGACTATAAGACACTTTTATATTAGCCATTGCTGCAGGCTTCTTGTCTGACAACCCCAACCACAGGTATTTATTTCCTACTCATGGCTCTGCTGTCTCCTGGGATTGGCTGGACTCGTCTTCTAGGTTGATTATGGGCCAACGTGTGTCCCCCTTCTCCACACTACCCAACTGCTGCGTTGAAATCCTAACCCCCAGGGCCTCAGCCTGTGGCTGTTTTTAGAGGCAGGACCTTTACAGAGGCCACGAAGGCCAAACGAGGCCATGGCGGTGACCTGACCGTGTCCTGACAGTTTGAGGAGATGTGGGTGCCCAGAGGCAGCAGGGGTGCCAGGCACAGAGGGAAGACCACGATGAGAGGACGAGCCCTGGGAAGCACCCCCTTTAAGCCACCTGCACGCCCAGGAGAGGGACTGAAATGGCAGGAAAAACCACCCTTGCGGGCACCTGGATCTTGCACTTTCAGCCTCCAGAACTGGAAAAATAAACTTGTGCTGTGTAAGCCGCCCGGTGTGGCGTATTTTGTTGGGGCAGCTAGAGTGGATGGATGCAGGGCTGTTCTACAAGTCTCCTCCGAGCTGGAGCATGTTGTTGGATGGCAAGAGGCCAACCCAAACCACACGAAGGCATTTAAATTTTTTTTTAATTTTTTATTTATTTATGATAGTCACAGAGAGAGAGAGAGAGGCAGAGACACAGGCGGAGGGAGAAGCAGGCTCCATGCACCGGGAGCCCGACGTGGGATTCGATCCCGGGTCTCCAGGATCGCGCCCTGGGCCAAAGGCAGGCGCCAAACCGCTGCGCCACCCAGGGATCCCACACGAAGGCATTTAAAGCATCTTCCCCCCACACTTGCTAACCGTTCCAACATCAAGGCAAGAGGGAAGGCAGCTGTGTCTGCTCTAGTGCGAGGTACTGCGACTCACATGGCAACGGGCATGGGCATAAAACTTAACACAAGGGAGAAAGACATAGGGGGGACATTACCCATCTGCCCAAACACCCAACATTTAGGTCTTCAGAAGCTGGTGTTAGCATTTGCCAGCCTTAACCGTGCCATGTAGATGAGGAGGTACTTTGGCTCATTACAGGCCCATCACAGATTATAAAAGAAAAACACTCAGACCATCAGAACACACGGTTTTCTCCAACCACACGTACAGCTCAATGGAATGAGACAGGACAATAGAGTAGATTGGGACGCCTGGCTGGCTCAGCGGTTTAGCATCTGCCTTTGGCTCAGGTCGTGACTCCAGGGTCCCAGGATCAAGTCCCACATGGGGCTCCCCACATGGAGCTTGCTTCTCCCTCTGCCTGTGTCTCTGCCTCTCTCTGCGTGTCTCTCATGAATAAATAAACAAAATCTTCAAAAAGAAAAAAAAAGGAAACTAGAGTAGATGGAGGTTTTCATACTGAGCATCTTGTAGGATTTCTGATAATGCAGGTAGACTGTTCCTCCTAAGGTTTAATTCAACGTTTGTGACGTACAACAACTAGCAACTATGTGCTGAAGGCACTGTGTCCGGGCACATGCCATCATCAAAAGGTCAGTCCATAATAGGGGCGCTTGGCTGCTCCACCGGTGGAGCATGCAACTCTTGGTCTCAGGGTCTGAGTTCGAGCCCCATGCTGGATGTGGAGATAACGTAATAACAATTTTTTTTAAAAAGACAGTAATAGAGTTCATCTTCTTGGAATTCAGCAGTTTCAAATAAGCCTAGTAAAGGGTAATAACATGCACAAAGGAAAACAGGATAGCACGCAGTAGAAAACGAGAATCAGAAGCTGCCCACGTAAGGGCAGCCAAACTGACAGATGAGACATGTCCAGGAAGAGACCACAGGTACACAGTCACCTGATTTACAACAGAGCCAACAGGGCAGGACAGGGCAGTGGGGCCTTCCGGCGGATGGCTCAGAGCTGGCCGGCTGTCGCCGTGGGAGACCAGGTATCCAACTCCTGCCTCCCACCGCACACAAAATACCAACTTCGGATGAAAGATCTAAATGGGAAGGGCGAAGGGAATAGGAAAGCGTATCCGTGACCTTGAGGGAGGCAGTGATTTCTTAAACACGACTCCGAACCACTAAACATAAAGAACACTTGGGTAAACAAAACCACATCAAAATGAAAGATTTGTGTTCCACGGAAGACCCAGTGAGCAGAGCTATCTACAAGTCACCAAGAGAAAGGCAGACCCCGTGCAGCCCGGGGGGCTCAGTGGTTTAATGCTGCCTTTAGCCCAGGGCGTGATCCTGGAGTCCTGGGATCGAGTCCCACGTCGGGCTCCCTGCATGGAGCCTGCTTCTCCCTCTGCCTGTGTCTCTGCCTCCTTCCCTCTCTCTCTCTCTCTCTCTGTGCATCATAAATAAATGAATAAAATATTTTTAAAAAATATGTTTTTTTAATATTTTTAAGTCATCTCTACACACAACACAGGGCTCAAACCCACAACCCGGAGATCAAGGGTCACATGCTCTATTGACTGAGCCAGCCAGATCCCCCTAAAATCTATTTTTTAAAAACTGTTTTTTTTTTTTTAATTTTGTTATTTATTTATTCATGAAAGACAGAAAGAGAGAAAGGCAGAGACACAGGCAGAGGGAGAAGCAGGCTCCATGCACCGGGAGCCCGACGTGGGATTCGATCCCGGGTCTCCAGGATCGCGCCCCGGGCCAAAGGCAGGCGCCAAACCGCTGCGCCACCCAGGGATCCCAATATGTGCGATTTTTAAAAAATAATAATTTATTTACTTATTTGGGAGAGAGAGAGGGAGCAAGGGGATGGGGCAGAGAGACAGAGACTGTCAAGCTGACTCTGCACTGAGCACGGAGCCTGAATCTGGGCTCCATCTCACGGCCCCGAGATCGAGACCTGAGCCGAAATCAAGAGTCAGATGCTTAACTAACTGAGCCACCCAGGTCCCCTGTGTGATTTTTTTTTTTTTTTCACACACACCACAACTGTTTAAACTAGTTCAGGGGCCTAGGTGCGCACAGTTATGCAGCTGGGCCATCTTCTTAGAGGTCATTAGCATCTTTGTCACCCACTGTGAGGCATGTTAATGGCATGTGTGATGCTCTAGCTTAATGGCCCTGCCGTTGACAACAGGGAGGAGAGGCAGTACCTCCTTTCCTGATTATCTGGGAAAATAAAAGTCATCACAATCCAATACAGGAAAGCCAGATGTCATCCTATGCACGCTTTCTGTGCTGATGCACTTACACATTGTTTTTTAAATGCCACAGATTCTGGCCTGAAAACGATCATTGGTAGAGAATGCATCACCACCTCTAGTCTGTGACAGCCTTTTCTGCAGAAAGAATGGTTTCTGTAATGTGTTCCCTGAACTCTGAATTTCTCAGAAACACAGATACTGTTTTATAGTAGAAAGTTTGGATTGGGGACACCTGGGGGGGGTGTCAGCGGTGAGCGTCTGCCTTCAGCTCAGGTTGTGGTCCCGGGGTCCTGGGATCGAGTTCCACATCAGGCTCCCTACAGGGGGCCTGCTTCTCCCTCTGCCTGTGTCTCTGTCTGTGTGTGTGTCTCTCATGAATAAATAAATTTTTTTTTTAATTTTTATTTATTTATGATAGTCACAGAGAGAGAGAGAGAGAGGCAGAGACACAGGCGGAGGGAGAAGCAGGCTCCATGCATCGGGAGCCTGATATGGGATTTGATCCCGGGTCTCCAGGATCGCGCCCTGGGCCAAAGGCAGGCGCCAAACCGCTGCGCCACCCAGGGATCCCAAATTTTTTAAAAAAGATTCTCTCTCACTCCCTCTGCCCCTCCCCCCACTCACTTGCTCTTTCACTCTCAAATAAATAAATGAATAAATCTTAAAAAATTTAAAGACAGAGAGTGAGCAGGGTAAGGGTGGAAGGGTGGAGGGGCCAAGGGAGAATCTTAAGCAGGCTGTCTGCCCAGCCCATGGCAGGGCTTGATCTCACAACCCTGAGATCATGACCTGAGCCAAAATCAAGAGTTGGATGCTCAACTGACTGAGCCATTCAGGTGTCCCTGGAGAGACATATTTTTGCATAGGAAGAGTCAATATGAAGATTATTAATTCTCCTAAATAAATCTGCAAACTTTACCATAAAGATTTCTTTTTAAAAAAAGATTTTATTTATTTGTTCATGAGAGACACAGAGAGAGAAGCAGAGACATAGATAGAGGGAGAAGCGGACTCCCTGCAGGGGCCTGATGCAGGACTCAGTCTCAAGATCCCAGAATCATGCCCTGAGCTGAAGGCAGACACTCAACTGCTGAGCCACTTAGGCATCCCTACGATAAAGATTTCAACAGGATTTTTTAAAAAACCTGATTCAGAAGTCCATATAAGCACAAAAGTGTGAAATCAGGCAAGAAAATTCTGAGACAGATAATAACCAGAAACTAAACAAATTTTTAAATTTGTTGTTATATAATTTCATTAACTAAAAAATATATCACACTCAGATAGTAACAACTCAATAAAAAAAAAAAAGACTCTATATATATACCAAAGTATACATGGCAATTTGATATGTGATAAAGAATACCCTTCAGGGATGCCTGGGTGGCTCAGTGGTTGGGTGGCTGCCTTCGGCTCAGATCATGATCCCAGGATCTGGGATCAAGTTCTGCATCCGGTTCCCTGCGAAGAGCCTGCTTCTCCTTCTGCCTATGTCTCTGTCTCTCTCTATGTTTCTCATGGATAAATAAATCTTAAAAAAAAAAAACTTCAAAATAACTGAATATTATTAGCAACAGTACTGATGCCTATTTGTTCAACAACCTAGGTGAAACCAATTCCTTGACAGACATGAACTACCAAAACTCACTCAAAAAGAAATAGGTATGGGACACCTGGGTGGCTCAGTGGTTGAGCATCTGCCTTCAGCTCAGGACGTGATCCTGGAGACCCAGGATCGAGTCCCACGTCGGGGCTCCCTGCATGGAGCCTGCTTCTCCCTCTGGCTATGTCTCTGCCTCTCTCTGTCTCTCATGAATAAATAAATAAAATATTTAAAAAAAAAAAAGAAAGAAAGAAAGAAAAAGAAATAGGTAGCCTGTATAGTCCCCTGTCTACTCAAGAAATTATAGGGCAGCCCGCGTGGCTCAGCAGTTTAGCACTACCTTCAGTCCAGGGCATGATCCTGGAGACCAGGGATCCAGGCCCCCGTTGGGCTCCCTGCATGGAGCCTGCTTCTTCCTCTGCCTGTGTCCCAGCCTCTCTTTCTCTGTCTCTCATGAATGAATAACTAAAATCTTTTTTAAAAATAAAGAAATTAATTTAATAGTTACACACATTCCAAGAAAGAAAACTCTGCCTCAGATGATTTTATTGTCAAATTCTAACATTTAAGGAAGAAATAATACTAATTCTACACAATCTCTTCCACAAAATAGAAGTGGGATATTTCCCAACTCATTTTATGAGGTCAGCATTAGCTTGATACCAAAGCCAGACAAAAACATTACGAAAAAGACATATGTTAAAAACAATAATAAGGCAAGAAGAAAGGTGTCTCTTCTCTCTGGTGTCATGGTTTTCTCAAGAAGTCTACCAAAAAAAAAAAAAAAAATCTGCAACTAATACATTAGTTTAGCAAGGTCCTCAGAGACAAAGTCAATACACAAAAATCAGTTGTATTTCTATCTAGTAGTAAGGAACACGTGGAAAACCAAAGTTATTTCAAGGTATCATTTGTGCTAATACTGATAAAATGAACTACTTATTAATAAATCCAACAGAATATGTGCAGAATCTAGATGAAAGAACACCAATGAAAGTTTTTTTGTTTTTTGTTTTTTGTTTTGTTTTTTTTTTTTTTAATGAAATAAGTGGAAAGATATACCATACTCATGGACTGGAGAAGTCTGTATTAAGACATCAATTCTCCCAAACTGATTTTTAGAATCAATACAAACCCAATCCAAATCTCCGTGGTATCATCAATAGGCATCAACCAACAAAAATTTTTTTAAGATTATTTATTTATTTATTCAGAGAGAGAGAGGCAGAGACACAGGCAGAGGGAGAAGCAGGCTCCATGCAGGGAGCCCCGACGTGGGACTCAATCCCAGGTCTCCAGGATCACACTCCGGGCTGCAGGCGGCGCTAAACCGCTGCACCACCGGGACTGCCCAACCAACAGACTTTAAAATCCATATGAAATGGCAAAGGGACTAAAATAGCCAAAATCATTTTGAAAGAGGACCAAAACTGGATGACACGTACTACTTCATTAATGCTACACTAGTCAAGATAATATAATATTAGCTGAAGCATGGGCAGGCCAACTACTCAGGGGCCAAATGTAGCCCACTACAGCCCAGCCTACAAATGAGGCTGGTTTTGAGTCTTTTCAGTGGTTGGAAGAACTTCCCCCAACCACTGTGACTGAGCACTGGATAGCTTTGAAGTTAGCTGTCGCAGTGCTTCTGTGTGAGACTTCTCCCGCAGTACTGTCATTTTGATGACAGCCAACACTGTTTGAAGCACACGTACTGGCGGGCTGCTGTTAAGCACTTCCCATGCTACCAAAAGATAAAACAAGAAGTGAAATCTCCATTCCTACACAAATTCACAGCAGGCAGGTATATCTTCCGAGCTCAGACTACAGGTCCAGCAGCATTTTCCACACCTTGGTGTATGTGCAAAGGAAATTTTCATATTTCAAAATCCATTTATTGGGGATCCCTGGGTGGCTTGGCGGTTTGGTGCCTACTTTGGCCCAGGGGATGATGCTGGAGTCCTGGGATCGAGTCCTGCATTGGACCCCTGCATGGAGCCTGCTTCTCCCTCTGCCTGTGTCTCTGCCTCTCTCTCTCTCTCTGTGTCTCATGAATAAATAAATAAAATCTTAAAAAAAAACAAAATCCATTTATCTGTGCAATTGAGGAGCTTCCACCTCACCCTCAATTTATTGTAATTTATCTATAATGCAATGACATGCTAAAGGCAAAGTATCAAGAGAGGAATCTAACAGAATTCCACCAATGCCTTTCAAGTCATGAAGACACTCAGTTGAAATCATATTCATGGTGAGATACACAAAATCTCATTACCCATTGACATTAACAGATGAACATTTAAAATAGGGGGTCCCTGGGTGGCTCAGCGGCTTAGCGCCTGCCTTTGGCCCAGGGCGCGATCCTGGAGTCCCGGGATCGAGTCCCACGTCGGGCTCCCGGCATGGAGCCTGTTTCTCCCTCCTCCTGTGTCTCTGCCTCTCTCTCTCTGTGTCTATAATAAATAAATAAATAAATAAATAAATAAATAAATAAATAAATAAATAAATCTTTAAAAAAATAATAAAATAAAATAAAAAATTTGGATGGTAGGGAACACTATCTTTGACCCCTGGCAAAGCAATATGTTATCCTATTAAAAAAAAAAAAAAAAAAAGATGGATCCCTGCGTGATGCAGTGGTTTGGCGCCTGCCTTTGGCCCAGAGCGCGATCCTGGAGACCCGGGATTGAATCCCACGTTGGGCTCCCGGTGCATGGAGCCTGCTTCTCCCTCTGCCTGTGTCTCTGCCTCTCTCTCTCTCTCTGTGACTATCATAAATAAATAAAAAATTTAAAAAAAATTATAAAAAAAAGAACTCCATTGTGCTCATGAGTAGATACACATTGCAAAAGCAAAAACATTATGTTTAATTATATTAAAGTGACTAATAAAAATTTTTTTTTGGAAACGAGTCTCATATAACAAGTATTTGTCTAATACCTTGAATTTTGCTTCTTGGCATGCAAAGCCTAAAACATTTGCTATCTGGCCCTTTACAGAAAAAGTGTGCCATAGCCCAGACTAATAAAAGATCAAAGATACACACACAGACCAACAGAATAGAAGAGTTCAAAAACAGACCTTCACAAATATGGTCAATTTTTGACAAAGGTGCCATTCAATTAAAAAAGAATCATTGTTTTAACAGAGGGTGGTGGGACAACTGGAATCATGTATGGGGGTGGGGTGGGGAACCACTTTGACCGATACCTCAATCCATTATACAAAATCAGTTCAAAATACACCACAGACCTATGTGCAAAACCTAAAACCCTAAAACTTCTAGGAAAATAAAGGAGAACATCCCTGTGACCTTGGATCAAGCAAAGATGCCTGAGATAGGACATGAAAAGCATAAAAGAAAAATGGGTAAGTTGGGCTTCCTTAAAATTGAAACTTCTTTCTCTGCATAAGATTAACAGGCCGAGAAAACAAGGTATAGACTGGGGAAAAATATTTGCAAATTGATTATCTGACAAAGGAGCTATATCCAGGGCATATACAACTCTCAAAATTCAACAGTAAGAAAATTAGCACCCGGGGCATCTGAGTGGCTCAGCAGTTGAGCCTCTGCCTTTGGCTCAGGTCGTGACCCAGGGATTCTGGAATCAAGTCCCGCATTGGGCTCCCTGTGAGGAGCCTGCTTCTCCCTCTGCCTGTGTCTCTGCCTCTCTCTTGGTCTCTCATGAATACATAAATAAAATATTTTTTAAAAATTATCACCCAATTTATAAAGATGCTGCACCAAAAAGGATATATGTATGGCGAATAAGCCCATGAAAAGATGCTCAGCATCATCAGTCATTAGGAAAAGCAAATTTAAGCCACAATAAAATACCACTTCGTAGCTACTAGAATGGTTGGGGGAAAAGAATTTCTTTAAGTGGTGGCAAAGTTACAGAACAACTGGAACTCTTATATCCTGCAAAGCAAAACGATACAGCCATGTGGGAAAATATTTTGGCAGTTTCTTAGAGCTTCTTATAAAGCTAAACATATACTTCCATACGGTTCCATGATCTTATTCCTAAGTTTTACCCAACTAAAATGAGAATTTTTTTCAAATGCACAGAAGATTTTTTTACACAAGAACCTACATACAAATTATTATAGAAGGCTTTACTCAAAATCTCCCCCCCCCCACCACCAAAAAAACACAAAACAAAACAAAACAAAAACCAAAAACTAGGAACCAGGCCCTGGCTAAGCGCCAAGCACTTTTTGAAGTATTCCATATGTTTCAATACTTCAAATCTTCACAGCTACCTACAAAGTGAGTACTATGGGCTCCCCACTTTACACAAAGTCGCTGAGGTATAAAGACGTCGCATGAGGCACTTAAGAGCCAGGATTTAATTTGAGGCTGCACGGCCCAAGGTCCACTATAATAGTAACGCCCCTGAATCGCTGAATGAAGGAGTGTGTTACAGCCCTTGGTCTAGAATGAAGCCTCCGATTGTTCCTATGGAAGCAATCAGAGAAGCTGTATTCTAAAATCCAGCATTAAATACCACCGACGTGGGCACAAAAAAGTCCATATATAAGCATAGATAGGTACAGATGGATAGGGAGATAGAATGTGTCCCTGCAAAAGAAATAGGAGCTAACATATTGGTTCCATTTTTAAAATGCGTAGCGGGCGTGTAAGTAGATATCTGTCTATGTCAGCCAGCTTCTGCAATGACAAGGTTTACTGCCTTTCGTAGAGCTGTAGTTCAGGAGTGTCACCATGCACCTTAATTTTTCCATTGATCCTGAGAAGTGTCTGAGCTACGGGAACCCCAAAGAGTATCCCACATAACTTCTCGGCATGTTTTCACGCTGTGGGAATGTGAGTGATTTATATACCAGAGCCTGTCAGGGAGTCCAGGAGCCTGAACGCCCCGACACCTGGGCTCCAGTCTCACCTCTACTGTGTGACATTGAACAAATTATGGCCCCCATCTGGGACTTGGGGAGAGAACATCAGGTGGCACATCTAGGTTTACTGGGCCTTGAGCGGCAAAGTGAATCTTGAGGATCCATCAGAAGGGCCCAGCCTCGATGGCAGTGGTTTCTGAACAGGTGTCCAGAGCCTAGCATCTTCCCACAGAACGTCTTCCTTCACCAGGGGCCTTACACCCTCTCAGTTCATAATTACGATGACTGGTAATAATTACCGTGGAGGCACCCTAACAGCAAGGATCAAGAACCAAGGTGTCAATTAGTACCCTGCAGGTGTCTCTCCTGCTGCACATGGTCCTTCTTCCCGTACCCTCCTTCACATTCCTTCTCAGGGAAATCCAACTCAGCCTGCTCTCTTCCCGGGTTTGGTCATGCAGAACCCTTTCAAGTGTAGAAAGGGCTGGAAAAAATTGCAAGTGTAACCAGTCTAAGTTGGAAATGGCAAGAATTGGCTCTTGAAAGAAAAAAAGATTGAGTGAGGAAGACGCTGTTCAGCAGATTCAGAGAGTCTCGGGGCAGACACCTGGGTTGAGAGGGAGGGATGGGGTGTGGTCTGGGAGCAATGATGGGGAGAGAGGGTTTTTAAGATACTGGCAGGGATCCCTGGGTGGCGCAGCGGTTTAGCGCCTGTCTTTGGCCCAGGGCGCGATCCTGGAGACCCGGGATCGAATCCCACATCAGGCTCTTGGTGCATGGAGCCTGCTTCTCCTTCTGCCTGTGTCTCTGCCTCTCTCTCTGTGTGTGACTATCATAAATAAATAAAATTAAAAAAAATTAAAAAAAATAAGATACTGGCAGTACATTAATAATCTGCTCCTCCATCTCAATTGTGATTGTGTCCAGTTGGGTTTTCTGTTTTTGTTTTTTGGTGTTTTGTTTGTTTTTGTCTGCTCATTACAGAGACCAGGCTATGGAACTCCCGCTGTACTTCACGCACTACCACTTCCTTGGCATTTATGCATTTTCTCATTTGACCCCAAAACAAAATATCTCTGTTTGGTATTATTACTAGCACTATTATCATTGATTTTAGGGATAGGAGATGGAAGCTCAGAAGGGTAAAATGACAAGCCTGAGCTAGGTAAGGGGTCAGGCCCAGATGTGAAGCCGGGTCTTCCGACTCTTTAATTCAGCAAATATTTACCAAGTGCCTCCCCTCTGCCAGACACTCTTGGACCCTGAGATGTAGCCACGAAGTAGACCAAGTGCTCTCCTCCTGGAGCCCCCCTTCTGGTGAGGGAGACAGAGGGAAGAGAAGCAGTAAAGGGCACCACCTCAGAGAGTAACAGGTAGGGAGACCCTCTATTGCTAATCCAGAAGGGTCTTGGGGTGGCTGGGACAGAAGGTTCCCAACTCAGGTCATTACTTTACGGTTCCATCGGTCGCGTCCTGGTCGCGGGGGTGCCGGAGCGGGGCTGGTCGCAGGTGGCGCCCCAGGTGAGGTGGAGCAGCAGGTGCGCCCCTTGACTGCCGTGGGGCGGGGGATTGGGGGGAGCACTGACACCGCCGAGCCGCAGGTGCGCCCCCTGGACAGCTGCGGGGTGGGGGGGAAGCGCCCCCTGGACAGCTGCGGGGTGTGTGGGGGGGGAGCACCCACCCCCCGGGCAGCAGGCGAGGGGCAGGTGCACCTCTGCCGCGGAGGATCCTGAGTCGTAGGCTCCTGGCGGCGCTCAGTCGGGGCGTTGGGGACCCGAGTGGGCCGGCCCGCAGCGACTGTTGGCCTCGCGCCCAGTCCCGCCCTGCCCCTGCCACGCGACTTCAGCCCCCTCCCCCAGATGACCCCAGCCGGGCCTCAGACCGCTGGTCCCAGGTGACACCTGCCCGGCCACGTGACCTCTGTGCAGCAGGTGACTCTGCCCCCGCCTGGTGACACTCCCTTCCGCGGGGACCCCAGCCTGACCTGTATTCCTCTCGTCTAAGGGACCCTCCCGTCGGTGGTGACCCTGACCCTGTGAAAGGTTCAAGATAGCCAAAGTAAAACTAATGCATCACTGAAGTTGTGATCAGTAAAAATTCATTGTGCACCAAAACGACAGTCTGCGGAGCGGGAGCACGGAAGGAGGCTTGGGGGTGTGTTGCACGGAGCTCGCGGGGCCGCGGGCGGCTCTGCACGGCTCGGTTACAATATTGCACTTCTACAACCTTGGCCAGTAGTTGACGTTTTGCTTCTCACCTCCAGAGGCAGGAGCAAGACGCGATCCAGGTCAAGTTCGCCCTCCGGCGGACCCTCCCTCCCCGCCCCCCCCGCCCCCCCGCAAGGCTGGTCTCCGTTTGTTTCTGATTTTCACCACCTGAAGTCACGACCTTCTGGCTAACGTGTCCCCAATCTGGTGTCATGACCCCCAGTCCTCCCCGCCCGTGTCAACTCTGCCCCATGACTCTGGACACGCCGCAGGACGGTGGGCCTCCCAGCCCGCTCCGCGGCCGTTTTCTAGAAGGTTCCTTACCCTCCCTGCAGCACCCCCAGGGCCTCCCCGACCAACCCTCGCCCCCGGCAGCCCGCGCCAGGATCCAGGGGGCCAGTCGCCCTCCCTCCGCGACACAGGGGCCCGCGCCCAAACCAGGACAGCGCTGGGCGGAATGGCTGGACAGCCCGCGCCTGCTCCAGCCGCAGCGAGGTACAGGTGGACGCCGCCCCGCCCCTCCCCTCCTTGCCCCGCCCTGCCCCTTCTCTCCCGCCCCGCCCCTCCCTCCCCTCCCGCCCTCGCCCTGTCCGGGGTCTGGCGCCCCCTGCCGGCCGCACGGCGCGCGGGCACTGCGCAGGCTGGGGCGGGCGGGGCGGGGCGGGGCGTCGGGCGGGGCGTCGGGCGGGGCGTCGGGCGGGGCGTCGGGCGGGGCGTCGGGCGGGCCGGGCACCCGCAGGGCTGGCCCACTGCGCACGCGCGAGCCGGCCGGCGCGCCACCTGCTGGAGCCCGAGCCGCCGGCCAGCCTGCGGCGGTCTCAGGCGCCCCCTCCCCGCCCGGCGGCCCCGCCGCTGGCAGCACCGCCCGTCGTTGCCGCTGCCGCCGCCGCCGCGAGACCAAGCGCAGCCGGGCCCGAGGCAGGGGACCCCGCGAGAGGGTCGGTGAGTGCCGCCGGGACCTGCCGCGCGCGCTCGCTCGCTCCCGGGGCTCGCGGCTCCGGGCCGCACCCCCCCGCCCGGCTGGCCCCGCGGCCGCCCCCTGCCCCCCGCCCGGCCGGCGCGCCCCCCGCGCCCATCCCCGCGCGCGCCCCCGCGCCCCGCCCGGCAGGTGCCCCTCGCGGGGCCTCAGCGCCAGGCCGCCCTGACTCAGGCTTCCCCCCGGCCCCAGCCCCTGGGCGTGGCCCCCCCGTGGGCGACTTCCTCCGCGGACCCCGGGTTGGACGCGCCGCGGCCCCTTTTGTGCCGAGCCGGGAGGGTGGACGCAGCCGGGGGTGGTGCAGCCCCCGGGCCGGGCACCCGAGCTGGGCCGCGGGGATGCTGCTGGCTCATCCCTGGGGCAGATTCCCTGCTGGGTGGGAGTACCTCCCCACCCCGGAGCGCGCCCTGCGCCCACCCCTCATTCCCGGGAGCGGGGGGCGGGGGGCCATGGTCCAGGGTTGGGTGGGAGCTATGTGGGGGACAGGAAGACGGGACGCCTGCAGGTGGAGAGGCCTGCAGTCACCCCTGAGGTCTGTGGCCAGTCGGTACGTGGTGCGAATTTGCGTTGACAAGGGGTATTGGCATTCACATGCTACAGCGTAGCTTCCAGAGGGCAGGTGCTGGCTCCTGCACTAGGGCTTAGGACAGATGTGCAGCTGGTGCACATTTGGTGCACGAAGGAGGGCCCCTTCTCACTTCCTTGAATGTGGCCTGATGAAAGCCACTGCCTTACCCCGGGTTTCTGTTTGTCCACCCCTTTGTCTCATGACCCGAGGGCCCACTTACTGCCCTGACTCGGTCTGATCAGGGCTTGGGCTCTAGGCACATAACAGGCGATGGAGAAACGCTTGTTGAAAGGGTGGCCGACACCCTGTGACAGAGCAGGGAAGAGGGCAGGGTGCAGAGGAGTCAAGCTGGCTTTTTTCTTCTGAGCAACTGTGTCATTTGATTCTGAACGGTTGGGTGCTGTCTTGTGTAAACTTGAAAAGATCAAGGCTGTTTTCCTTTAGAAAGTTTACATCAAGGAAAAATAAGAAAAAGGGAAAATAGGTAAAAATGGATGCCCTAGGAATCCCCTAGCTCTTTTCTTTTTAAATCCTTGCAGATCTTTTTGTTGTTGTTTAATTGCACACTTGGTCATCATATCTGATTAAGAGGATGACATGGTTCCCTGTCTGGTGATTTCCCATCATCCTGATGAGACTGCTGTTTGGAAAAAGAGCGATGAGCTCAGGTGGTTTTTTAAGTGACACTAGCCTTACCCAGTGCATGTACCAGTCCCATGGGAACCTGTTTTGACTTAGTCTCAACTGGGGAGGCCCAGGGAAGACTCCCCACTTGACTGTCTCTTCTCCAGCCCTGCTTCCCAAGATGACAGTAGATTCATCTGCTGTTGAGTTGGTAAAGAGGAAAGAAAACATTCTAGAACCTGGGTAGAAGGATGGGCAAGACTCTGCCCATAATGGAAAGATGAATTGGATGTGGTCCCTGCTCTTGGGGAGCTTAGGATGGAGCTAAAGAGAATGATTTATTCGCAAGTAACTGAGACATCAGACAGAATGAGGCAAGTACCACTCGAGACATCAGAAGAGCTGCTGCAGGTGTCCAGAGGTGGAGGGGTGGCTTTCAACAAGAGTGGAAGGTCTCGACCCTGGCTTCTCATTAGAATCACCCCAGAACGAGTCCCATGCCCAGGCTAGAGCCCAGCATCTTTAGGGGTGGGCCTCTGATGTCACTTTCTGTGTTAAAGCACCCCAGAAGATTCCATTGTGCAGCCAAAATGAAGAACCCCTAAACTGGGGTTGTCTGTGGCTGCTTCACAGCAGGGCTGGACTGGACTGATTTTCCAAGAAGACAAAACCCCAGGAGGCCCGGACCCCCTTGGGAAAGTGTAAGACGTGTCAGTCCCTGTCCCGGGAGACTTGGGCATCACTCGTCTCCCTGAATGGCTCAGAGATTTGGAGTCAGCGGGCACACAGGTACATTTGCAGGAGCTGAGTAATGAGCTTGCTGCAGAAGACCCATGGTTACCTCTCCCCGGGGACCCTCAGTCACCTCATTACCTCGTTTCCTACACCTACAGAGCCAGAACAGCTAGCAGGACAGCAGTGAGACCGAGGCTCCAGCAGGGGTGAAGAAAGCAGGGGGTGGCACAGATTTTTCTGTCTCCTGATTGCTTCCCTTGGGCCACACTTTTTACTTAAAAATCTACCCCACCAGCCCCTACCAGGAGCTTCATTGTTAACTCAGAGCCGTATATCCTAAAGAGACGGCTGCCCCAACCCGGGACAGGGTGGGTGGTGGTGTTGAGCACAAGGCCAGCAAACCAGGTCTCCGCCTGAGCCTCAGGATGCAAGGAACCACAGCCTTGAGCGCAGCGCCCTGGGGCCCCGGACAGGGACCAAGCCTTGTGGATTTCTGCCCACCTCATCCATGCAAGGGCCACCTGCATAAATACATCGTCCTCAAGCTTTTTCTGGTGTGCTGCCATGTGTACAAGATTGGGATTTGCACCCCTACATATTTATTTATTTATTTGTAAAATAAAGTCATCTACCGCTGCCCTGAATGTCATGGACACAGGGACAGACACAAATACATACCTTTAAAGGGATGAGAGGGATCCCTGGGTGGCGCAGCGGTTTGGCGCCTGCCTTTGGCCCAGGGCGCGATCCTGGAGACTCGGGATCGAATCCCACGTTGGGCTCCCGGTGCATGGAGCCTGCTTCTCCCTCCTCCTGTGTCTCTGCCTCTCTCTCTCTCTGTGACTATCGTAAATAAATAAAAATTAAAAAAAAAAAAAAAACAAATTGTCTGACTTCTAGCTTGGTGATGTATCAACCATATCATGTCAATTCCTAGTGCTCTGTAGTTGTATAATTCTTAAAAAAATAAATAAATAAATAAAGGGATGAGAGGCAAAGTGGACACGATGAAATTTGTTCAGCATGTTAATGCTGCCAGCTCAGTCGTAAAAACATAAACTGATTTAATTTTTTAAAGATTTTATTTATTTATTCATGAGACACAGACAGAGAGAGAGGCAGAGACACAGGCAGAGGGAGAAGCAGGCTCCGTTCAGGGAGCTCGACTCAGGACTCGATCCTGGGACCCCAGGACCACGCCCTGGGCTGAAGGCGGCGCTAAACCGATGAGCCATCTGGGCTGACCTGTTTTAATTTTTTTTTAATAATCTGTATGCCCATCGTGGGGCTCCAACTCAGGACCCCAACCTCAGGAGTCATGTGCTCCACCAACTGTGCTGGCCAGGCGACCCATACCATCTTCTGTTTTTAAAAGAAAGCCACGCTGAGCAAGTCCACTTCCCATTTATAAAGTCTTGGTGAACCCGGAGTCCTCATTGGAAGGTCTGGTTCTGGGTTCTTTTTATTTCGGTTCCCAGTTCTGGCGGCGTCGCAGGGAAACACCGTGATCCTCGGGAGGCCACCCAGACGGTGCTCTGAGCCGGGGACTTGCCTTTCACTCTTCACTCCCACTCCCGTGCTGAATCGTGGGGTGGGGAGGGGTGGTACATGTTCGGGGCTGCCGGGCTGGGCGGAGCTTCTGGCTCTGGACGCTCTTGGCGTGTGGGTGTGCATGTGCCTGCGTGTACCCGGCGCTGCCCCTGCACTGCCCCGGGTGACCCTGGCTCTAAACATCGCTCTCCTACATGCTCCCTTCCTAGCACAGGTTACTTTGAAAAGCCACAGCTCTTATACGTTGTCGTCACGTTTTTCTTGAAGGGACAGATTTGAGTGTGTTGGCTTAAAAGAAATGAGCTAGCTGACACACCACTGCTGCAGTCAGTTGTCGTGGAGAAAGAGAAATAATCTCCAGATTTGGAACTTTTCTTGAAAGAAAATGTGTATTTCCTTAAGTTCCAAGTCTCCAGGTAACCAGTGAACCTCCCTATAGCTAAGGGTAGTCACGGCCACTTCCCAGATCTCTACAAAGTATCATAAAGCCTTGGCTATGATTTTGTTCATTCTGATTGCACACAACCATCACATCCTGAATCCATCAAGTCCAGGACATGTGCAAGGCTCAAAGTAAACCAGCAGGCGAAGGCCCACCATGTCTCAGAACTTGGCCCCCGAATCAGGGTGCGTGGCCACCGACACACAGGCCAGCAGGTGTGCCAGCATTCGGTGTCTTGAATATCCCTAAAGTTAATTTCCCCTCATTTTTAAAGAAAAATACTCATGGGACACCTGGGTGGCTCAGTGGTTGAGCATCTGCCTTTGGCTCAGGGCGTGATCCCAGAGGTCTGGGATGGAGTCCCGCATCGGGCTCCCCACAGGGCAGTCTGCTTCTCCCTCTGCCTGTGTCTCTGCCTCTGTGTCTCTCATGAGTAAATAAATATAATCTTTATTTTTTTTAATAAATAAAATCTTTAAAAAAAAAAAAAGGAGAAAGACAAATACTCATGAGTGTAGTTTCTCACCATTCCTTTCACCTAGCAGATGGGGTCAGTCACCCCGCTAGGTCAGTGGTGGGTTCACTGGTGGGGACCACGCTCTGTAAATTGCACCTGCTGCATTCAGCTTATGCTGTACATGTTTATTGATATTTAGACTTTGCATCTGCAAAATCCACTGACATAGACATTTTCACATGTTTGCCATGCACCCCCCCCCCCCCCCCGCCAAAAAATACCCCCTAAAAGAAGAGATCCTGTGCTGGGTGAACAAACAGAACAAAACCCCTTGGAGCAGCATACTGCCCATGTGGATGCCCCCCACCCCGACTCCCACACTGCCTTCTTGGCACAGCATCCGAGGCCTTGGTTGGCTTCCCTTTCTGGCTCCTTCTCTGCTGCTCCCTGCCCAGGTGCTCAGAACCACTGGCTGCTCCTCGCATACACTCTTCCACTCCCTACCCCCACCCCCAGCTACCAGGTCGCTCAACACTGGCCTCCTGTGTCACCCACTCCCGAGAGCCTTCCCAGAGCCTCCCCCGCATCGTACACACACGCACACGAACTCAGTCTTCTCCAGAAGCTTGTGATGCCTCGTTCGGCTCTGGTGACAGCAGTTACAGCACATGGACACGTTTGCAGACTGAGCATCTTGGCTTGGGAGTGTTAACGATTGCCATCTCCAAACCCTCAGCGCCCCTTGCACAGCAAGCTCTGGGCAGATGTTTGTTGGAGGGATCAATGCTTTTCTTGTCTTGTGTAGCGTCGAAGGCCACAGATTCTACCCACAAGCATTAATGAAGTTCCTATTTGGAGCGTACGCGCACAGACCTTTACCACGGCTCACTGTTGTGGACTCCTGCGTCGATAAGGAAGGGCTTTCCTGGCTGAGCCGGGTCCTCACCAGCCCGACCAGACGGGCTATTCCACCCCTGTGGGAAGAGGGCAGAGCTGTGCTTATTTGCCGTTGCGGGACATGCGGAGGCCCTGCTCTGTGGAGCTGCCTCCTTCTCACCATGCTGCCCTCCAGGCCTGGGCAGACGTGGGTTTCCCTGGAAGGCGACGTGGTGAGCTCGGGATGTGACAGGAGCTCATGACATAGCAGGGTGTATGCCCCATGCCTTGCACTGGGGCCCTGTCCACGTCCCCTTGCTGGTCCTGAGGCCTGCTCGGGAGTGGCCTTTCTCTAGAAGCACTATCGCTGCTCTCTTCCACATACGCTGAAGTAAAAACTTATCTCGCATGAGCACATAGACAGTGGATGACATATTCAATCCATACTGAGAAAAACCACGGATGAAGACACGGAGCTGCCGGGCCTCCCAGCGCACGCCGGAGAGCCCTGCCCAGGCGGCCCCTGCGCAGCCACGGGCGCACGTGAGCCGGCACGGCCCGTAACTCTCGAACTGATGAAAGTTCCTGGAAAAGCCATCAGTAGAGGAATCCTGTGTGCCATCACAAGAGCTCCCAGAAACTAGCAAGCCACAGGACACACTCACTGTGCACCAATTCAATTGCTCACCTAAAAAAGCAAACACTGAAATACTTAACAGTTTGTGTAACGTTTAATATTTCAACAGTAAGCAAACAAACCTTTCAGTAGGAAAAAAAAAAAAAACAACACTTTTCCTTCCTTTCCCGGCTGTGTCCCTGGAGAAGAGGTGAGGCCCATAGGGGAAGTTCTTAGCCGCTCTCTGCGGTGGGGGCGGCTTTGCAAGTGGCCCCGGCTGGAGAGTCTGCATAGGGTGGGCGGCGCGGGCGGCTCTGTGCAGCGGTCATCGCCACTTCTGGGGCCCCTGTGCCTCAGCGTCGAGTGTTTTGAGGAACTTTTACTTCCTTTCCTTCTGTGTATTTGCTTGCACAACCAGAAGCTTTCCAGATTTTGTAATTCTGGGAATCTCCTCTGAACTCCTTTCTGCTCAAACAGAACAGATGCACGTATGGCACTCGGCGGGGCCTGGGACGCGGCCTGGTGTGCGCGTAGCCGCCACCCAGAGCTCCGGGGAGACAGATAAATCCCTAGTAAGGTGGCAGGGCTCAAGGAACAGTTTCTCTTCTTGATTTCTGGTGACACTGTGGGAACAATGTGTCTGATTTTATAAAGATATTACTACTTTCAGTGTTCACCGGGTGTGTGATCAGGCCTGCGTCCCTTCCTCCTCCGTTCTTTGCCTGTAAAAGAGCGGTGACAGCAGGAGCCAGGGCTGGGGGCGGGTGTTGGGTGTGAGCTCCTTGCACCCCCACATTTCCGCGTACCAGGAGGGACCGGAGACCCACCCCGCAGCCTCTGCCTCCCTGAGCCCGCGTTTCCTTGTTCTCGGGTCTGCTCTGTTTGACACACTTGCCATCTGTTTTGCTCTGTTCTTTTCCTAACGTGGTGAGAGGTGTTTTTTGCTTATTTTCCGAATGTCCTAGCGCCCTCCCTTTGCCCAGAGGTGCCGGGGAGTCATGCCAGCGAGTCGCGGGCCCCTCCTGATGCTCCCTGAGGCGTCCCTCACCCCCACTGCACTCGAGAGGCCCGCAGGCCCCACCCCAGAGCCCTGGTCACAGAGCCGCCTCCTCCTGGCCAGTCCTGCCATACGCAGGAGGGAGACCGCGGCCAGGAGCCTCTCCCGGGACCCAGGTCAGTTCGCGGGTGCTGGTCTCCACCTGGGGCTCTCAGGGACTGGTGGCAACGTGGTCTGTCTGTCTTTCTGTGCTCCCCACTCCTCAGACCGGAGAGACAGGAGTAAGCATGGGGATGTGTCTTCTCTGGGCAAGAGTTTTCCAGAAAAGGAAGTCATCTCTTTCTCTGACCAGACGGCTTCTCTGACCTGTGACCGTTTATATATTCCCCTCTTGGGAGAGGAAGAAGGTTCACCTCGGCTGGGCCAGGTTGTGTCCTGGGGAAGGGGGACCCACTGCTTTCCCCTCCTGGCCAAAACCACCTCTAGAAACCTTTTATAAACCACGGGCTGGGATCTCCGAGTGGCTCAGCAGTTTAGCTCCTGCCTTTGGCCCAGGGCGTGATCCTGGGCTCCCTGCATGGGGCCTGCTTCTCCTTCTGCCTCTATCTCTGCCTCTCTCTCTCTCTCTGTGCGTCTGTCATGAATAAATAAATAAATAAAAATCTTTAAAAAAATAAAAATAAACCACGGGCCCTCGTGGGTGTCATGAAACCACTGCTCTTTCATTAACCGTCCGCACTTAATTTTATGACTTTTCCCACCTTGTTAATTTTGAAAAAAGTTGCCCCTTCATAGCACTTCAGACTTTTTTAGATTTAATTTCTTCACATTTTAACCACGGGATTAATTAAAAGCATATTTTAGGTTAATTTGCAAATAACTTCTTGCAGCTGCGTTTTCTACAAGTATTTACTGAGGACCCTTTTTTGTTTTTAAGATTTTATTTATTTATTCCTGAGAGACAGAGAGGAGAGACACGCGGAGGGAGAAGCAGGGAGCCCGATGTGGGACTCGATCCCAGGACCCTGGGGTCACACCCTGAGTTGAAGGCAGTTGCTCAACCGCTGATCCATCCAGGTGTCCCCTGAGGACCCTTGAAAGTGTGAGTTTTGAGTAACTATCATCACACAGATAGGGACAGCCAAGTGTTTTCTAAGAAAAAGCAAGAGTTTAATTTTAAAAAGAGCTTTTTAAAAAAGCTGGCCTTGGTAAAGAAGCCAAGAGGAGCTCTCACTCTGCGTATGGGGTCTCCGGCAGGCTCTCTGGGCC
Source organism: Vulpes vulpes (assembly GCF_048418805.1). Classification (NCBI taxonomy): domain Eukaryota; kingdom Metazoa; phylum Chordata; class Mammalia; order Carnivora; family Canidae; genus Vulpes; species Vulpes vulpes. Next base: position 113,682,896 of record NC_132782.1, read on the forward strand.
GCGCTTTTTGCGCGCGGTGGCTAAGGAAGGATGCACTGGCCACCCGAGTGTCCCAGCTCCTTGACCCACCTGACTGGTGGCGTTGGAGCCAGTTCGTGGAGAGTGTGTCACGCAGGCTTCTCCCCACGTGAAGGGCCGCGAGCACGGGGCTCCTCTCCACTCTCCCTGCATCCTCGCCACTGGGGGGACTGGAACCAGGAGCCTCACGTGCCCACCCGGGGTCGGGGTAGCCGGCCCCCCTTCCCCCGGCTGCATGCCCGCAGCTTCGGGAACGCGGTACTGCCGTATCCTGGGCGTGGGGTCTTCCTCCGGGCCCCCGGGCACCGTGTCGCTGCGTCTCGTGTTCCGCGGCCCCCCGGCGCCATGCGCCCGCTGTAAACGTTAACACTTCCACGTGACACAGGGCAGATTTTCTTTGGAGGAAAATGACCACTGTCATGTGGAGGCCACATACCAGTGCTCAGTGGTTAAAGCAGGAAAAACTGGTCTGGGGGCTCAAGGCAGGAGCGCAAGTAGCGCGTTCCACCCCCTCCTCCCCCGCCCGCAGCCGAGCCTGCCGTGGGGGGGGTGTCCGGGTGGTCTGTTGGGGGGCCGGGGGTGTGCAAAGAGGTGGCCCGTCCTCCGCACCACAGAGGACACCTGCGTGGCGCCCCCCGCGGGCGGAGTGTCATGACAGCACGCAGCACACAGAGTGGTCACTGAGGGTGTGTCTGGGGGGAGACCAGGCCCCACTGGACAGCCTGGAGTGGGGGACGCAGAGGGGGGCTTGCGGCTTAGCAGAGTCCCCTCTGGCCCCCAGGTGCTCTGCGGCCGCCGGCCAGTGTCCAGAAGATGGCTGTGCTCAGGCAGCTGGCGCTCCTGCTCTGGAAGAACTACACGGTGCAGGTGGGTGTGCGCAGCTGTGCCGGCCGCGCTGGGGGGGGGAGTGGGGAGGAGGGCCCGCGCCCCCAGCCCGCTCCTTCCCTTCCTCTCACAGAAGCGCAAAGTCCTGGTGACCGTCCTGGAGCTCTTCCTGCCCCTGCTGTTCTCCGGGATCCTCATTTGGCTCCGCTTGAAGATCCAGTCGGAAAATGTGCCCAACGCCACCATCTACCCCGGCCAGTCCATCCAGGAGCTGCCCCTGTTCTTCAGCTTCCCCCCTCCGGGCGACGCCTGGGAGCTCGCCTATATCCCGTCCCAGAGCCAGGCCGTGAAGACCATCACAGAGACGGCGCGGAGGACATTGGTCATCAACATGAGAGGTGAGGTGTCCTCCGGGTCCCCTCTCGTCCAGTGGTGGGGGACAGACCCAGGTGAGCAGCCCCGGCCAGCGGCCACACTCCACATCTCCCCTCGTCGGCGGGTCACTCATTATAAAGTGGGGACCGGGCATGTGAGGCTGGAGGGGAGCCCCGGGCTCTGCAGTCCCTCCCGTGATTCATGGTGGGGACAGCTCTGGAGTCACGGGCAAGGTGTATTGTGAGCGCACCTGCCAGGGCCTCTTTTGGGACGCGGTTTTGGGAGCACCGTTCTAGAGAAAGGCATCAGGAAGCCCATCGAGGGACACTCCCAGTACGTGCACCTGTCACCTTACCTCACTCTTTGCTTCCAGACAAAAAGTATTCTCTTTTCCCACCTCCTGCCTTTGGCATGTGCCACCATGGCGTGTTGAACACAGCGTGACAAATGCCCGCAGGGGTCCTCAGCCTCACTGAGGGACTACGGGGAAGCCCCTTTATGTGGCGCAGGGTCTGGTGATAGAGAAACCATGTGACAAACTATGTTAGTGTCGACTGGCACCCTCGTGACACCACACGTGGCCCGAGACGGAGGCCAACCCCAGGCAGGGAGGCCACCCCAAGAGGGCTGTGGGCCAGCCCTGCCTCCAGCTCTTCCAGAAACCCTGCCACCCTGATTGCGGGGCACTACCTGTCCTTGCGGCAGCCAATCTCTGCCCATCGCGCAAACCTGCTGGTCTCCAAGGACGGGTGACTGCGCCCTGGAGAAACCTGTGCGTGCAGGTGACAATGCCCCGAAACAGCCAGATTCCCCAGTAGAATGGGCGGTCGGGCAACTCGCGCTCCTCCCACAGCTCGAGGCTTTCCCTCGGAGAAGGACTTTGAGGACTACATCAGGTACGACAACCGCTCCTCCAACGTGTTGGCTGCCGTGGTGTTCGAGCACACCTTCAACCACAGCGGGGAGCCCCTACCGCTGGCGGTGAGGACCCTGCCCCACGAGGCCCCTCTCCCTCCCACGCAGGCCAGTACGTGAAGGCGCCTTCCCCTGCCAGGAGGCAGTGTCACTGTCCGGGTCCCGCCGAGGGCGCCCGGGTGTCTCTAGCCCATGGGGCCAGCGTGGTGGGGTTAGCCTGACTGCGGCCACTGGCTGCCCCGGACACACCCTTAGCCGCCCCACGTGCCCCGTGTACCGCTTTGAGGGTACACTTAGGTATTTAAAACACAATGAAGTCTTCTTGTGTGACGGCATGAAGCCGGGAAACCATCCAGTTCTTCTAGCATTGTTTTGGGGACCCTCTGCTGACCGTCAGGGACACCTCAGGTGCAGAGTTCCCGGAGGTGGACAGCGAGACGAGGCTGGTGCGAACACCCCGGGGGGCACTGCGGGGCTCCACCCCGGGCACAGCTGCGCGCTCTGACCCCCGGGACCCCACGGACAAAGTTGGGGGCCGGGGGGTGGGGAGGAGTTTGCTTCTCTGTCCAGATCCTTCAGAGCCGAGGGTTTGCACTTTGTTCCCGCAGGTGAGATACCACTTACGGTTCAGCTACACACGAAGAAACTACATGTGGACCCAGACAGGCTCCTTTTTCCTGAAAGAGACGGAGGGATGGCACACCACTTCCCTCTTCCCACTTTTCCCAAACCCAGGACCAAGGGAGCCCACATCCCCCGACGGCGGAGAACCCGGTGAGAAGCCGCGGCCACGGTGCTCCCTCCCCGGCTGCTGACAGCCCACGGTCACGGGCCCCACCTTGTGTTTCTCCGCACAGATGCGCCTTTAGGGCTGTTCTGTCTTCTTCCTCGTGGAAGGGAGGAAGCATCCAGGAAAGCTGGCTCCCCATCCACAGGGATGCGCTCCCTCCCTCCCCCAGACACGTGCTCTCGAAGGAAACCTGTGTATTTCAGTCTTAAAGAGGCTTCCGTAGGTGTCGAGTGTGTGGGCCTGGCCGCCCCCTCCATTCCCTCCCGGGCCTTCGCTCTGTACGGTCACAGGCTTCGTGAGCTCTGTGCTCCTTGTCTGGGGCGGAGCTGCGCCCGCAAGGTGCTTGCAGAAGCTGGCTCTGGGCTGGCTGTGTCAGCGTGTGTGTTCGTCTGTCCCTGTGGCCTGGGCAGGTGGCTGGCACGTTCGCCTCCTCCGAGGCAGGGTTGTCATCCTGGAACGAGGCTGGGGGTGAGCACGGAGTAGCTGGGACCCCTTCGTGGGTTCTCGGCGGCAGCAGGCGTCTTGGAGAACACAGGATTCTGCGGTCTGTAGGACGCCGAGCGTGTTCAGGTTTTGGCGGAGGGACCCAGGAATGTCCCGGAATGAGGCGGCAGGCAGGCGGGCAGGCTGACAGGAGGAAGGGAGGCTATGGCCAGTGTCCAGAGGCTGTGGCTGGTGCCTGGGGCCAGCAGCAGGAGAGACCATCCTCCTGTTTGTGGACATTTGGAAGCAACCAGAGTCAGACTAGGAGATTTCACAAACTAGAAATTTGCCCGAAAAGGAAGACACGACACCAATTTTTAAAACAAGGAGGAGGGATCCCTGGGTGGCGCAGCGGTTTGGCGCCTGCCTTTGGCCCAGGGCGCGATCCTGGAGACCCGGGATCGAATCCCACATCAGGCTCCCGGTGCATGGAGCCTGCTTCTCCCTCCGCCTGTGTCTCTGCCTCTCTCTCTCTCTCTCTCTGTGACTATCATAAATAAAAAATAAAAAAAAAAAATTTAAAAACAAGGAGGAGCCTAGGGAAAACGTCTCAGTCGACCACAAGGATCCACGTCTTTTTATGTTAAGGCTCATTAGTCCACGCCACTTACAAGCACTTACAAGCCCACAAGCTGTGACAGGGACACAGGCCAGGCACACGGCGCGCACTTGGCATGCTCAGCCCAGGCTCCACCGCAGCCCCATGTCCACACCTCAGACGCACATAGCCCCCAGGGGAGTTGGCCCCTGGAATCATCAGAGAGAGGGAGACCGGCATGCTGAAAGGGCTCGGCGAGGCTTTGTTTACGGTCACAGGCAGGGATTGAGGACAGGGTGACCGCTCCAGCCCTCAGCGCGGAGCAGACGGAGAAGTTGGGGTGGCAAGGCCAGGCGAACACGGCCGAGAGCACAGCCCACCTTGCCCCCCGCCGCCGTGGGGTGACTCCCCTGGCCTCGTGGCCCCGTGGGTCCCACAGAGACGTGGTGGGCTGTGTGGCAGGTCCCTTGTGAAGGTGAGAGCTGCCCCGCCCAGCGCGCAGCCATTGGTGACGTTACCTGAGCACCTGCTGCATTGCAGCCATCAACGTCTGGAGCCTGAGGGCAACGTGGTAACCCACTGGGGGTGTGGTTGTCGCCTTGCTCTTCTCCTAGGACTGGCAGGCAGGCTGCTGCAGTTCCGTGGTAGAGGGCCTTGGGTATTTTGAACGTCGCCGTGTTTTTTGGTTTTTTTTAAAGATTTATTTATTTATTTATTTATTTATTTATTTATTTATTTATTTATGATAGAAATAGAGAGAGAGGCAGAGACACAGGAGGAGGGAGAAGCAGGCTCCGTGCTGGGAGCCTGATGTGGGACTCGATCCCGGGACTCCAGGATCGCGCCCCAGGCCAAAGGCAGGCGCTAAACCGCTGAGCCACCCAGGGATCCCCAACGTCGCTGTGTTTTATGAGCGAGGGTGCCTGTGCCCGTGTGCTCACTTCTCTGCTGTTCTGGGGCTGTGCCCCCTCCTTCCTTAGGCTCCCCGTGGTGGGCCGGGCTCTGTGCTGGGATTCCTCATCCCCCCTCTATCACTACTCCCAGGCCCTCCTCCCCAGCAGAATTGTATTACAGACCACGTAGTAGGGGGTCAGAATGGGCAGGATGAGGGTCTGAGCAGTGGCCTTCGGGCTGTGATGCCTGCTAGCCCGGTGGATGGAAGGCTGCTACTGAACGGGCCTCAAGATCGCAGGATTGCTGTTGATGGTCCTGGGGGCCCGATGTACTCACCACGGTCTTTCAAAGTGGACAAGGGAGGTGGAAGACAGGGCCAGAGAGGTGCCGCCTGGCTGGCCTTGGGGGGTGCGGGTGGGGAAGGGGCCCTACACGCCAGAAGGCCCAGCTACTGCGGGTGTGTTAGGTGGTGCCGCCCCGTGGCCACCTTCACCAGGGAGACCTGGCACAGCTCAGGGCACTGCTCTGTGAGCCGAGCTGCGCCTGTGACATGGCTTATCCCACTGTCCACGCTCAGGGTACATCCGCGAAGGCTTCCTGGCCATGCAGCACGCAGTGGACAGGGCGATCATGCAGTACCACGCAAATGCCTCCACGCGCCAGCTGTTTGAGAAGCTTACTGTGATCGCAAAGAGGTTCCCGTACCCGCCTTTTATTTCGGACCCCTTCCTGGTCGCCATCCAGTACCAGCTCCCCCTACTGCTCATGCTGAGCTTCACCTATACCGCGCTCACCATCATCCGGGCTGTCGTGCAGGAGAAGGAGACGAAACTGAAGGTGGCCGTGGTCTGTGTGTCTTAGGCCCGTGTGGGCGGGTTGGGTGCAAGCCGGGTGCTGCTGGGGGCAGCCAGGCATGGGGTAAATGTCCACCGTGGCGCCGGTGATCCTGGGGCTTCTGTGAAATCAAGCCTGGCACATCCGGGTCCCTAAAACCCTGATAAAGCACCGAGTTTTGTGTGCAGTGTGTTAAGGCCTGACACGTTGACAGGACCCCTGTTGGCATGTGCCAAGTCAAGCAGGACACAGCATTGAAACTAATCTTCATGATTCCCATTAATTTTCTTGCCATGGCCGCCTTAACACTACGTTATATAGCTACTCATGTCCCGTGTGCTGAACAGAGTCCCTGGAGAGGCCGGACGTTTCCGTCCCGGGCTGTACAGAAGGCCCGTTGGCTCTGCACGGTCAGGGCCCCCCGTAGGTGGGCTGCCGGGTGCAGCGGGACAGGGTTAGGGAGTACGGAAAGCTTGCTGAAATACACCGGCAAGGCCGTGTCCCCGTAAACTCGTCCAGTGACGCTGCCAAGTACCCAAACTTTGAAGTCCTGCCTTTGTCAGTGGGGAGTACACTGGGTGAGGGGCAAGGTGGGCCGATCTCCACCGCCCAGCAGGGAGGGTGCCCCAGGGGCACAGCATATCAGACCGGGAGAAGGAGGAGGGCAGGGGAGGATGACACAGGTGGACCATGCCCTTGCCTGGCGCGGGCTGTGTGTGTCCCCAGTGTCCCACTGTCCTGTGTTGGCCTGTGTGCAGCCCTGGGTGCACCCACGCACCCCGCACCCGTGCACACCCCAGGTGGCTGCAGCCCGTGCCAGCACGTGTGGCCCTCTCCACAGGAGTACATGCGCATGATGGGGCTCAGCAGCTGGCTGCACTGGACCGCCTGGTTCCTCCTCTTCTTCCTCTTCCTCCTCGTGGCCGTCTCCTTTGTGACCCTGCTCTTCTGCATCAAGGTGAGCATGGGCTTGTGGAGCTTTCAGAGCGCTCGGGGCTTTCAGGGCAAGTCAGCCCTTCCCACAGCCCCGTCTGAGGCCCCGACGTCTTAGGTCTAACTGTCTCTGTCCCTACCTCCCCACGGCCTGCCCACGTGACCCACGGGACGCCACGCGGCGCAGGTGAAGAAGGACGTGTCGGTGCTCACTCACAGCGACCCCTCGCTGGTGCTGGTCTTCCTGCTGTGCTTCGCCACCGCCTCCGTGTCCTTCAGCTTCATGGTCAGCACCTTCTTCAGCAAAGGTGAGCCGTCCTGGCGTGGGGACCACGCCCCCCCAGGAAGCCCTGCAGCCAGAGGGCGCTGTGCCCTGCACCTGCCTTAGACTCAGGCCTCGGGGTGGCGCAGGCCGGGCGGTCTTTTCTCTGAGGCTCTGCAAGCTGCTCCTTGCCCGCACCCCGTGTCCGCGGCCAGGTCCCCGTCTTGCTCCCCAACCCATCCTGTCCTGGCCGCAGGGCAGGCTGTCCGCGAGTGCGTGAGGCCCCCCTCCACGGAGCTGTGGTTGGTCTTCTACCAACACTGTGGTGTGAGGACGCCTGTCTTCACTGCCTCGTGGTTCTGCTCACACGTTCCCCAGATTCTGCGGGCGGCGATCACCAGCCTGTCCTGCAGCCCTGCGGCCCCTGCTGGGGCCTCTCCCTCGGTCCTGGGTCTTCTTTCTTTTCCTGTTGAGGCAAAACACACATCACAGACCCCTGATCACCGTAACCGTTCTCCAGCTCGCAGTCAAATGTCAGCATGTCCACACGGCGGTGTGACTGTCCACATGGTGGTGCGACCATCTCCCCCACCCCAGAACCCTCCTGTCTTCCCAGACGGCTCTGTCCCCCTAAACACCGACTCGCCGTCCCTCCTCAGCCCGGGTGCCCACCATCCACTTTCTGTATCTGCGGTTGTGGCCACTCTCAGTATCTCATGAGAGCAGAATCACACAGCACGTGCCCTTTTGTGGCGGGCTTCTCTCGCTGTGTGTACCATCCTCGGGGTCTGTCCCCATTGTAGCAGGTATTGTAAGGCTGTGTGACGTTCTGCTGTGTGGATGGGCCACATTTTTCTCGTCCACCCACCCGTCCGTGCCCACGCAGGGTGCTTTTTAGTGCTTGTGAATCGTGCTGCTATAAACGCGAGTGTGCAAGCGCCTCTGTGAGATCTGCCTTCGGGGGTTGTACCCAGAGTGGAATTGCTCGGTCATGTGCTCATTCTCTGCTGATTGTCTGAGGAGCTGCCAGACTGTGTTCTGCAGGGACTCTGCCACTTTGCATTCCCTCCCAGAGCTCACGGTGACCACACACTCAGCAGCGCTCGCCGTGTTCTGGTCGGGGAGGTGTTTTGCTAGTAGCTGTCCTGGTGGACGTGAGGCCGTGTCGCTCCTTCGTGTCTCTCTATGTCTCTTTTGCACTTACAGAAACCTTCATGCTGAGTCTGTAGGACTTGCTCACTTGTCTTCTGGGTGCCCGTTTGTCCCTTGGTGTATGTTCTAGAATGTTCTAGAATCTACCGAGACTTCAATTCTCTGCCGTCAAGTACTCAGCTGATTCTTGGGCACATCCGCTCATTCTTGTTTCCTCCTCCATTTTTGTGGGAAAACACTCCTCTTTCTCTGGTGGAAGCACTTCTTCATGTGCACCAAAGTCCACAGCTTCCTCATCCTGAAGTCGGGGTTTCCCGTCACACACCTGCCTCCCCTCAGAGGACTCAGAACGTGTGGCTCATCCAGAGATTGCAAGCTCCAGCTGAGGCTTCGCCCCTGATGCTCAGACTCACACACCACGTCCCTGAGATGCTCAGGATGCACCTCCACCACCTCCTGACCCCATCCCCAGAAGCCCGTTCCTGTTTCTGCTGGTAGCACCCTGTCCTTCCTGCCGCTCTCACCAAAACACCTTGGGATCATCCCCGACATCTGTCTTCCTGTCCCATTGTGCACCACGTCCGATGAGAGCTGCAGTTCGTGTCTTCCCCACCTCCACTGTCCCACCCCCACCCCACCCCCTGCTGGCCATTGTCACCAGCCTGGTTCACAGTGGCCTCGAGGTGTCTCCCTGCTTCTACCCTTCAGCTCTGGACATGGCCAGTAGCTGGCATGTGGTGGCTTGAGTTGTTGGCTAAACTAGTCACTTCTTTCATGGAACACCATTTTTGCTCAAAAGAACCACCCTCGGGCTATAATTATTCACACCTGGGTGTTTGGCAGGCATTTCCTCTAATGTGAGCTTGTCTTTTAAGAAAAATGGACGGTATCGGATGTCAGTTGTGAAATCCCAGCATTCAAGCGAAAAATAGGATTTTACAAACTTGAATCTAACGCCATGAGCTTGACAGCGTCCCAGCAGTTAGCCTTTTAGGAGGTTGGTGATCGTATTAGCCGACATGATTTATCTGTACATCGTACAATAAAGCATGACCGTACTCAGAAGATCTGCATAGCTCAACAAGCAGTACGTTGTGCATGACCGAGGCATCCCACTATGGGATCGTGCCCGAGTAATAACCCATTCTAAGCGCAAGGTAGGCTAGTGGATTTTTGGGTAACAGCGTGACAGGTTCATTGGTCAGAGTCCATGTGGCACCTGACCTTTAAGAAACAACTGCCTGTGGCGTGGTACTTGAGTGACAGAGAAAACCCACGAGTATCTGGGGAGGCTGTCGAAATATGTCTCCCCTTTCTGTCTGCGGACCTGTGCGAAGCTGGTTTTGTTGGTGGGCTGCACCCAGCACAGCGGCCATAATCCCTTAAATCAGGCATCTCAGAGGCTTGTGAAAATGTAACACAATGTCACTTTTCTCACTAAATTGTGTGAAATAGAGTGGACTTCCATAAACACAGTTACGTTGACCTATAGCAGGTTTGTTACCGTTCTCAAAAGTCTTTAAATTGTCCTAGTGCTAACCCATGACACAGTAGGAGTAGATAAGCCTGTGTGTGCGTCACCCACACGAGCACACGTTCCATGACGTCCTCAATCATTTTTAAGGCCGCAGAAGGTTCCAAGGACCAAAGTGTATGAGGGCCGCCAGCATGGGCCACAGCCGCACCCTTCTCCCCGTGACTCCCATCACAGCTCGCCCACGTGTCACCTTCCCGTCGGGGCCTTCCGTGGCCCACTGGTGGCTGTCGCAGCCCCAGCCCGGGGGACGCCTGGTCCCTGTCTTGTGCCTTGGGCTCTGCCCTGGGCTGCCCGACCCGGCACCCCCTTCCTTTACTCTGTGTCCCCTGCGGATTAAGCTCCGGGAGGCTTGGGGCCCGTGCAACACAGCGGCCGCCTGTGCAACGAGCAAGCGCAGGAGGGGAGCTGTGGCTTGGGGTGGGTGCAGAGCGTGCGCCTCAGCCAGGTGCCCCCACCCGGACTTGGACCCCCCCCGCCCCCCTGGGCCCGCACCCCAGCCCCACGGCAGCCCCACCCAGCCCCATCCGGCCCCACAGCGGCCCCAACCAGCCCCCCCGGCCACCCACACCACCCCCCAGCCCACCAGGCCCCATGGCCGCCCGCCTGCCCGCCTTCAGCGCCGGCTCCTCTCCCCGCAGCCAACATGGCCGCAGCCATAGGAGGCTTCCTCTACTTCTTCACCTACATCCCATACCTCTTCGTTGCTCCCCGCTATAACTGGATGACTCTCAGCCAGAAGCTGCTCTCCTGCCTCCTGTCCAACGTTGCCATGGCCATGGGAGCCCAGCTCATAGGGAAGTTTGAAGCGAAAGGTGAGTACCTTCCTCTGGTGAGCCACGCTTGCCGCCCCGGTTACCCCGAGAGCGCGAGGCGGGCAGCCTCCCTCCGGGTTGGGAGCCCTGGGGAGGTGGCCCCGACCTGCAGCGCAGGGGACAGAGCGCTCACGATGGCTACCATCGCCCAGAGCGGCTGTTGCTGCGGGAGAGCAGCGCCCGGCCCCAAAGCCTGCGGGGGAGCAGCCCCCAGCTCCGGTCAGGCGGGCTGGGGAGGAGGCCGTGGGCGCGGGGTCACGGGCCAGGACCATTTTCAAGATTTTTGTGAAACTTCCCGATCCTGTGAACATCATGGGGTCGAAGTAAAGACACTGTTGGGCACACGCCCTCCCGTCTGTGAGCCCTGCCCCGGCCCAGGCCTGCTCAGTGGCCCCAGGCCCAACCTTGAAGGCCACCTGCTGTGGGGTGCCCCCAGGAGGGCCCTGGAGGACAGAGGGGGCTGTGGCTGCTGGGAGGACGCAGGAGGGTGAGCGTGAGCTGCCGCGTGGCCACAGATGTCCCGTCTTGGGACCACCCTGCGCTGCCCTCGCTGTGCGGTTCAGGCTGCGTGGTCTCACCCCGGGTGTGGCAGAGTCCTGGCCGTCGTGTGTCCTCGCGCGGGTCTGCGGGCGGGGGGGCGGCCTCCTCTTGAGCTCGAGTGGTCTTCTTCCTTGGCAGTGTCTCCTGAGCCCTCGGCCCTAAATACCTGCGTTTTTGTGTTTGGTCGTGTGTGACCCACGTAGGCTTTTTAAATGCACCGCCCCTCCCAGGGCTTCAAATACTTTTTACAAAGCCGTGAACGAGAATCTATCTACGTGGCTACTCTCGGCCTTCAAAGTTCTCTGCTGATTTTGCTCAACACGGACAAACTGACAAACTTCTAGTTGCTTGAGAGGGACAAAGCCAGAGCACAGCCAGTTCCACGGGGCCCCTTGAGCCGATGGAGGGTCACCAGCCACGCGGAAGCCCCGGGCACCATTAGGATGTGGGGTTTCAAACCAGGGGGTTTCAAGACCCATGGGCGCCACTCAGGAGAGCTTTATACGTGCCTCAAGTACTTCTCTTTTTTGAAAAGACTTGCGTTCAACATACACTATTCGTGTCAGCCTTACTGGAATCATACAGACTATGTGTGTATGTGTGCACACATGTGGATTGTGCGTGTGCACACGACTACCACGTACATGGACACGTGCGGACGTGCATGTCGGTCGTAAATCGAACAGGAGCCCACCTCGTCAGCCCCACGAGCTCTGGTGGCTCACGGTCGTCCAGAGCCTTGGGGAAGGTCCTCAGCTGTGCTGTAAATGCAGGAAGGGACAAGTCACGCTCACTGCAGTGACGAGCACATGTGTGCTGTCGCGCCTCAGGGCCTGTCTCAGGCCCACATCCCGCTGTGTCTTCTAGGCGTGGGCGTCCAGTGGCGAGACCTCCTGAGTCCTGTCAATGTGGACGACGACTTCTCCTTCGGGCAAGTGCTGGGCATGCTGCTGCTGGACTCTGTGCTCTACGGCCTGGTGACCTGGTACGTGGAGGCCGTGCTCCCGGGGCAGTTCGGCGTGCCCCAGCCCTGGTACTTCTTTGTCATGGTGAGTCCTCACGGCCCTTTTCTGTACACTGGCCACCTCCGCGAGAGTAGGGGTGTCCTCCACACACTCTGCGACGCCTCCTCGGGCTGGGAAAGGGGACCCCATCCTGTGTGCAGTCACTGAGCCGTGTGTCCCAAAGGCCCTAAGACCTTCCACTGGCCAAGAGGAGCCCTGTACTTCAGGGTCGGAGAGAAGAGGCTCACGAGGGACCCACACATCCCATCCCCGGCCTCATCTCAAACAAACATCCTACTGGGTTTTCTGCCTACAAAGTAATACAGCGTCTCATAAAAATGATGCTGCTTCTAGAATTCACAGCACAGTCCCACCACCCAGAGATGACCCAGGCTGGCCTGCTGGCGTGTAGTTCAGATGGTTTTCCTGTGCACATGCTTACACCCTGAGCATATGTGCGTGTGACATGCATGTGCTTAGTTTTGTTTTTTTAAGATTTTATTTATTCATGAGAGACAGAGAGAGAGGCAGAGACACAGGCAGAGGGAGAAGCAGGCTCCATGAAGGGAGCCCGACGCGGGACTCGATCCCAGGACCCCGGGGTCATGACCTGAGCCAAAGGGAGGTGCTCAACCACTAAGCCACTGGGTGCCCCACATGGGCTTGTTTTCATAAAAAGGGGACTGTGCTGTAAAGATGCCCGAGACTTGTTTTTTTAACCTAATCATCTTAAGTACAAACATGCCTGGATCTTTTCATGAATATTTTCAGATTTTTATTTATAAGTTTTGTTTTACTTTTTTGAATCACGTTTACATATCTGCATTTTCCTGAGTCACCTTCTCTTTGAGTGCACAGTGCCGTGTGGAGGGGCCGCCGTGGGGTCCACCTGCTGGTGGTCACTGAGGTGCCCCGTTGGCGCCCACTCTCTGGCACTCACTGGCATGCTTCATCAAAGTGAAGATGCCCCTGACCCACGGACGCCCTGTCACTTTGTCATCAAGAGAGAGAAACGCTGACAGTTACACTTGTGGCATTCAGTGATTTGTAGCACACGCTCTGGCGTCACTTCCAACATGAGCGGTGTGTCCCTGGAACCAGTGTTGCTAGAACCATTCCAGGCATGGCAAGTACCCCGGGGTGGAGATGGGGGTCTCCCTGCAGGGCTGAGTTGTGGCGGCTCTCCTGGGGGCCCGTTTGTCCCTTTCCTATGACCCTGCCCACACCAGTGTGCCCCCTGTGCCCACAGCCATCCTTGAGGGCATGGCTCTGCACAGTCTCTGGCTACATTCTTACCCCTCCCGCAGCCTGGTCCTGTGATGGCAGGACGGATGGCAGGGATCGTCCAGACAGGGGGTGGTGAAGCTTCCTCATGGCAGGGGAAGACTGGGCTTCTCTTGCTTATTTTCTGAGCTCCTGCGGAGCTGAGTGAGGCCAGGCAGGGGCATGCAGTCACAGCTTCCTCCGTGTTTTGCCCAGATACTACTCTGAACTGGAACGTTGGCTGGCCTGTCTTTGGTTCAAAGGCCCTTATTGACTTTTCCTCTGTGTCACATCTGAGTCGTCTGCACTCCAAGTCAGCCTGCCAGGGACCGGGTGCCCAGATGGCAGATCAGAAAAGGCTCAGAACATCCTGGGGATGATGGGCAGATGAGGGAGAAGCCACGCGGCTCGTAGCCTCAGGCCGCGTCCCCTCTGCAGCAGCCCACCGCCCTGCTGAGGGCTGCATGCTGTCGTGTAGTTAGCGTGTCTGTGTTAGTGTTTCTGCTTCATCACACACAAAACAAATTGACACGAGTCGGCTCCTTGAGACCTGTCTGATTTCCATCCCAGCCCTCGTACTGGTGCGGACACCCACGGACAGTTTTGGGAAAGGAAGAGGAAGACGATGACCCAGAGAAAGCGCTCAGAACGGAGTACTTTGAGGCTGAGCCAGAGGACCTGGTGGCTGGGATCAAGATCAAGCATGTGACCAAGGTGCCACACTCCGTGGGATTGGTGGGGACGGGGGCCTCGCCCTCGCCCAGGGCTCTCTCCAAGCCAGTGACCATCCCCAGGCCTTGTTGCCCTCTGGGCCCCCGTGACTGCTCTCTGACCACTCCCCAGGCTCCGTCCCCAGGGCCCAGGGGATCAAGCCTGAGTCAGCAGCACACACCACTTGGAATGAACCCTCCTGTCAGCTTTGCAAACGCTTGCTGTGCTCAGGGCACTAGGGACGGATGTCAGGCCCCTGCCAAGCTGGGGGCTATGGGCGATGGGAGCAGCATGGCCTCCAGTCAGCACTCTGCCCGAAACTTCCTGCCTCCGTGCTGACTGGTGATGCTGGGCAGGGTCTCCTGAGTCCCTTCGGACAGGTGCTCCGGAGGGTAGTTGGGGGCAGGGTGGGGTCTGAAGCCCAGGGCTGCCATCTGCCTCTGCGTGCAGGTGTTCAGAGTGGGGAGCAAGGCGGCTGTCAGAGACCTGACCCTGAACCTGTACGAGGGGCAGATCACGGTGCTGCTGGGTCACAATGGCGCGGGGAAGACCACCACGCTGTCCATGCTCACAGGTGAGGGGCCAACCATAGGCCCTCACAGCCCCCAAAGGCGGGAGCGGCCTCACTGGCCAACCTACGGCCAGGGTGCTCTGTGAAATGAAGTAAAGCCACATGCATGAGACAAGCCTCGCCCTCGTGCCGACCAGTGGGGCGTCTGCACCGAACTTACAGCTCTGGGTCTTCTGCTCGGCCCTAGGTCTCTTTCCCCCTACCAGTGGACGGGCATATATCAATGGGTATGACATTTCACAAGACATGGTTCAGATCCGCAAGAGCTTGGGCCTGTGCCCCCAGCATGACGTCCTGTTTGACAACCTGACCGTCGCAGAACACCTGTATTTCTACGCACAGGTGAGTCAGCAGTGAACTGGACTCCGGACCCATGGTGGTTCCGTGGCCCGTGTACTTGGGCCCCAGGGTGCGAGCCCTCGGCCTCCCGGCAGACAGGGCCCACTCCAAGCAGCTGAGCAGCTTTTGTGGATCTGCAGCAGGGAGGCGGGAGGGAGTCCGGGCACCAGGCGGGCACACTGACGGAGGAGGCAGCACCAAGGCCAGGCTCCCGGCAGCCCCCCGCCCCCACCGGGACCCCCTCCTGACCTCCCCACCCCCACTGTTGCAGCTGAAGGGCTTGTCCCACCACAAGTGCCCTGAAGAAGTCCAGCGGATGCTGCACGTCCTCGGGCTGGAGGACAAGCGGGACGCCCTGAGCAAGTTCCTGAGCGGGGGCACGAAGCGCAAGCTCTCCATCGGCATCGCCCTCATAGCAGGCTCCAAGGTAGGCAGGCAGGAGGCCCCAGGCCAGGGCCGGGCACCCGGGGCGGCTGCCCCCCATGGGCAGGGACGGGCTGCAGACCCCTAGATGCCCACAGCGTGGCCACATGTGCACAGAACCAGAGCCTCCCGCGTAGCCAGCCCGGGCCGGGCCGCTCCTCCGCCCCCAGGTGCTGATGCTGGACGAGCCCACCTCGGGCATGGACGCCATCTCCAGGAGGGCCATTTGGGACCTCCTGCAGCAGCACAAGAGTGACCGCACCGTGCTGCTGACCACGCACTTCATGGACGAGGCCGACCTGCTGGGGGACCGTGTGGCCATCATGGCCAAGGGGGAGCTGCAATGCTGCGGGTCCTCACTGTTCCTCAAGCAGAAGTATGGTGAGCAGGGTGGGCGGGCAGCGGGAACAGGCCCTGTCCTGGGCGGGGGGCTGCTCGCTTCCCCAGGGGGACGCTGAGGCCAGTGGAGGGGCTAGGACAGGAGGAGGGAGCAGACTGCCCAACTTGGTTAGGACGACATCCAGCGGTGGCCAGGGAAGAGAAGACCAGCCAAGCGCCAGCCAGGGCTGCTGAGACCTCCGGTGCCCTGGTGGAGGCCATGCTTGAACGTAGAGGCTCTTGAGCTGGTGGCCTGTGGCACAGGGTTTGCTCTGTGAGTGGGTCTTCCTTTCCTGAGGGCAGCTCATGGCCTGACACAGTGCTGGCCTGCCAGCAGGTTCCACCCATGTCCTGTCAACGGGGGGCACTGGCTGTCCTCCTTAGGCACCCTGGGGCCTGTGCGCCCTGTTGCTGCAGCTTCCTGGGGGCGGCTAGAGAGGGCAGCCAACATCCTGGGGCTCCCCTGGGGAGAGAGCAGGGAGGACAGGTCTCAGGAACAGTTCCCAACACCGCCCTTGAGACTTGGAGTCTGGAGTCGAGTCTTCACCATGTAGCACCCCTGCCCTCCACCCCAGGCCTCCGACATCTCTGCCCAGCAGGGGGTTGGGAGGCCAGGCCCTCAGGATGGCGCCCACGCCGGGTGCTTCCTCCCCGTCACTCCCTCGCGGCGAGCCCAGGGCCCAGTGAGACAGCATAAGCAGGAAACAGCGTCACACAGGGCTCCTGGCCGTTGCAGGTGCGGGCTACCACATGACGCTGGTGAAGGAGCCTCACTGTGACCCCGAGGCTGTCACCCGGCTGGTGCGACACCACGTCCCCACTGCCACGCTGGAGAGCAGGGCTGGCGCCGAGCTGTCCTTCATCCTCCCGAAGGAGAGCACGCACAGGTGCGGGGCCTGGGGCACACTGGCACATACCTGTGGCGGGTGCTCCGTCTTAGAGCACCACTCCTTGTACCTGTCAGGCTGGACCGGGGGGCGGCCTGTGACAGCACTCGGGGAAGGGGGGATGGACGAGCTTGCAGGACCCACAGCCAGACCTCCCGGGGCCACGGAGCACAGCAGCCGCTCAGGGTCGCTTGTGGGATTGTGAACATGCATGTTCCCGGTGTCAGGCCTGGAGTCCTGCGCTCGTGCGTCGCAAACACGGCAGACGCCTAGGGCAGTGGGTGGAAACCAGACTCTCGAGTCACGTTCAGAAACGGTGCAAATCTTAATAATCTTGGCGGTGAGTGCAACTGAGTTGTTTGGTTTTAATAACTTCATAGGATCCACCGACTCGGTCACCCTGTGATCTCATCAACATCTGTGCAGTTACCCTGCCCTCATGGTTTTACCCCCCGAAATATGCTAGTGAATGTCCTTCCAGAAAACTCTATCTGAATCTCCCCTCTCCTGCTCAGGATAGAGTCCCGACAGCAGGTAGATGGTGTCTGACTTCCCCGTCAGCAGGGCAGGAGAGGGTCCATTTTACTCCACAGCTGCCAGATTTGAATAAACAGGTTTTTTTGTAAATGTTTGTGTATCCCGTGGGATCGGTGGTGTCCTGTATGTCTGCTGTCGCCGCCAGCAGGATGTGGAGCCTGGCTGCCGCTCCTCAGCCCCTCGGCACCGCTCCTCTGGGTGCCAGGAGTTCCTGTCCCCCGCGTGTGTATCTGTCCATGTTTTTTTTTTTATTATTATTATTATTTATGATAGTCACAGAGAGAGAGAGAGAGGCAGAGACACAGGCAGAGGGAGAAGCAGGCTCCATGCACCGGGAGCCCGACGTGGGATTCGATCCCGGGTCCCCAGGATCGCGCCCTGGGCCAAAGGCAGGCGCCAAACCGCTGCGCCACCCAGGGATCCCTCTGTCCATGTTTTATGTCTTAACATCACCTGTGTTTGCTGCAGTTTTTTCCCATTGGTCGTTGACTAATTTTGTGGGATTTTTTTTCCACATGAGTACAGTTAATGGGTCGTATGTTTTTCCTTGTGACTTTTTTTCTTAGAACGCACTACCTCCCCCACCTCCAATCAGGTGAATAGTCACCAGTTTCTCTGGGTGTGTTTTGCGAGGACGTGTGCTAGAGAACGCCTCCCATGTATGCCCAGCAGAATGTCACGTAGGGACAGGAAAAGGGAGAAACAAAGCCCGACTCCAGGGTTTTGCAGCGGCTTTTCAAGGACTCAGGTCCCTGTGCTTCCCCCGACAACATGGAGAAATGAGCTCCCTCTAAATGAGAAGCGGCTCTTCACTCGGGGTCTTGTTTCCAGGTTCGAAGGCCTATTTGCCAAGCTGGAGAAGCACCAGAAGGAGCTGGGGATCGCCAGCTTTGGGGCCTCGGTCACCACCATGGAGGAGGTGTTCCTCCGGTCAGTACACACGTGTGTCCAGTGGTCCAGGCGCAGTGCTTGTGGGACATGTGACAATGAGGCCGCCCTTACTGGCCGCATCCCATGCCCGCCTGAGGGGGTCGGCTGGCTGCGGGGAGGGCCCCTCACTCCCTGCAGCGTTCCCCGCTCCCGGGCGGGGAGCGCCCCCCTGAGCTCAGGTCTCCGGAAACACATGCCTCCCCTCCCCCCCACTCCCATCGTGGAGAGTGTGCAGGCACCCCAGGGGCCTGGACAGGCCCCCAGGACTGCAGCGGGGGGTGGGGGCTCAGGACCACACGCGTGTTGACCAGACTCGAGTGCTGACCTGGCAGATAGAGAGCAGAGAACTAGAAATACAGAAGCAGGTGTGAGCTCAGGGTCTTTCAGTGAGGATCCCAGGACCTAGACCAGGCAACGGAGCAGTGAGTGTGTACATAGTGTGCATGAATGACGTGGCTCGTGGGCATCAGGGTGGCTCTGGGCCCCTGCGGCCCAGCACCCAGGGGCCTGCCAGCCTCACTGCTTGTGCTCTGCACATACTGGCCGTGCCGGGCCCGTTTGGGGTGGCCCCTCCCAGAGCACACCCCTCTGCCTGCAGGCCTCAGCTTGTGCCCACAGCGGGCATGACTACCCTCCAGGGCTCCCGCTGTGCCCCCAGCCCCTTCTGCCCCTCCAGAAAGCCCTGGCTATAAATGCTGGCTTCAAGCCGTCTCCCAGGGGGACCAGGATCCTCGTGGGCAGGGCTCTGGTCTGGCCGTCCATCTCTGCTGGACTCTGCTTGGCGGCAGTGCCCGGTGATCTAGTGGCATCTATTGATGAGCCAGGGAAGAACTGAACCACCAGCCAGTAGGGCCAAGGATGTGCTCCTCCTCCTCCCACCTGGACAGCCCCCCAGGAGGAACCGAGTGGTGACCGGGCCTCCTGTGTCTCGGCGCAGGGTCGGCAAGCTGGTGGACACCAGCATGGACATCCAGGCCATCCAGCTCCCTGCCCTGCAGTACCAGCATGAGAGGCGGGCGAGTGACTGGGCAGTGGACAGCCACCTGTGTGGTGTCATGGACCCGACGGATGGCGTCGGCTCGCTGATCGAGGACGAGTGCACCACCGCCAAGCTCAACACCGGGGTGAGCGCGAGGGCTGGGCCAGCCATCACGGGAAGGCTGGGGGACCCCTGAGCCCCATGCATTCATGCCCACGAGGGCAGACGAGGGCTGCGGAGTGTCAGTTCACTGGGAAGAGGGCACATCAAAAGTCACGTGGTCCTGGCAGGGAGAAGGAAAGATCTTTTATTTTTTAAAAGATCTTATTTATTCATGAGAGACACACAGAGAGAGAGAGAGGCAGAGACACAGGCAGAGGGAAAAGCAGGCTCCGTGCGGGGAGCTTGACGAGGGACTGGATCCTGGGACCCCAGGGTCACGCCCTGAGCTGACGGCAGATGCTCCACCGCTGAGCCACCCAGGGTCCCAACCCAGAGGATTTTAATCGAGCAAGTGTAATTTCACCTTGTTATAATTGGGCCGCCCACAAACAAGTAAACATGTCATGTGGTTCTCACAGTGCTCCATGTCCCCATCCTCCTCAGTGAGGCAGAGGGCAGCATCGGCCCGTCTTATAGACAGAGCACCGTGGTCTGGGCCCAGGTGGCACGGCCAGCAGGTGGCAGAGCAGGACGCTGACCCTGGCGCCCGCACTTGCAGGACTGCAGCCCTCTGCCCCCCTGTGAGTGCAGCCAGGTCCTCCTGCCAGGATCAGGGGAAGGGCAGAGGCCTCGGCTCCCCCATGGAATCACAGCTGGTCCCCCGAGGCCCCGTGACAACGAGCCAATGAGACCCCCCAGGCCCACGTCAGGACCTGCAGGGACATGTTTGCAAGAAGCCCAGGGGCCTCAGGGCACACATGTCAGCCCGAGGCCTCCAGGCCTGTGATTGGACCGTGCCTGCTGCTGGCGGGCAGGGTTCCGATGCTGGCCCTGCGTGACAGCCGTGTTGCCCTGTCCCCTCTGCCACAGCTCACCCTCCACTGCCAGCAGTTCTGGGCCATGTTCCTGAAGAAGGCTGTGTACAGCTTGCGCGAGTGGAAGATGGTGGTGGCCCAGGTCCTGGTCCCTCTGACATGCGTCACCCTGGCCCTCCTGGCCGTCAACTACTCCTCTGAGACCTTCGACGACCCCATGCTGGAGCTGACCCTGGGCGCGTACGGCAGAACCGTTGTGCCCTTTGCCGTTCCTGGGGCCTCCCGGCTGGACCAGCAGCTGTCGGAACGTTTGAAAGACATGCTGCAGGCTGAGGGCCAGGAGCCGCGGGAGGTGCTGGGTAAGGGAAGGCCCCCGGCCCGGCGCGGGTCCTCAGAGCCCAGCTTCCTGACCCAGGCGCTGTGGGCCTCGGGGGCGGTTAGTTCCTTGCTGACCTGCACACCGTGGTCCCAAAGTATCCCTGGCGTTGCCTACCCCCAGCCCCTCTGTTAGGGAAGCGGACACGCCTGCACTCTCTCCTGCCGCTGGGGGAGAAGGCTGGCACCCTGAGTCCGGCAAAGACGCAAGGCGGCACCCAGCGCTAAAGTTTGCCAAGGTAGCCTGTTTTGGGGCCATTGTAGGTGAAATATGAAACCTCCGTTGCCCTTTTTTGTTCGCCAGGCTGGTCACGGCACGCGCTGAGGTGATACAGTGCTTTCTTCCAACACGTCAAACCAAGACCCTCCGCACCCCGGCTGGTGGCCATGGGACACTGCCCTGGGGTTTGAGCAGGCCTCGTACTCAGGTTAAACGGGACGTGTGCACGGGCTGGCTCAGTTCACTGCCCACCGCCACATCCTGGTGATTCAGTACACGGGGCAGCCCCAAATCTGGGCAGGAGTCAGGTTCTTGTTTAGACAGCTGGATGCCCCCAAAACAGGCCAGCCCTGCAGTGGGCACCGCTGCGAGGCAGGAGCTCGCGCAGCCCTGCCCACCACCGTGACCCCAGTTACCTCTGCGGAGGCGGCGGCGGCAGACGCCCTTGTCACGCCTTGTTTCCTGGCTGTCACCCAGCTTCAGGGCTCTCAGGGCACATGGTGGCTCCAGGGCGTTCAGGACATGGCCTCATAGCCCCTGGCCTGGGTCCTTCTGGGAGGCCGTTGTGTCCACTTCCTTGTCAAGTGCGTGACCGTTGGGTTTGGCCACCGTGCAGTCTCATTACACCATATTTAAGGACTCGAGACTGTTCTCCCTGTGTAACAACAGCTGCGGCGGGCCTGGGCGGAGCCTTTGCAACTGTCCACGTAGGGCTCGCTGACACGTCCCCATGCCCTCACCGACCCTGGGTCCTGCAAGGCCGTATCCTTGTTGGCCCCATTTACAGCTGCGTGGCCGGGCAGTGAGCGTGTGTGCGGGCGCGTGTGATGCTGGACCTACAGCCACCGCGAGCGTAGGGCGGACCCCGGCGCCCCGCATCAGAGCCCCCTCTCCCCACGCGTCCGCCACGGAGCTAAGTGAGGGCCAGCAGGTCGGGACGGGCCGTGGCCACACAGAACCCAAATGCCCAGAGGGGCCAAGACCTCAAGTGGGGGTCAGCTGGGGTGCTTCGGGTGACCAGGAAACGCCCCACTCCCTCGGGCCGATCTTTTTAAACACCGTCCTTTTTTTCTGATTATGAAAGGGTACTTCCTCCATAAAAACTGGAAAACTAGGAAAACAGGCAGAGGTCCTGTCTCATCGCGCCCCCTGAGGGCCACCCGTCCCTCTCCCCTGGCCGCCCCGCCCCCGTGCACCTGTTGCCCCGCCAGCGGCCCGTCAGCCCTGCCAGGTCTCCCCTTCAGAGCCTAGCCTTCCCCTGAGCGGCTCCTCCCTGCCACGCCAACCTGGCCCAGGCTGCTCCCGTGAGCGTCCCTCCGGAGGCATCTGCGGGGCAGAAGGAGGAGTCGGTCCGTCGGCTACGGGGTGCCCGCTCGCCCTGCAGCCTTGGGCCCTGCTGCTCCCATGATGTGGCCCCATGGCCGTGGCCCCTGTCTGCACGAGTAGACGTCCTTCCCGCCATTCCTGCAGGCCTCCCGAGCTCCTCAGGGCGGCCACCTCAGGCACGCACCACTGACCCTGCCATTGCCTCCCGCAGGCGACCTGGAGGAGTTCCTGATTTTCAGGGCCTCGGTGGAGGGAGGTGGCTTTAGCGAGCGGTGCCTGGTGGCCGTGTCCTTCAGAGATGTCGGCGAGCGGACGGTGGTCACTGCCCTGTTCAACAACCAGGCGTACCACTCCCCGGCCACAGCGCTGGCTGTGGTGGACAACCTTCTGTTCAAGCAGCTGTGTGGCCCCCGGGCCTCCATCGTGGTCTCCAACTACCCCCAGCCCCGGAGCGCCGTGCAGGCCGCCAAGGACCAGTTCAACGAGTACGTGTGCTGCCCGGCCTTCTGCCCCTCTGCCAGGGCCCCACCCCACCCGGGCACTGCCTGGGGCCACCAAGGGTCGTGTAGGTGGATAAAGCACAGTATCTGCCTTCTGGAAGCTTCTGGGTTCTGGCCAGGGAACCCCCACCCCACATCTTCTCAGCCTTCCATCTGCACCCTTTCGTTGGATAGCACATAAGCTAGTGAGACCTTGCCCGTATCCAGTGAGGTCTCCCGGGGTTGGGGGGGACTTGGAGGGGGGGCAGTATCCTCTTCCCAAATCTGTCCCCGGTTCCTACTGACCGCTGTCCCCAGGGGTCCCAGCACATGACCAGGACGCAGAACACAGTGAGGTCAGGTGTTGCTGCCCAGGGTGACCTCGAGTCAGGAGGCCCCGTGTGCATCTCTGCTCTCAGGCTGTGTCCTGCCCTGCTGTGTGGGGGACCCTGGTGGTACAGCGGGACCGCAGGGTCGGGAACCACGCTGTTCTGGGGAGTGGCCTCCACTCTGCGCCCTGGGGGGATAGGCCCGTGGGGCCCTGG
Source organism: Vulpes vulpes (assembly GCF_048418805.1). Classification (NCBI taxonomy): domain Eukaryota; kingdom Metazoa; phylum Chordata; class Mammalia; order Carnivora; family Canidae; genus Vulpes; species Vulpes vulpes. Next base: position 113,705,748 of record NC_132782.1, read on the forward strand.
GATCCCGGATGGGGTGGTCGGCAGCCACAGGCAGGGCAAGGGGCCGTGCCAGGGACATTGGGAAGGGGCAGCTCCCCACTGGTGGGCTCCGGATGGGGAGACCCGCAGGTCGGCCTCAGTGTGGTCGATGGGGTGGCGGGAATTCTGGTTTGTGTTTGCAGCTTTAGGAGATGTCATTCTGCACCTGTTTTGTAATGTGCGGTGGATTGGCTGTAAGGGCCTGGCTGTCAGCATGTCTGATGTGATTGGCACACAGGGTTACGTTAGTTCCACGTGACCTTTCACCACGCAAGTCGACTTGGCATCCCCCCTCACACATGGGTAGCAAGTTTCTTTCCAGTGGTGAAGGGCTTTAAGGTGGTCTCTCTGAGCACCTTTCAGATAGGCCATCCAGTGTCACACCTGTAGCCGGGGTCACCTGGCTGCACCTGGCATCCCCAGGACTTAATTACTTCATGACCGGGAAATTTGCACCTGTTGATACCTCACCTGCTTCGCCCACCCCCACCCCCCACCCCACCCCCACCTCTGGCAGCAACCAGTCTGTTCTCTGGTCTACAGGCTGCCTTTTGTTTAAGATTCCATCAGTTAGAGAGATTTATGCTATTTGTCTTTCTGACTTAATTTAACCCAGTGTTCTCAGGGTCCACCCACATTGTCACCAATGGTGGGATGTCCTTCTTTGTCACGGCTGGAAAGATCCTGTCGTGTACATCCCGGGTTTCTTGATCCACTCACCTGTCGACACTCAGCTGTGTCTGCCTCGGCTGTTGAAAGTAGCTGCCGCGAGGGTGGCGGTGCAGACAGCACTCCAACCAGTGATTCTGTTTCCTTTTTTTTTTTTTTTAAGATTTTATTTATTTATTTTTTTAAAAGACTTATTTATTTATTCATGAGAGACACAGAGAGGCAGAGACACAGATAGAGAGAGAAGCAGGCTCCATGCAGGGAGCCCGATGTGGGACTTGATCCCGGGACTCCAGGACCAGGCCCTGGGCCGAAGGGAGGCACTCAACCCCTGAGCCACCCATATGTCCCTAGCGAGTCCATTTTCTGTAGATAAGCCCTCGTAAGTGCAATTGCAGGAACATATGGCGGTTCTGCTTTTAGCTTTTCGTGGGGCGTCCGTGCTGCTCTCCGGAGCGGCTGGCCCAGGCTGCGTTCCCACCAACAGTGCACGAGGGCTCCCCCATCCACATCCTCCCTGGCACCTGCTGGTCGTCTGACCACTGAGGTGTCCTCTCGTGGTGGCTTTGATTTGTGTTTCCCTGGTGGTTAGTGATGCTGAGGACCTTCTTGCCTGCCTCTTAGATGCTCAGTATAATTTTGCTGAGCATTCCGTGGTGCCCCACAGAAGCCCCGTGACACAGCGGCCACTCCCCACCCCTCTGTCCCCTCCTCCAGGTGGCCTCCATGCTGTCTCGGCCTCATGGAGTGGCCCGCTCTGGGCATCTCGTACGGATACAGTCATATAATAAGAGGCCATTAAAAAAAAAAAAGGAAAAAGAGGCCTTTTGTGACTAGCTCCTCTCCCTTTTAAGGCCCATCGTGTTGTACTGTGGATGCATAATGCCCTCTTTCCGGCCAAATGACATCCAGGTGTCGAAGTACTGTTTGTTAAGACAGACGGTGTTGGTTTCTGGAAGGTGTTGCTGGCCAGTGATTTCAGAATGTAGAATGGACCCAATGTGAGAGATGAGCTGCCTCGCGGGCGCCTGACCATGGGGGTCTGACCCGGGCAGAGCCAGCTGCGTGTGGGGGTTCTTAGGAGATGTGGGAAAAGCAGGTGGGTCGGGGGTGCCGCCGTCCCCTGCATGTCTGTGGGGAGCAAGTGCCCAGCGATGGACTGAAGGCAACTGGGAATATGGTGGTGCCCTTACTGGGGACAGGAAGCCCAGAGGAGAAGCCATTCTGGGGGGAATGGGACTTTCCTCACTCCAAGACCACCCCACACACACCGGCTCTGGGATTCTCTCTTAAGCCCCCTTCAGGGCGAGGCCCCTCCATCACATGCTTTGGATAGTGACCAAGGACCTGTGAATGTCCCCTGCTGCCTGGACTCGCTGTGCTCTGTCCCTGACCTGCCCTGTCCTCCCCCCGAACCCCCTGCAGAAGCCGGAAGGGATTTGACATCGCCCTCAACCTGCTCTTCGCCATGGCTTTCCTGGCCAGCACATTTTCCATCCTGGCAGTCAGCGAGAGGGCCGTCCAGGCCAAGCACGTCCAGTTTGTGAGTGGTGTCCACGTGGCCACATTCTGGCTCTCCGCTCTGCTGTGGGACCTCATATCCTTCCTCGTCCCCAGTCTGCTACTGCTGGTGAGGGCTGCGTGGTGCCGGGACCCTCCCCTGCACATCGGGGGGGGGGCTTGCCTTCAGGGGCCCCCGCACAGACTGCAGCTCAGCCCCAGCCCTGGGAGGAAGGCAGGGAACGGCCCCTGGCAGCACCCCTCAACTGTGCTGCACCCCGCCTCCACCCCACTGTGTGGCAGGGCCCCGGAGCAGGCTGCCCCAGGGACGGCTCCAAGGGCAAAGGGGAGAAGGGGGCAGGTCATCGAGGGTGGGGGGGGTGTCCCAGGGCTGGAAGCCGCCGTGGAGACAGGGCCCCCAAGCCGCCTGCCCCTGTGCCGTGCAGGTGGTGTTCAAAGCCTTTGACGTGCACGCCTTCACGCGAGACGGCCACATGGCGGACGCCTTGCTGCTGCTCATGCTCTACGGCTGGGCCATCATTCCTCTCATGTACCTGATGAACTTCTTCTTCTCGGGAGCAGCCACTGCCTACACGAGGCTGACCATATTCAACATCCTGTCGGGCATAGCCACCTTCCTCATGGTCACCATCATGCGCATCCCAGGTGGGGGCCTGGAGTCCAGCCCGCCCGGCGCCCTCTGCCCCAAACCTGGGCCAGGCGCCTCTGCCAAAGGTGGCCCTCCCGGGCCAGCAGCACTTCTCCCTCCCGGTTTCAGCGGGGCGGGAGGGGGAGGGGTGCCCTAGAGGCGCTGTCCCGGGAAGGCCTGGTGCTGCACCTGGGGGTAACACCACTGGGCATCCAGCCCACACACACACAGGGGACAGGAACCCACCCTCCGAACCTGAGGACCCGTCCTGGGCGTCGTGTATCCCCCAGCGCTGACTGGTCTGCACTCCTCCCTACAGCGGTAAAGTTAGAGGAGCTTTCCAGAACCCTGGACCACGTGTTCCTGGTGCTGCCCAACCACTGCCTGGGGATGGCCGTCAGCAGCTTCCATGAGAACTTCGAGATGAGGAGGTACTGCACGTCCTCCGAGGTTGCCGCCCACTACTGCAGGAAATACAGTGAGTGTCTCCCCGGGACCCTTGTCCTGCTCCGCTCTACAAAGGGGCTCCCCCCACCCCCCAGGCTGCCTGGCTGACCATGTCCTGTGTCACTCTGCCCATCAGGCATCTCTGCATCTCAGTCCTCCCTCTGCCTTTCTCTCGCAAGGACAGCTGTGCTTGGATGCAGGGCCCCCCCTAAATCCAGGATCTTCCCTTAGGACCCTTAACTTGTCACATCTACAAGGACCCTTCGATAAGTGGGGTTGCTCACAGGTTCTGGGGGTCAGGACGTGGACGTGTCTCTCTGGGGCCTCTTTTCAGCCTACCACACGCCCTTCCCATGCCTGGAAGTGTCTTCAGCAGTGGTCAGCTGTCACCGCTGTGACCAGGGAGGGGGGTGGGGAGGCACGTTTTTGTGTCACAGTGCAGCCCCCCGAGCAGAGAAGGAGCACGTGAGTGAGCAAGCAAGGGCGTGACCTGGTCACTTGTCACAGGCACCCCGGGCAAGCAGGCAGTTCTTAGGGCTTCCAGGAGGCCTCGAGGAGCTCAGGATGCAGCCTTGGGAGAACGAGGGGACCTTGTGCTTTCACAGTCTCTGTGGGGGCATCTGCGTGTGGGCCCCTGCGGGTCTAGAGAGGGGCTTGGGCTGTGACCCGGGGCCGGAGGGCGCCATGCTTACTCCCTTGCCCACACAGACATCCAGTACCAGCAGAACTTCTACGCATGGAGCGCCCCGGGGGTCGGCAGGTTTGTGACCTCCATGGCTGCTTCCGGCTTTGCCTACCTCAGCCTGCTCTTCCTCATCGAGACCGACACGCTGTGGAGGCTGAAGACCTGCCTCTGTGCCTTCCGGAGGAGGCGGGCGCTGGTGAGTGGCTCCAGGGTGCTCCGCACACCCTACCTCCCTGCGGTCGGGGAGCACCAAGGCCCCGGGCAGGGCGCACGGTAGGGGCCGTGGTGCTCCCCGGCGCCCCAGCTCTCCAGTCCCGGACCCTGGGGCCTCCACGGCCTCCGTCTTGGCAGAGGCTGTCCAGACTGGCCGCCCTCGTGTGTGTCACATAGGTCCCATCCCACAAACACACTTGGAGGAGGCCGCACTGGGCGTCCGCGGGAACGCAGGGCGGGGCAGCTGCTCTGACCTGTGAAGACCTCCCTGATGAGCCTCTGTGCACAGAGTACAGTCTCCCCCACCCTCAGCCAAGTGTCTTGGCTCTCTTGGTGCGTCCTGCACCGTCACCCTGCACCGTCCTCGCTCCTTGGCAGGCTGTGTCTCCCTGATGCTCACGTCAGCCTAAGTCCACCCGCTGTCGTTGTAAAAGCCCCGAGGCAGCACACGAGCCATCTCAGAGACCCCACCCTTTGTCCCATGGAAAAGGACCCCCTGAGCAGGAGCTCACCTGTGGGGTCTCTTTCTGGAACAATTAGACAGAAGGGTACGCTCGGACGTCAGTACCTCCTGAGGACCAGGATGTGGTGGATGAAAGGAACCGGGTCCTGGCCCCCAGCATGGACTCTCTGCTGGACACACCTCTGGTTATCAAGGAGCTCTCCAAGGTAGGCCGGCCCCCCAACACCGGCTCCGGCCTACACGCCCCCCCCCCTTGGCTGCCCCCAGGCCCCAATGCCCGGTGCCCCACAGGTGTACGAGCAGCGGGCACCCCTCCTTGCCGTGGACAAGATGTGCCTCGCAGTCCAGAAAGGGGAGTGCTTCGGCCTGCTGGGGTTCAATGGAGCCGGGAAGACCACGACTTTCAAAATGCTGACAGGGGAGGAGACCGTCACTTCTGGGGACGCCTTTGTTGGGGGCTACAGCATCAGCTCTGAAATCGGGAAGGTGAGTGTAGCCGGGGAGGCAGGGATGGGGCTCGTGTCCGGCTCCCAGCTCGTGGATTGGGACAGGCAATGACCAGGGCCCAGAGCAAGCAAGCGACAGGGAGGAGAGGGGAAGGCAAGAGCCCCAGGCCACGGTCTCCATCGGAGAAGCCTCTCCTCTGCACCTGGGGCTGGGTGCTCACAGCTCTTTGCGGCTGTGTGTGCAGATCTGTGTTAATGGTGCCCTGGGTGCTCAGAGCAGCTTTGCCCCCAAGAACCAGAGCTGCATAAAATGCCAGTGACCGAGCACGTCGGTAAGGCTGTCATAGAGCCCGCTGCGTGGTGAGGGTCCCCGGCCAGAGTCTGCAAAGGACGATCCACGTCTGCAGGGGGGGCACGCTGTGCTCCTGGCAACCCAGGCTTGGGTTTTAGGGCCCATTGAGTGCAGGGGAGAAACTGAGGCCTGGGACCCCTGTGGGAAGGTGTCATGGGAGACTTCCTGCATGTGGGGCCAGGTGAGGACGAGCCAGGCGCCCTCCCACTCCCTGTACCCCTGGGGGTCCGGTGGAAGGCCTGCGCTGAGGGGAGCAGAGCCGGGGCCTGTGCCTCGGGGCCACCGTGTGTCCCAGCTGGCGGCGGGGCTTCTAGTCCGCCGTGTCCGCGGAGAGCAGCATGCACCCTCTGGAAGGGGCCTTCCTCTGAGGCCCCCAAGAAGGCTTCGAGGTATAGGACCATGGAAAAGGACCCATGCAGTGGTACACATGCAGAAACAAAGGAGACATGCACGGCCCCATGTCTGGAACCTGCAGACGCAGGGCCTCACGGGAGAAACAAGGCCCTCACTTCAGATTCCCAAAGCCCAGACCCGAATTATGAAACACCTGTGTTTACTGTGTGCGGAGAAATAGGCAAGATTAGAAACACCGGCAGGAAAGAGGAAACCAAAACCACGTCCTAGAGGTTGGAGAGGGAGGGGACCCGTCCCTGCGTTCAGTCTGAATTCCAGGGGGACGGAGAGCATGGGACAGGTACTGAGTGATGGGGCAGTGGCCCACAGTGTTCTCAGGCGCCTTGGACACAGACTCTGGGAGCTCAGAGCCCCCAGGGGGTGAGGAGAGAGGGACCCCGAGTCTGGAATCCACTGACCGACCCCAGGCTCCCCAGCCCGTTGCCAGCAGCTAAAAAGCCGGGAGACGGTGCGGCCACATGGGGTCTTGGCTCAACGCACCATCCAACCAGGCGCCGCCCGCCCCCGAGGTGCCACAGATGAACCCCGCTGAAGTCAGAGGGAGAAGAGGAAGGGCCTAGCGTGCCTGCACAAGTGGTGACACATCCGCAGGCATTGTCACGTCTGTCCGTTCTTGCTCCCGCCTCCCCCACACACTGTGGCCACCTGGGCTCCGGTCACATCTGGCCTCTCAGGGTGGGGCGGGATGTGTGCCCGGGGCGCCCCCGGGCTGGCCAAGGCCCCACCGTGTCCCTGACAAAGTGCAGCATGGTAGCCGCCCCAGACAGAGACGCTCGCAGAAACCTGGAGGGGCCTCCTCCGACCACCGCCTCCCCGCTGCACCCCCGCCTCCAGGTGCGGCAGCGGATCGGCTACTGCCCCCAGTTTGATGCTCTGCTGGACCACATGACGGGCCGGGAGACGCTGGTCATGTACGCCCGGGTCCGGGGCATCCCCGAGCGCCACATCGCTGCCTGTGTGGAGAACATGCTTCGGGGCCTTCTTCTGGAGCCGCACGCCAACAAGCTGGTCAGGACGTACAGGTGTGCCTATGCCCTGGCCCCCTCCCTGCCCGTGACCCAGTGACGCCATCTCCCAGGGTAGAGTTGGCATCTCCCTTACTCTAAAGCTGGGGGTGACCAAACAGGTCAGGGGCCGGAGCACCCCCCCCCCCGTTGTCCCAGGATCGATTGGGGATTTGGCAGCATGACCCAGGCAGCATGGATGAAGGGGGCTATCCTGCCAGTTCCTGCCACCCTGAGGCCAGGCCAGCAGCAGGGCGACGTCATGCCCCTATCAGGCCCCCTTGAGCACAGACAGGTGGCGTGGACTGACCTCCCTAGGCACAGCTTTATTCAGGGGCCCCCACAACTATAAGGCAGGCTTTCCAGGCACGCTCCCCATTCCTGTTCACGCCGGGGCGCCCTGCAGTCACGATGCTGGGACACAGGCAGCCCAAGTTGACCATCAGCCTCGCCCCGCCCACACACCCCTCTGCTCCCAGTGGCGGCAACAAGCGGAAGCTGAGTACTGGCATTGCCCTGCTTGGGGAGCCTTCAGTCATCTTCCTGGACGAGCCATCCACTGGCATGGACCCTGTGGCCCGGCGCCTGCTCTGGGACACTGTGGCACGGGCCCGCGAGTCGGGCAAGGCCATCGTCATCACCTCCCACAGGTAGAGCCAGGGTCTCTGGGGGTCAGTGGTAAGAGCTGGGACAACGGCTGGCTGGGTGGGGCCAGGCGGGCAGAAGCCCTGGCCGCCGCGGGTGCAGATGCTGTGAGCAAAGGCCCCAGCCTAGCCACGGGGGCCACCCTCTACACGTGGGAGTCAGGAACCGTTCGATTTGGCCGCCACACCAGCCCCCTCTGCGAGAGCCTCCAACACAGTGGGCAGGCCCCGGCAGGCCCAGCCCTGTGTCAGGCCTCTGCTCCCCTCCCCAGCATGGAGGAATGTGAGGCCTTGTGCACCCGACTGGCCATCATGGTGGAGGGGCAGTTCAAGTGCCTGGGCAGCCCACAGCACCTCAAGAGCAAGTTTGGCAGCGGCTACTCATTGCGGGCCAAGGTCCGGAGCGACGGGCAGCAGGAGGCGCTAGAGGAGTTCAAGGCGTTTGTGAACCTGACCTTCCCGGGTGAGTGCTGCTGGCTGCTGCCCAGGGAGGGCATCCGGGCCTCATCCCCACCAGGTGCCACGTTGTCGCTGCCCCAGGGGAGGAGGGCCGTGATTCCAAGGTCCCGGGCCCTCCAGCCTGGCCCTCACGAGGAAGCGGTGTCTTCTTCCTGCAGGCAGCGTCCTGGAAGATGAGCACCAGGGGATGGTCCATTACCACCTGCCCGGGGCTGACCTCAGCTGGGCCAAGGTGAGCTGGCTCCTGCCAGCTTGGCAGGGGCTGGGGAAGGCCCTCCCAGCAGTCACTCCACCCATGGGGGTTCTAGGCTCCTTCCAAAGAGGAGTCACTCACAGTGTCTGCTCTGGCACTCGTGCTAACACTTGCTATGTTTGGAAGTTCATTTGAGGCAGAAAAAAATCGGTGCAAAAAAAGAAAACTGGCCCAGAGAGGGAATATAGCTTGACCAAGGTCACATCTGAGCTGGGAAGATTCGGGGGAAGGCTGGTCCCTGAGGCCTGCTCGTCCTGCACAGCCCCCACCTCCCCCTGGGCACCCCAGGGCCCAGGCTGGGGTGGGGGGTAGGACCTCTGGGAGCCTCACCAGCCCTGGGCTTGTTAACAGCAGCTTTTCTGCTTCCGCCAGGTGTTTGGTATTCTGGAGAAGGCCAAGGAGAAGTACGCCGTGGATGACTACTCCGTGAGCCAGATCTCCCTGGAGCAGGTCTTCCTGAGCTTCGCCCACCTGCAGCCACCTGCCGAGGACGAGGGGCCGTGAGGGGCCGGCAGGGGTGGGGCAGGTGGGCACACAGGCGGGCGTCCTCTCCCTCCGAGTTCATCTTATCCTGCACCTTTATTTCCAATCACTGTTTTCTATAATGGACACAAGAACCAAGGCACAGTAGGGACCAGGGTATCGGTGCCCTCACGCTGGGAATCAGCATGCAAACATCCGTGTCGAAGGCCGTCGCCAAAGCTCCTCTCTGGAACTCGGGACCCAGCCAAGAGCAGTCCAGCAGCCTATGCGGGTGGAGAGCCATTCAGGAAGGGGCTGCGGCCTTCCTGGGGGTGGACTTCCTGCAGTGCCCGTGAGGAGGGCGCCCGGTGACACTCCCACGTCTGTACACAGCATGGGGAGCCAGCAGGACAGTGGGCAGCAGGGTTCACCAGGTTGCCCGGAATGGAGAGAAAGTCGCCCGTGGCCACCCACGCAGGAGGTGCCGGCTGTGGCTGGGCTCTGCGGTCCTGGCTTCCGGGGCTGGGGGGCGGAGGGCCTGGGAGTCGCTGCTCCATGGAGTGTGGACACGATGTCGGGTAGAGCTGACCCTGCGCCTGGCACCATCCCACCAGCATCTTCTAGGGTCAGCTGGCTTGGGGAGCAAAGGCAGTCCCTCGTTTCTGAGACCTGGCTTCTGGAGAAGCCACCAGCAGGAGGCCAGTTGGGGACCACTGCGGGACGGAGTGGCCGTCTATGGAGGATGCACCTCACACGCGGTGACTCTGTCCAGAAAATAAAGTCCGGGAGGGAACATGATGCTATCTGTGTGTAGTAACTTCCAGCACTCAGTGCCAAGAGGTGAAGCAATAAAGCCACGCGGGCAGGTGCCAAAGTACGCGAGGCCCCGGGCAGATCCACGCTCTGCTCCCGCGAGGAAGCAAGGACACAGGATCAGTGTGGGAGGGGCGGGGTGGGGCGGCCGCTGGCACCAGGGCTGCTCATGGGCTTTAGGCAGAAGAATCACCTTCCACATCACTGTGCTTTTTGTTTATATGCTCTTACGTCTACAATTGCTTTTGAAGATTTAACAGCAAGCAAGCATGTGCAGAGTGGGAGTGGGAGCCCACCCCGGGGCTCCATCTCAGGAGCCTGAGATCACGCCCTGAGCCCACGGAGCCACCAGGTGCCCCGTTTTCTTACTTTTCCAAATTCCCATGATTTCAATCTCTGCATTCTATATTCACTTACAATTCATAGTTCTAGAAAACACTCGCCTTATCACTTTGATTTCCTTTAGGAAGGTCTCACATTTGCATTTTTATTGGTCTCTCCAAGCTTTTGAAGCAACAGGTTGTCTCCTGCAGCTGTCGGTCCCCTTTAGAATCCTTTACACTCTCATCCTTTAGTTCCAGGTTTTAAAACAGAAACTCCCCATGGAAAGTGTCTTCTGGGAGGTGGGCCTGAGCCCCTGCTGGGTGTGCGGCAGCGGGAGGAGCAGAAGCCCAGCCACATGGCCACCCCAGCAGTCCCACTGCAGGATGTCCCGGGCTGGCTTCTAAGCTCGCGTGTTAGAGATTCAGAAGTTTTCTGTTTCTCTCCTTCGAGGGCACAAGGAAAGGCATTCAAGACTGAAGGACCAGCATATGCGAGGCACACCTGGCTGAAATCAGATTGCATTGGTGCAGAGGTGGTGCATTTGGGGGGAGGGTGAGGGAGCAAGGGGAGGGCCATCGAGCTGGACAGATGGAAGTGGAGGTGGTCCTGACACACCCTTGTCAGGAGACCACCCGGTGGCTGCGGAGAGAGCAACGCGGACCAGAGGGGCAGGTGCCTGCCCAGCACAGCCTGGGGGAGCCCGAGGCCAGGGTGTGTGGGAGGAGCTGGAGCTAGGGCGACTGCAGTCGGGCAGAAGGGGCCCGAGGAGCAGCGGAAGGACCCCTGCGGCACCCCCAGGTCATCCACCAGGCTGCAGCCAGGCTGCCAGACACCCAGCTAAGGAGCCAAGAGTGGGGCCTCCGAACCGCGCCCCCCGCCCCGCCCCGGCCCAGCTGGTTTGCTTTGAGCTGAGGCAGCTCCAGGCCCAGGGAAGGCGGAGGAGCCTTGGACACCCCAACGGGATGCAGGCCTGCTTCATCCCCCTCCCAGCCCATCCCACTCCCCTCCAGACCTTGGGGCCCAGGGGGTCCCTGGAGATGCTGTGTGTGCTGGACTGCCGCCCCTCCGCCAAAGCAGCTTGCAGACCCCCGAAGCCAGAAGCCAAGGTCGCGCCTGCCCTGCCCCGTGTGGCCTGGTTGCGGGGGTTCCCAGGGGGCTGAGACCCACTAGAGGGCTGAGACGGCCTGTGGAAAATCCTGCCCCGTCCAGCACTGTGGGGGGCGTCCCTTAGCAGGACACCTGCGCTCAGGACATGGCCTGACGGAGGAGGAGGGTGGCAGACCTGGCGGGTGCCCTTGGGCTTCCTGGGAGAGCAGGACAGCCAGCAGGCCGGGGGTGCAGGTGCCCCCACCCCGGGGCCACAGCGGCAGCTCTTGTGCAACGAGGACCCTGTGCACACCAGAAGGCCCAGCAGCAGCACTTTAAAAAAAACACAGGCGTTTATTTATCCATCAAAGACAAAGTTCAGAGGAGGCAGTCCAGGCCTCGAGGAGTCAGATCCTGTTTGTCTGCTCTGTCCAGGTGGGGGTTCCAGGTGCCCTCGAGGCTCCAAATAAATCAGCAGGCAGAGGGAACCGCAGGGCATAGCTCCCAGAGGTCAGACTGTGTTGCCTGGAACACAGGTGCACAGCTGCACCCGGCATCGGGCGTGGGGACCCCAGATACAAGCCAGGTTCCAGGACACAATGCTGGTCTCCACCACAACTGCAGTGCCCTCGAGGGGTCCCTGCCATGTGTGCCTTTGCTGCCTGCATCACTGACGGAGCCCCACAGAACAGAAGTGACCATACCCTCGGGACCCCCTCTGCCCCCCATGGCGTGTCCTGGGCCTTTGGATGCAAGGCCACCAAAGAGCAAACTGCACAGTTTTTTGCTGGGCAAACGCCAATCCCAGATCTTCAGTCGAGCTCCAGGGGGAGCCAAGGTCAGCTGCATCTCAGGGACCCTCAGCCCAGTCTCATAAGGCAGCCGATAGAGCAGTGAGGCAAGGCCAGCAGCTGGAAGGCTGGCCCAGGGGTGGCCACAGCCGCCTGGGGATGACCACTCTGCCTGGCCTGGCCCCACATGAGCCCAGCTGAACTCGGGCACTTCTTCGACCACACAGAGATAGCAAAGGCCCAAAGCCCCAGAGCGCTCAGACCCAACACTTACAGAGCCAGAGGCTGGTCATAACGGGAGGGTTCCAAATGACTGGCCCAGGGCTAGACCACCGGCCGGGGCAAGCGAATAGGCTGCTGCATTTGCACGACACCCCACACCAGCTGCTGTCTGGCTCACTTCTGGGAACCAGTGGGTCCCCTGAGACCCCCACTCCCACATGGACTGGTCAGTGTGAAGGGAGGGCTGCCTCTGCTCGCCCAGACCCTGTGACCACAACAAAAGCCTGAGCCTTCCCTGCACACAGAGGAACATCCCTGGGTAGACAGCCTGGGCTCCACCTGGACCCAGAGTGCTTAATCCCCAATCTGCTCCTGCATCAAGGAGGTGACCCACAGAGTTTCTAAGAAGCACCCCAAACACCAAAGTCAGGCCCATGCCACTCACCCACCCCGCAGCTGAGGCCATCAGGACACACATGACCCCGCACTCTACAGACACGAGGCCCCTTCCCTGAACCCTGGCTCAGGTCCAAACTCCAAACCCTGGAAGGTTCAAGTCCCTATCTCCCTTTCCCAAAGGAGGGCAAAGCCCCCTGGGTCACTGCACGAGGGGGTTCAGGGCAGGTGGGCCAAGAGGCTCCCCAAGAAGGCAGAGGTCTCAGCCCCCACCACCCTTCAGGAGAACACCAGGAAGCAAGATGCTGGGCCCGAGTCCCTGTCGCACAGGCCCACGTGGCCTAGGCCGCAAGCAGCATGTGGAGGAGCTGAAGCCACAGGATCAGGCCCGGGGAGCGGGGGCCCTGCCTTCCTTCCTCAACACACAGGGCTGCCCAGGCCCCGCTCCCGGGGCCTGGCCTACACCCCACAGATGCTGGCACCAGATGCTTCCAAGGCTGAAGAAGCTCCAAGTCAAATGGCTGTGGATGGCGCAGTGAGGGCCCGTGAAGCAGGGACAGGGGCCAAGGTGGCTTGGCCACAGCCAATGCTGCCACAAGGCCCTCAGCTCACCTAGTGTTACGGCGCCCCAGCTAGACTGCCCCATATCCAGCTCTGGCTGGGTCCCACCCTCTCCCTGTGACCACCACAGCTGTGCTGTCACTATTCCTGACTTCCCTGGGGCAGAAACAAACACCGGGCTTTGGGCATGAAAACCAGCACAAGCCCCTAAGCTCACTGCTCAGCAGCCCGTAGGAGAGTCCTGAGGTGTCTGCTGCCCGCTGGCAGGGGGAGAGGGGAGGTCTCAGGACCTGACACTCCACACCTTGGAGACACGAGCCTGGAGCTGGAGAAGCCTCCCCACGACTCAGACCCTCATGGTGGCCTGGCCCTTTAACACCAGCCTGGCCACCCAGAAGGACCAGCCAGTGCCTCTTCCTGGGCTCCTTCAGGGGCTGCAGACACTCATTCTGTCATCGCCAAGGCCTGGCGATCCGCCTCCTCTCCTAATGCCTCCCTCAAGGTCACTAAGCTGTCACCAAGCCATCACCAGCTCCCTGCGGCCACCCAAACCCCTCTGTGCGGCCTGGCTGGGCCACCGCTGCCCTCAGCACAGAGACTCTTAGCAATAGGTAGACGTGCTTTCTTGACGTGGTTTACAAGGGAATGCGATGCCCACGTGGCTCCTGGATACCCTACCGTGACCTCCAGAACAATCCAGGTAACCACTGAACGCTGTGTCCCAGGTCACCAGCCTCCAAGGACAGGCACTGCAGAGCCCATCAGGCCCACAGAGAATGCAGGCCGATGGAACATTCTGATTCCAAAGTGAGACCAGCTCCACGTGCCAACAGGTGGCCTTCAGCCCCGGGGCTCAGGACACCGGCAGAGCCTGCAGGATACCTGTGCTCTGGCACTCCAGGCCTGGGCTGGCCGCTGAATGCCCCGTCCGCAGGGCCCTGCCCCAGCCCCGCCATCACACCTGCTCCACAGACCTTCGGAGCTTCCCGGGGAGGGGATCCCCGGGTGGCTCTGCGGTTTGGCGCCTGCCTTTGGTCCAGGCCGTGATCCTGGAGTCCCGGGATCGAGTCCCGCATCAGGGTCCCTGCTTGGAGCCTGCTTCTCCCTCTGCCTGTGTCTCTGCTCCCCACCCCTCTCTCTATGTCTATCATGAATAAATAAATAAAATCTTGGAGAAAAAAAAAAAAAGCTTCCTGGGGGACCCAGCCTCCCAGTCCTCCCCCCAGGGCCTGGGTGGGTTAGCACAGGGGCATAGGAAGGGGGAAGCCAGAACCTCTGGACGGCCAGGGCCAGGGCCTCCAGTTTTTACTTCTTGTTTCTTCCAAACATGTTCTATTCATCTTCAAAATGGCAAAAGACAAGATGCTCAAGTTTTAAAGCTCAACAGCTGATAACATACTTGATAAAGATCTGTAATATTTAGAAACAAATACAATTAAATTTATGTGTCTGAATAAATCATGCTTTAGATTTAATATAAAACATGTTAAAATTTACATGCATGCCAAGTTCTATCAGTTTAGCACATTTTAAAAAGACACAAGGGGTTATCAGCCCAGCTGGTTGTCCCCACCCCCATATGGCCAAGTGGAGCTCCTGGCCCCTGGCCTGCTCTCCCACCTAGGGTGTTGGCGCGACGCAGGGCTGGGCAAAGGCTCCGGGTCAAGGCCCTCAGGAATGCGCCGATGGTTGGGCCAGGCGTGTGCGGCTGACAGGCTGCCACGGCCTCCTCACAGACCTCCACTGGCTATAGGCCTGGACCACCAAGGCCACCCCACCCCCAGTGCTGACCCTCTGGGCCCCTTCACTGCTGCAGTGCCGAGCCGGGACTGTCCCCCATTCCACTTACTCCTCCACACCTGGCCATGGCAGCGGTGACAATGAGGCAGAGAATTTAAGTTGCTCTAAATGGACCCCCACAACTCCAAGGCAGATCTAAATCCGAAGGGAGGACCTGCACCCAGACCCACTCTGCCTGCCAACCCAGCTCATTCTCCAAGAGCGTCCTGGTGTCTTAGCAAACAGGGACTCAGGAGGCAACTGCTTTTTCCCTGCTCTTTTGCTGGTGACTCTCAGACACCCCTCCATCAGGTATAGGGGTACACTGACCCACCAGACCAGGCTAGAGGAGCTGCACAGGAAAGGGCATCACCATCCGTGTGCTGGGAAAACCATACAGAGCAGAGAGCAATGGCCTGCAGACGGTGTCCACAGTCTGTCCATCCATCCATCCATCCCTGGTCACCACGCTGCAACCCGGACTCTCCTGCCCCTGCCCCAGCAGCTAATCCATCTCCAAGTCACCGCAGCTCCTTCCTCCAAGAGATCTGCTTTGGATCTGTTCTCTTCTCCTCCTTGATGCACCTACCTGTGCAGACAGCCACTGGGGCAGGGTGCCCCTTCCCTCCTCCCACTCAGTCCTGGGGTAACCACCAGGAGCCAGACTGGGGCAGGGACACCGTGGGAGACACCTCCGGGAACACACCCCGAAAGCTCTGGCCCTCTCTGCGCGGCTTTTAGTCTTCCCAACCTCATGCCTGGCCCCGGGGGCCGTACTTCACCAGAGGAGTCCGCCTCCCTGCCTGCACTGTCCCCCGCGAGGTGTGGGGTGGGGGCGGGGGGGTGTTGCACAGGCTCCCCCACGGCACCAGAACTTCACCTGCCCGGCCCTGGCCTGCGAGCGACCCCCTGGCCTCCCCTCGACGAGACCCCTCCGTGCCTCTGCACCTGCTGCTCCCCCACCGGGCGCCTCCTTCCCCTTGGGTCTTGGCCACCCGCAGTGTCCCCTCCTCCTCCGGGGTGCTTGCCCTTTCGCAACTTCTCTTCTATCCGATCTTTCGCTCCCCACTGCGATGCCAGCACTGCCCCTGTCCACGCTCAGGGCCAGCGACCGCGTGGGCACTCCGCACCTCTCCTGCCCAGCCCTCTGGGCAGCTGGCGCCCCGCGGGATCCCACGGTCCGCAGCCAGAGGCCACACAGCCCTCAGCACCCCCGCACTGCCCCCGTCGGGCCGCGCACTGTCCCGCACTGCCCCGCACCGCCTCCGCCGGCCCCGCACTGTCCCCGCCGCCCCCCGCACCGCCCCCGCCGGTCCCCACCGGCCCCCGCCCTGTACCCTCCACCCCCACCGCCCGGCGCGTTGCTGCGGGAACCCGGGCTGCTAGTCCAGTGCGCACGCGCAACGGGGGGGCGGGGCCGCCGCTGCGTTAACCCCCTCCGCGCCGGCCCGGAACCGCCCGCCCTGCGCGGCCCTCCCGCCCCCAGCAGTCGGCCGGCCCCATGCGGCACGCAGCCGGCCCAGGGTCGCCCCAGATCACCGCCCCGCGGGGGAGACAGAAGACGAGGCCCCGACGCGGCCCGCCGGGAACGGCCGGGGCCCTTTAACACTCCCTTCGCTCCCTCCATTGGCTGAGGCGGTCACGTCATCGCCGCGCGCCGGAGAGCAGCGCCTTCCCGCTCCCTAATCCTGACGCCAGAGCGGCGCCGGCCTTCGAGGCTGAGGAGAGCGGGCGGAGGTGGCGGCGGCGGGAAGATGTAAGTTGGGGGAATCCGACCCCATCCGAGCTCCGGGGGCCGCCCGCAAGGCTCGGCGGGGCGCGTGGTGGAGCCGGCCCGCCCCTCGGCCTCTTGGTAGGGACGGCGGCCCGGAGGCCCGGCGGCGCGGCAGCGGGCGCGAGAAGAAAGAGTGTGGCCCGGGGCGGGCGGAGTGGGAGGCGCCGAGGCCGCGGCCCGGAAGTGGTCGGGGCCGCGGCGGGCGGAAGGCGCTCACGTCGCCCCCCTCCCCCTGCGGCGGCCCCAGCGAGGCCCGCGGGACTCGGAGCCGCCCTCGGGCCGGCCCTGGGCTGGGAGATGCGGGCGCCCGCGGACGGGGGTGGCAGGGGCGGAGTTGCCCCGTGGGGGGCCCCGGAGGCGCGGGGACCGCGCCGCTGCCGCGCGGGCGGGCGGGCCGCCCCACGAGGGGGGCGCGGGAAGGAAGGGAGGCCGCGGCCCTTCTTGGCTGTCGCATGACTTGTGCCGAAAACGTGCTTTTTAAGTGGGGAAGGTGCCCCGAGGACGGGGCCGAACGCCATCTGCTCGAGGTGTGACTAACTGTTCTCTCTCTCTCTGGCTGTTGGACGCGCACCTGTCCGGAGGATGGGGGAGGTAACCCAGGTCCTGTGCCGCGACCCGAACTTGTGTGGACAGAGCGCCGCGGGCTCTGCTCCCCAGGCCCGGCGGCGCCCGCAGCGCTTAGAGTCCGGGGCTTCGGGTGGTGCTGGTGGTCGGAGGGCCCTGGGGTGGGGCCCGGGGGTGCGCCCTGCGGTGGGTGCTGCCCCGGCAGGCGGGCGGCCCGGCCTGGGCCTGGGCCTGGGCCCGGGCCTGGGCCTGGGCCGGGTGGAGGTGTTGGAGAGGTCTGGCGCCCGCGGGGGAGTAAGTGTACCACGGGTGGGTCTTCACTGCCTGTACGTTGGAGAGATGGTATTGGGGGCGTGGGGTGTCAATACTTGGCTGGACCCCTCCTTAACCTCTTTGTGTAACGGGGCTGCTGGAGTGCTTGAGGACGTGTGGGCAGCTCACACTCTTCTCCTGGGACAGGGCCGCCCTGGGTGATCCTCTTAACAGGCCGTCCAGCATTCAGGAGACCATGTGGGCCTTTGGGAAACAAGAGTTTATGTAAGGGAAAGCCTGCACACGGGGAGGAGCACCCCTGTCTTGTAACATGAGCGGGCATTTCATTGAGCCCTAACTAGATGTCAAGTTTCCTTCCATGTGAGTAAACTGGGTTGGTGATCTTGGTAACTACGGAGGTGTAGGAGCTGTATCGTCCCCGAAACGCTGATGAGAGGTGGAGACTCAGAACGGCTGTGGGACTTAGCCCCGGTCCCAAAGCAGAGCTTGGAATCATACTTCCTGGTTGTCCAAGGCCACTGACTCCATCCAGTGCTGCTTGCTTACTACCTTACTGTTCCAAGGCAAAACGTCTTAAAAGATTGTACCAGCCTGGAGAGGAGCCTCAAAGGTGACACTCTGCTTGCTTCTGCTCTAATTTGATTGTCCAAAGCTTGAGTCACGACATTCATTTAGCATTTTGCGCACCCCTTCACGTGTGAGAACAGGATTCCGGGTGGTTGCTGTGTCGAGGTTACTGACAGGCTGTTGAAGATGAGACAGGAGGAGTTGACACCACCATTCTGCAATCTTCGCTTGCAGCTCAAGCAAATTGTAGAAAAACCTCTCTGGAAAAAATGAAGGTCGCGAGTCCCCCAGGAGACCAGGCACATGATGGTTTGGTTGATACACTGACCACTCACAGCTCATGCTGTGGTGCGGGCATTTGGTGAGACCCTTAGGAGCAGTAACCTCCAGTTCCAGTGAATACCCACATAACTACCATGTAGAACCTACAAGTCACATTTCTGCCATATTTGCTTTATCATAGAACAGATCGCCCATCCGTGTTTTTTGTTGCATTTTGAAGTAAATAGGCTTTGGTGTACTTTCCCCATGACACTTCCATATGCATATCATTAATTAAAGTTCAGCATTTGCAATGACTGCTTTCTAACTTAACTATTTTACTGCTTTTTCAGTGTTCATATGGGACATTTTATCTGTTTGCATTTGGGTGTTAATGTTTAGATGCTGGTACTTGTCACTTTTGAAATGGTTTTTTTATTCCAGTCATGGTATGTTCGATATATCCTACAAAGAAATTGCAGCAGTAAAACCTGAGATCTAATCACACCAGTAATCCTATCAGGAGAGCCACACTTGACTCTTCTGTTCTGCATGCAAATGTGGTGTTGTAACATTTCTAAGGGAATGGTAAAGGGCTTATCAAACTTAGGAGTGAAAAACAGGTATTGTACCACCTGTAAAAGAACAGTGACAGGCACTACCACCCTTTCCTTAAGGAAAAAAACAACAAGGTGAGGTGAAGGTCTACCTGTGGGGGTGAGACCCTCCCTGAGGAAATGGAGGAGATCCCGTATGTTCCTGGCTTTGTGGACGCTCTCTGCTTACTGTGTTCCTTGCCATCTTGTGTGCTCACCTTTTGACTGCAAAGTAGATTTGTTGCCTTGCCAACTCGTTCACTCTGTAAATCCTTTTATCTTGTTATTAGGCTGCACTTTGGCGTAAATTGCAATCGATTAGGGATCGTTTCTCAGACTCGAGTTAGAAGTGAGAGTTCAGATAAGTGAGGCCACCATTGCTGCTTTGAACACCTCAGAAGGGGAGAATGGATTTATCAGGAGTGAAAAAGAAGAGCTTGCTAGGAGTCAAAGAAAATAATAAAAAGTCCAGCACTAGGTAATCCTTCTGTCAGATTTTTCTAGTGCTACTTTGGGGGTGCTCATTACTAGGGACCCTCAGCAAGGGGAAGATTGGAAATGACTTACGTTCTACAGTGACGTGTCTTAAGCCACAGATCGTTTTGCTCTGTGATCAGCTGGGATCTCTATAGCCCTTTGGATCCCCTCTTTTGGGTAGTGTTGTTTTAGGGTTTGGTCAGAGGGGCATGAGATCTCACATTCTTCCTCACCATCCAGGGCTCCTTCTCCTACCAAACGCAAAGACCGCTCTGATGAGAAGTCCAAGGATCGTTCTAAAGATAAAGGGGCCACCAAGGAGTCAAGTGAGAAGGATCGTGGCAGGGATAAAACTCGGAAGAGGCGCAGCGCTTCCAGTGGTAGCAGCAGCACCAGGTGGGACCCGGCAGGACAGAGCACCCCTGAGCACCTGAGAGGGCTTCTCTTCTATGGCCACGCCCCTTTCCCTTCCCGGGGAGCTGGCAGGGTGCTCTGTGGTCTTCGTAACTTACACAACATACTCTGAGGTGGTTCATCAAGGCCTGGATTATGGCAGAGTGGTTTGAGTTTGCTCTGGTTACATATGGAAGATGGTGTTGAGGTGTTTTCTGGAGATGTTAAAGACTGGGACATCTTGGGGTATAAGTTTCTCTCGAGTGTTTTTTTTTGTTTAGAGTTGTGATTGGATTGCTCTAGCCTAAAGCTTATTTTTCCCTCAGTTGAAAACCAGCCCGAGTCCCTGGGTAGCTACCTTCTAGGCAGGGCTGGTGCTTCTGGTTTACCATACTCTCTGTGCCTCCCGGTAGGTGAGGCTCCTGTATGGCTAGGAGGTGGCTCTTTCCTGTCACTGCACAGTGTGATTTTCTGTCCCTACCTGGGGTTTCAGCTGGGCAGGAGTGGGGCCCTCTGAGGAGGGGAGACATTGAAGCTTGGAAACGGGAGGACAGTTTCCTCTTGGGAATAGGAGCAAGTATGGGCTCATGTGTGGGAAGAAATACTCTCGTGCACTGTTGCCCCTGACCTCACCGTCTCATTTGTCAGGTCCCGGTCCAGCTCTACCTCCAGCTCGGGCTCCAGCACCAGCACAGGCTCCAGCAGTGGCTCCAGCTCTTCCTCAGCCTCTAGCCGCTCAGGAAGTTCCAGCACATCTCGCAGTTCCAGCTCCAGCAGCTCCTCTGGCTCACCCAGTCCTTCTAGGCGTAGGCATGACAACAGGAGGCGTTCCCGCTCCAAGTAAGCTCCTTTCCAGCACCTCTTCTCAACTCGGGAGTGCCTTGGTTGGGAAGGGATTGCCCTCAAAACTTGTGAATTATCTGGGAAACTAAGTTCACAAATGGGGGACGATAAAGTTATTCTTGTTACTATAGAAGTAGATCTAAAAAGGAGTCTTTCTATCTTAGTAGGATTTCTGAAGCAGAGATAATATGAAATACATGAACTGGTAGGGGACGGTTTCCTTATAAAAACTATCTTAGTAGCAGTTAGCAGCCCCACTAAAAGAAATTTTGACAGAAATTGATTGTTTCTGGTGTTTTGTTTCTTCAATCAGATCCAAACCACCCAAAAGAGATGAAAAGGAAAGGAAAAGGCGGAGTCCTTCACCTAAACCCACCAAAGTACACATCGGGAGGCTCACCAGGAATGTGACCAAGGTGAGGGATCCTGGATCTGTCCAGTGGACAGTGGGATATGTCTATTCTACATATGTTTTAAATGGAAAACTAGAGAAGCAGGCCTCAGCCACAGGTGAACTGAGGGCATAGGCTTTCCAGGGCCTGACCGGAGGGTTTGTCAAGTGGAGCAGTAACTCCCTCAGGGTGACCCTGTATGAGAGACTTAACCCCAGGTGCCAAGGCTATTGATGTGTCATGCGTTTTCAGTTCCCACATGGGTAGTTGTGAGTATGCATCAGAGTGACCTGTCTTTGCTCTAGGACCACATCATGGAGATATTCTCCACCTATGGGAAGATTAAAATGATTGACATGCCTGTAGAAAGGATGCACCCCCATCTGTCTAAAGGCTATGCATACGTGGAGTTTGAGAATCCAGATGAAGCCGAGAAGGCACTGAAGCACATGGATGGAGGTGAGTGACCTTGCCAGCCCTCTCTGAGCTTCCTTCTCTATTCCCTATGCAGGACGAGCTACCTGCCACACATAGGGACCTTTAGAACTGATTTCCAACCTGGCTGCACATCACAGTCTCCCTGGAACTCTTAGGATTCTGGTTCTTAACCAGTGAGGGGGAGGGGGGGTGTATCAAAAACAAGTTTTATGGGACACTATTCTTGGAAAAAGATCAGCAAATATGAATATATTAGCATTTCTAGAATTCCCTAATCTTTGAAAGTTTAAGGATTAAATGAAGAGTTGTCTTATTTTTACAAAGAATACATTATGAGTATGAACGATGAAGCCTTTGGCTTTTATATGGGAGTGTTTCCTTTAATTCTCTCTGAGAGTCATTTTCTGTTGTGCTAACATTTCATCATTTTTAGGATTACTTTCCTGAATTCACACATTTTAACCCATTTCCCTAAAGTTTGTATCTTAACTGTGACATTTATAGCTGTTCTACATTGAGCAGATGGTATTAATAACAGTTGAACACTTGTGAATAGTTTTGGATGGCCAGTTCTGGTTTTGTCTTCATGTCAGTGTTTTAAGGAGCTTAGAATTTGTCACTGCACCAGCTTGCTGCGGTAGTAATCTAGACAGATGAGGCCAGAGCCAGGACTGCCCAAAGCACAGTGTGAGCTGCTAGGCCACAAAAGAGAGTCTGAACACCAGAACCAATTATGCACTTAAAAAATAGTGCAGCGGAAAAAAAAAAAAAAAAAAATAGTGCAGCGGGGATCCCTGGGTGGCTCAGTGGTTTAGCGCCTGCTTTCGGCCCAGGGCGTGATCCTGGAGTCCTGGGTTCGAGTTCTGCATTGGGCACCCTGCATGGAGCCTGCTTCTCCCTTTGCCTGTGTCTCTGCCTCTCTCTCTCTCTCTCTCTCTTTCTGTGTGTCTCTCATGAATAAATAAATGCAATCTTTAAAAAAAAAAAAAAAATTGTGCAGCAGTTTGAGTAGTTGCCCTTGAGCCCTGATGGAGCTCAGATACTAGGAAAATTTCCTACCCACTAGGCTAACACTCTTTCAATCTACTTAAATCCCTTTGAAGTCTTGTAGAAGTTCAGCATCAACCGTGGCCCAGCTGTGTGGCTGCACACAGCCCTTTTTTTTTTTTTCCTTTTTTTAAGGATTGTATTTATTCATGAGAGTTAGAGAGAGAGGCTGAGACAGAGGGAGAAGCAGGCCCCATGCAGGGAGCTCAATGCGGAACTTGATCCCGGGACCCCAGGATCATGACCTGAGCCAAAGGCAGACACTCAACCGCTGAGCCACCCAGGGGTTCCTGCACACAGCATCTCTTGACCTTAGGAATCACACTTTCATTTTAGAGACCTTCAGTCGTGCATCTCTGAGAGTTAGAGCACTTGCTAAAAATTCAAGAACACTTGGGCGTATCCAGGGTGTACATTGCTATACATATTTCACACTTACTAAGATTGTAGTAGGACCTGTGTGTGTGTCCACATATGGTGCTGCATACCACCGAATGGGATAGCTCCATGTTATCTCCAGAAGGGAAGTGGAAGGGCCTGGCCCTTCCAGGCACCTGGCCAAAAGATAGATTTGTTCTCATGCTCTATGGTCAGTGCCCCTGAGATTGCTAATTTGGGCTGGCTTTGGCAGTGGGCCCCGGGGCGGGGTCGGGGGGACTTAGGCTGCATTTATTTGTCTTTTGAATATATTCTGAACACAGGTCTGTGTGCCCAAATTATCCCCTCAATACCTTTGCTATTGCCTTGAGGGTAGGAATTGAGCAGATAAAAGAACCCTCCACCCTTTGGGGGCACACAAGGGCTGTGCTTGGTCCCCTGAGCAGTCCCTGGACTGGCGCTAGGCTGCATGCTACCCCGGCACTCCTAGGTCTGCACCTTGCCTTTCTTTGCTCTTTTCCTGAGGCCCTGAAGATTCCTCAGGCCTCCATCCTGAGTTGCCTTACCTCACTACTCTCATTTGGTTGTATTTACACATCTGGTTTTTGGGTCTGAAGCACTTTTTCCAAACTCTTCAGACAGAATTTTATTTTTTTTTTAATTTTTTAAATTTATTTTTATTTTTTTTATTTTTTATTTTATTTATTTTATTTTTTTATTTTTTTATTTTTTTTTATTTTTTAAATTTTTTTTATTTTTTATTTATTTTTTTATTTTTTTAACTTCAGACAGAATTGACACCTGAACCTTGTTTTATTTTGTTCCCCCACCCCAGAAGCCTTTCTTCTTCCTGAGCCATGATGTAATCATAGCTCGCCCACCACCCAGTTTTAGTGACTTGGTGGCCAAGTCGCAGTGGACACTGCCCTCCTGGGGACCCCTCCACCACCCTGAGACTGCCTTCTGGTCATCTGGGAGGTACCAGGTGAGGGCCTTTGACAGGAGAGAGAGTACCAGGCTTCCTGCTTAGAGGCCTCTTCCAGAGCGGTCCCTCTGGACTTCTTGAATTTCATCCTCAGCTCAATCCTGCAAAACCCCCAAAATGTCCCCACTCCTCCTGTCTGGCCCTTCCCATTGTTCTAGAGGAGGCAGCTCAGGGTCAGTGCACAGCCCTCTCCCTCATTGGGTGGATTCAGGTGTTCACTTAAAGGCCACTTCTTCCTGGAAGTAGTGCATCAGGTGCCCCATGCAGCGAGATGGGGTTCCCTCTGAGGTTCCATGCTCCCCTGCAGATTTCCTGATGAAACTTCTAGTAGTAATAACTACATCAGTATTTCTGTGAGCAGCTTAGTTCTAATTCTACTCCTGTCCGTCTTGCTTACCACGGCAGGCCCGCGTCTGGCATGGGCTAACCTAGGGTAGGTACTTATCAAATATTTTGTGACTTGATCCTGTTTCAACAGGACAAATTGATGGCCAGGAGATCACTGCCACCGCTGTGCTGGCCCCCTGGCCTAGGCCGCCCCCCAGGCGATTCAGCCCTCCCAGGAGAATGCTGCCACCTCCTCCCATGTGGCGCCGGTCACCCCCACGGATGAGAAGAAGGTAGGTCAGTTTGGAATCCCATAGGGGACTGCTTTGGGCCAGCGTGGATTTGTTTCATTTATACAGTGTGAGGGTGATGACTCTGGAACCCTACCCATCCCTGCCCCCCCGCATGCTGCACGGAGGGAAAGGGAAGCAGGACAGCAGTATTGGCACCAGCGCCTCAGGCTCTTCCTCCCAACTGGGGAACAAGCCGGGTTGCTGCTGGGGGGTGGGGCAAGCAGAAGGTGCGCCCGGCAGGTTGTACCAGTATTCCCTGGAGTGTGGGCCCTGTAAGAGCAAGGGTGCAGTTCCCCACAGATGGGGTGGGTGGCTGGCTCAGTGGGAGGAACATGGGAAGCTTGATTGATTTCGGGTTTGTGGGTTCAAGCCCCACATTGGGTATGGAGATTACATAACTAACTAACTAACTAACTAACTTAAACGTACAAGGAAGGGTCAGGAGAGGAAGTTGAGTCCGAGTCCCTTGGCAGAGGCCAGAGCCTTGCCTTCCTGTCGAGCTGCCCTTTCCATAGTCCTCGGAAAACGGGGTCCCCACAACAGACGTCTTTTCCTTCCCAAGGGCTCCCTCCGTGTGTCGGTGCCATCCTCACAGCATTGAGGGTGAAACTGTCCAGGATTGTTCCCTCAAGAAGCCAGCTTTGCCCCTGCTATCCGGGACGTGGGGCTGTGTCAGGGATGTGGGCCTCGGTGTCTGATGTGCTCTTTCCTCTGCCCACAGGTCGCGCTCCCCGAGGCGCAGGTCCCCCGTGCGCCGGCGATCTCGTTCCCCTGGCCGCCGCCGCCACAGGAGCCGCTCCAGCTCCAACTCCTCCCGATAAGGAGAGCCCTGGAGCTCTGCGCCCTGTAACTTCCACCCCATTCGCTACAGTTTTGTGTCACTTCTCTAGCCAGAGGAGGGTTGGTAGGGAAAAAATTCCTCACTCAGGGCAAGCTTCGAAGGCAGCAACTGAGATGTTTCCTCTGAGGGCAAGGTTCCAGAGGAGTGTTCGTGGTTTGGGGCTGTGCTGTAAGAAAGCCCTCCCAATTTCCTGGCTAGAAAGCTCCCACATTTCCAATTCTTAAGAGAGTACATCCAGCCCATCCATTGGCAAAACCAGCGGGGACCAAGCAGGGCTCCAGGTGGCAGTGTGGCCCCAGCCCGGGGGTCATTTCCACAGATGACTGGGGCCAGTTAGGCCCTTGCCTGTTGGTCTGCAGGGTCCCTCAGGAAAAGGCGCACGTCTGTGCCGCTGCTGTTCCTGCTCACCTGGCCCTGCTGCCCTGCTCGGGTCCTCTTCCAACACCTCTGCGCAAACAGCCCAAGAATTCTCATTAGTTACCAAGAATTACCGAGAATGGTTCTGTTTCTATGTGTACTCATGCACGCACATCCACACCCCATGTCTCCCTCTGAAATTGGTGAGAAAATTGAGAGCCGGCTCTTCAGGGTCATCACAGGCCCCTGCTGCAGTGTCATGGCAGTCTTGCAGGTTACCTTGGCAATGTGTACATTACTTTTTTTTTGGCATTGTACAGTCAGTACTATAAATTTGTTGTTTTGAGTTTTGTAACTTGTAGCATTTTAGGTGCCATTGTGTTTGTACTTTGTT
The DNA here is from genome assembly GCF_048418805.1 of Vulpes vulpes. Classification (NCBI taxonomy): domain Eukaryota; kingdom Metazoa; phylum Chordata; class Mammalia; order Carnivora; family Canidae; genus Vulpes; species Vulpes vulpes. The sequence continues at coordinate 113,731,598 of NC_132782.1, forward strand.
GTGTAGAGTGAAGGGACTGTGTTGAATAAACCGGATTAGAATGCAGATTGAGTACTGGCTTCACTGCCCCTTTCCTATTCTTGGCCCCAAAGATACCTTCAGTTATGAGGGAATTAAAAATGCACAATTACATTTTAGTTCATTCCCAGAGTCACGTCCAAAATCTCTGAGCTGTGGGAGCAGCAGGCCAGCCCCTGGAGCACTGGGGCACTGTGGACTCGGGGTGCTCCCAGCAGCCTCGGGTTGGCCTAGCCAGACCGTGGCCTGGGTTTGCCACTGCTGCTGGGGCGCCCTGAAAAGGCTCCTTTGCCGCCTCAGACCTGCTTCCTGCCGCACGGGAGCCATGGGAACCCATAAGGCGCTAAAGTGTCGCGGGCCCTAAACTTTGTCCTTACTGCTTCAGGCTTTGAGGCTCCCAGAGCAAGGACCGGCCCGCCGGGCGGCTCCGAGGCTTCCTGCTCCTCCCTCCCGGCGGGCGGGGCTCCTGGGCTTCCTGGGTACCCTGTCCCCCACCTTGCAGGGTGCAGCACGTAAACCCCGCCTTCCTCGTGCTCCCCGGAGGAGCTGGCGCTGCCGTGCTGCCCGGCTACCCACCGGGCCCCGAGGCTGCGGGCGGCAGGGCGTGGCAAGCCGCCCCGGGCCCTCCGGTGGCCGCGGACTCCCGCAGAGGCCCCGCCGCGCCACCTGATGTGAGCCTCGCTGGCCCACGGGGCAGCCTCCAGCCACCGCCCCCCCACCCCCCCCCCCCCGGCCTCCGGACCTTCAAGGCGGTGCCGCTGCCAAGTGGGGCGGGGCTGCGGGCGCCGGGCCCTGGGAGGAGCGGGCGGCGGGGCAGGGCAGGGCCGGGGCGGGCCGCGGGGCAGGGCCGGGGCGGGCACAGCGGGCACAGCGGGCCGCGACCCCCACGGGCCAGGTCAAGATGGCGCTGGCGGCGGGAGCGCGCGTGCAGGCCCGTGCCCTGCTGCGACCCTGTGCGTGCCCGGGGCGGGGCGGGGGCCGGGGGCGGGGGCCGGGGCCGGGCCGGGGGCTCACCGGCCTCGCGCTGTGGTTCGCAGGGTCCCGGGTGCCCAGCGCGGCCCCAGGGCGGACGCCGGCGGCGGGAGGCGGCGGGCCCGGCGCGCGCTGCTTCGGGAGCCCGCGGGTGCTGGTGGAGCCGGATCCGGCGGCAGGTAAGCGCTCCCCGCTCTCCCCGCGCCCGCACTCCCGTCCCGGGCTCCGCAGAAACCCAGCCCGAACCACCCCGACCGGACCATTTCTGCCGCGCTCGATGCTGGGGGTCTCCAGTCTAGGCGGTTCAACGGCGGGTTTTCCCGGGTTATTTTACGTTTTTAAGATTTATCTGCGCCTGTTAGCGCGCTCGGGGCTGGGGAGCAGAGAGGGGAAGCCCAGACAGGCCCCGCGGAGCACGGAGCTGACCGGGCGCCACCCAAGCCCCCGATCGCGGCGCCGCTGAAACCAGGAGCGAGCCCTGAAGCGGCGGCCCTCCCAGCTTATTACGAAGATTAAAGTGTTTCATTTTGTAACGTTTGAGGAGTATTGCTCCTTTATCCAAACGATTAAATTTGGAAATAGAAAATAATTGCAAATATTTTGGAATAAGATGTTTTACTTTGTTTTAATACTTCAAAGTGGCACAGAACCTAGCAGATACCTCACTAATTAAAGCCGGCAGTCCCGGTGGAATCACTCCTAACCCACCCCCAACTCCCATCAAACATTCTCTTAAAAGGGGAGAGAACCCGGGTGGCTGAGTCAGTTAAGTGTGTGCCTTGGGGCTGGGATCGTGATCCGGGCTGGGATTAGGATCTGCAGGCCCTGTGGCTGGAGCTCCCACCCACCTGGCTCGCTGCTCCCTCTGCTTGTTCCTCCCCCTCCCCCTGCTTGTGCACTCTCCCTCTCTCAAATAAATAAATGATCTTAAAAAAAAAAAAAAAAAAAAAAACGAAAACTGCAAAGGTGACAGAAAAGGTAGAAAAAGCACTGTTGAAAGAAAAACCTGTTTCCTCTACTTAAGAGAGCCCCCAAGGTGGGGTGAGAGAAGACTTGCGGTCAGCCCATGACCAGGCCTTAGGGCACGCTGACCCAGCTGACCCTCAGCCTCCGGCCTCCTGGCGAGGGCCTCCTGCAGTGCTTGGCAGCACACAGGCTGCAGCCCCAGCCCTCCTCCCCACCCAGACACCTGAGTCTGCCTGCCCTGTGACATCCAGGCTCACCCAAAGTCCTCTTTATATTTTTAAGATTTTACTTATTTAAGAGAGAGAGATGGAGGGAGCACAAGCAGGGAGGGGGGTGGAGGGGGCAGAGGAGAGGGAGCAGCAGACTCCTGGCTGTGCAGGGAGCCCAACACGGGGCTCCAAGCCAGGACCCCGGGGCTCCAAGCCAGGACCCCGGGAGCATGACCTGAGCCGGAAGCAGATGCTTCACCAAGGGAGCCACTCAGGTGCCCCCAAATCCTCTTTCTTAACTCGTTTTCTTTTTTTTTTAAGATTTTATTTATTTATTCATGAGAGAGAGAGAGGCAGAGACACAGGCAGAGGGAGAAGCAGGCTCCACGAAGGGAGCCCCATGTGGGACTCAATCCCAAGTCTCCAGGATCACGCCTGGGGCTGAAGGCAGGCGCCAAACCGCAGAGCTGCCCAGGCTGCCCCTTAACTCATTTTCAACTTTGGTCTTTACCTTTCCCCCAGTGCCCTTGATTCCGCTGGATTTCTGTAGCTATCCAGTCAGCTTCAGGGCACCCGTGGCTCAGTTGGTAAGCGCCCAAGTCTCAATTTCAGCTCAGGTGGTGATGTCAGGGTCCTGTGATCCAGCCCTGAGTCAGGCCCTGCACTAGGCTCTGCTGGGCTGGATTGTCTCCCTCTGCCCCTCCCCGGCCCTCCTCATCTCCCCACACTCCCGGCGGCACTCATGGACACTCTCAAAAACAGGAAAAAAAAAAAAAAATCCAGTTGGCCTCAGAAACTTCACTCTGAACCAAGTTCAGGGATCCCTGGGTGGCGCAGCGGTTTGGCGCCTGCCTTTGGCCCGGGGCGCGATCCTGGAGACCCGGGATCGAATCCCACGTCGGGCTCCCGGTGCATGGAGCCTGCTTCTCCCTCTGCCTGTGTCTCTGCCTCTCTCTCTCTCTCTCTCTCTATCATAAATAAATAAAAATTAAAAAAAAAAAAATGAACCAAGTTCAGAAGCTTACTCCTGGAAATACTGATTGCTTCTTACACGTACGGAAACGTCCCTGAAGAAGTACTTTCTCATAAATCAGAATTCTCAAGAGCCTTCAGGACTGTTGTCACTCCTAGAGAATTGTGTTCACCATCAGAGATTTCTAAGGTGCTGACCAGAGAACTGTAACCTCCGTGAGCGGTGGCATTTCTGAAGCGCTCAGGGTCTGTCCTCGGGCAGTGAGACCAAGCGGCCCCTGCCACACGCCAGCGCTGCACTGCCCACCGGCTGGCCTGCCCCGCTGCTTCCCCGCCGCTGGCAGGATGAATGAGTAGATGGTAGAGTTTCTGGACATTAGAGCGCCGAGGTTTGGAGCCTCTGTCCTCACCCAGGTGTGAGCCAGAGTGCACCTGTGGAGGTCCTTGCACATCGCTCACTTGCTCCTCGAGAAACTGGGGACATTTCCTGCTCCCCTGGGGACAGATGACTTGCATTTGGGAGAAAGGATCGACAAAAATGTAGGCACGACTGTAATTCACAAGAGCCAAGAGGTGGAACTGAGGCAGGTGTCCATCAGCAAGTGAACAGACGCACAGGACGTGGTCCGCACACATGCACACATCCTTTGACCCTAAGAGGTACAGAACGATGTCCCAGCCTGCAGCGCGGGGCAGCCCTGAGAACATGACGCTCTGTGAAAGAAGCCAGACTCGAAAGGTCGCAGGTGGGATGCTTGATTGCTGTGAAGTGTCCACAATAGACACAGAAAGGAGACCCCTGGTTGCCAGAGGCTGGGGATGGGTGGTAACTGCTGGTGGGCACAGGCTCCTCTAGAACAGACCTGCTCTGCAACTAGACCGTGGTGCAGGGAGAAGCAGGCTCCCCGCTGGGACCCAGGGTCACGACCTGAGCCGAAGGCAGGGTGTCCCTGGTTCTTATTTTCTTTTTTTTTTTAATTTTTTTTTTATTTTTTATTTATTTATGATAGTCACAGAGAGAGAGAGAGAGAGGCAGAGACACAGGCAGAGGGAGAAGCAGGCTCCATGCACCGGGAGCCTGATGTGGGATTCGATCCCGGGTCTCCAGGATCGCGCCCTGGGCCAAAGGCAGGCGCCAAACCGCTGCGCCACCCAGGGATCCCTTTTTTTAAAATTTTTTTTTTTAATTTTTTATTTATGGTTCTTATTTTCAATGCAAGTGAGATTCACCTAATGTCAATTAGCTATTTAAAAGTTCAGGGACGCCTGGGGGCATCGGGCCTCCGTGCATGAAGCCTGCTTCTCCCTCTGCCTGTGTCTCTGCCTCTCTCTGTGTGTCTCTCATGAATAAATAAAAAAAAATCTTTAAAGAAAAGAAAAGAAAACAAGACCCATGTGTCCGGCAGTGGCGAGGCTGACTGGGGACGCTCTCCCGGCACCCCACGGGGTGCGAGCGCTCACCTCTTCATTTTCACACTAGGAGTGGCTGTGATGAAGCTCAGGAAACCCCCGGTGAACAGCCTCAGCCTAGAGCTTCTGACGGAGCTGGTCATCAGCCTGGAGAAGCTGGAGAATGACAAGAGCTTCCAGGGCGTCATCATCACGTCGGTGGGTATTCTTAGCTCCCCGGGTCAGGGTCACAGGAAAGCCGCTGTGACGTCCAAGTCCACCCCAGGCACGGTCGGCACTTCTGTGGTGGAGAAGAACCAGACAGGCCCACATGTAGATGCCAGCGTGCTCTGTCCCCAGCTGCTTCCCGGCCTGATTCCAGGGAGCCTCCGTGCTCCGCAGTCCAGGCCAGGACGCAGGTGAGGGCAGCTGGCGCTTGCGGGGGTACCCTCGAGCCGCCCTGATGGGTGGAGGGAAGTCCACAGGATATCCGACTGGCATGGCACTGGATTCCAGGGGTACCCTCCCCACAGAGGGCTACTGGGTGCCTTCCCTGGGGGCCGGTGACGGTGCTCCTGCTGAGGCCGCTCTCGTTCCCGCCTCCCGGAGCACTGCCTCTGGGAGCCGGCAAATGCTGGTTAATGGCTTCTGTATTGTCGTTGCGGCCCTGGAGGGTGGGACTGGGTATGAGCCTGGGGGGCTGGTCCTCGGAGCCTGGGCTGGTTTCAACACCCAGACCCACGGGGACGGGGGCCTCCCGTGCTCCTGCCTGCCTCCAGTGGACTTTGCCAGGCACTGGGGTTGCCAAGAGAGGAAATAGCTAAGACCGGGCCAGGGAGATGCGGTGTGGACGTGACATAACGGGCCTTCTGTTGGGCCAGGAAGAGCACTGGGGTCACCTTTCAGGCTAGAAGGAGCCTCAGCAGGAATGTCCCCCATTTAAGTGCCTCCGCATCACAGGCCAGCGGGAACGGCTTGGTTCTGCCATTATTAAAGGCAGGTGGTCTTACCCCCCCCCCCCCCCCGGCCCAGGCTGCGAGTGTCCGCTGGGCGAGCACCCGCCTTTCCTGAAGCCTTGCTTGCCCCGGGTGTGGCCTGGTGTCGTCCCAGCTCTGAACTCTCCTGGGCTCTTGGGCGGGTCCCGCGCGCGCACCCAGTGAGTCCTGGGAAGCTGGGGTCTGCGGGGCGGAGCGAGCCCTGTGCGGGAGCAGGTTTTCACGCTGCTCGCAGTGTGGGCCAGGGTGGCAGTCGTGGCTGACCTGCCTGGTCGCCACTGCCTGGGAACTTTCTGCTCCAGATAGTTTCTGAAAACACCCGGTTGAGGATGTTGCTTGGTAGCGTGACGCTTTCTTTGTTGTGCTCTGAAAACGAGTGAGCGGTGATGACAGGAGCCTCTGTCCATCCACCACGCAGTGAGGGTAGCCCGCTGCCTCCCCGGCTTCGGAGCTGCGCGGCCCCCGGGGCAGGGGGTGGCGGCCTCTGTCCCTGGGCGGCCCACATCCTCCGCAGGACTGTCCCCCCCATACACGTGTCACCCTGTGTTCCTGGCTGTGAGCCTACTGTGTACGGGCACAAGGCCCACCCGCTGGGTCAGCCAATGATGCAGGTGTCACGGAGACACGTGGCAGAGGGCCATGAAGCAGGGCTCCCTGCAGCAGCGGCGCATTCTCTCCTGGGGCCCCCTTGCTCTTCCAGCCGCTGGGGGTCCCAGCGCCCCTGCTGCCTCCTTCCAGGACCCCTGCTCTCCTGTGCACGGGCCACCACACCTGCATGGACTGAGTCCTGCATGGCGGGAGGGGCGGGGCGGCACGGCGTCTTCTTCCCAGACAGGGTCTGGCCCACCGCGGACGTGTTGCTGAGGGTCACAAGCCGCACCCCTGCCACTCCGTGTGGCAGCCTGTCCCCCGCCAGGCCTCCGAGCCCCTCTGCCAGGACAGCGCCCGGTGTCTGGGGGAGGGGCGGGGCCGACCCCGCCTTTCCCTTTCTGCCCCTGCAGAGAAGGAACAGAGGCCGGGGGTGTCCCTACTCCGATGCCACCGCCTCTGCAGCGCCCGTGGGCTCCCTGGGCCCCGGGGATGCACTGTGACGGGGCCCCTGGCTCCTTGGCTCCCCCAGGATTCCCCCGGGATCTTCTCAGCTGGCCTGGACCTGATGGAGATGTGCGGGAGGGACCCCGCGCACTATGCCGAGTACTGGAAGGCCATGCAGGAGCTGTGGCTCCGCTTGTACCTGTCCCACCTGGTGCTCATATGCGCTGTCAACGTGAGTGTCCCGTCCCCGATCCTGAGCCGCCCCGCTGACTCGCCAGGGCCGGCGCCGGGGGCTCAGGTGTGCAGCAGGGAGCTCGCTGCAACCGACCAGTGTGACCTGGTGACGCGGGGAGGGGCCAGCCCAGTGGGGGGCTCGGGAGGGGCTGAGGACAGAGATGGGTCCCATCACGCGTGACGCATCACGGCGTTTCAGCTAAATATTTGTTTGGCTTTTAGCATCTAGGCAAAAGCCATGGAAAAATGGCTTGCTGCGACGGGCGGGTTCTGGGCAGAGAGGCCGGGCCTGCGAGGGCCATGCCCATGGGCACCCCCGTGCCGGCAGATGGGGCAGGCAGGGCACCCCGGAGGAGGGCCGTGGGCGCACCTGGGAGCTCACCCCCCCCGCGGGCCCTTCCCGGGGACCTGGCTCTGGAAGACCCTTAGGGGCCAACAGGCAGCCCTCTCCCCTGCAGGGAGTCAGCCCTGCAGGGGGCTGCCTGTTGGCCCTCAGCTGTGACTACCGGATCCTGGCCGACAACCCCAAGTACACCATCGGGCTGAATGAGACTCAGCTGGGCATCGTCGCCCCCTTCTGGTAAGGCTGGGGGCTGCACCCACGCCCCCTGCGCCCTGGGCCTGTCGGGCCCCTGGGAGCCCAGCCCCTGCGTGTGTTCCAGGTTCGCAGACACCCTGGTGAACACCATCGGGCACCGCGCCGCGGAGCGCGCCCTGCAGCTGGGGCTGCTCTTCCCACCCGCCGAGGCCCTCCAGGTGGGCATCGTGGACCAGGTGGTGCCCGAAGACCAAGTACAGAGCACAGCCCGATCCGTGATGGCCCAGTGGCTGGCTGTTCCAGGTGAGGAGCCCGGGGCTGGGGGCCCCCGGCAGCTGTGGGTACTGCAGGGCCAGCAGAGCCACCGCCCACCACAGCCTGACGCTCCCCGTGAGACCAGAGGGTGTTCACGCCAGCGTGTCGTGTGCAAGTCACAACCGTGCCATTTCCAACAGCAGGCTGCCTTAGTGCTGGGGCCGCCGTAGCGGAGTACCACAGGGTCAGGGGTGCTGGTATGGCAGGGCCGTGCTCTCCCCAGAGGCTCTAGGAGAGGCTTCTCCCCGCCTCCCCTCTTCCTGTTAGGACACCCCTTGTGGGTTTAGGGCCCACCCTAAATCTAACATGACCCCCTCCTAACTTCATCCACAGACACCCTAGGTTAGGACTTGCATGTATCTCTGGGTCTGGGAGGCTCCATTCTTCAAGCCACTGATGATTAGAAACAGGTCGCGTGCCTGTTTACAGACCTGGGGCTGGTTCTATCAACTGTAATAGAGACCAGGGACCAGCCGACCATTGCTAAGGGCAGGTAGATTTTCGGCTTTGTGGGTCACTTCAGCCTCAGCCACACTGTGGTGCTAGAGCACCAAGGCAGCCAGCAGCAATGGGAACCAGCGAGTGTGTCTGTTCAATAAAACAGGGCCACTGAAACGTAAATTTCATATAATTGTCACGTGTCACACAATGTCCTTTTTTTCAATTATATAACAATGTGAAACCCATTCTTAGTTCATAGGCCGTGGGGGGCCAGGCTTGCAGATGTGAGTGTGCTGTGAAGGAGCACATAGTGACCTGGAAAATATCCTCCGTGATAAAGTTGAATGAAAATAACAGGGGGGTAAAAGGCAATTTTCAGTATCATTGTGTTTCTAAAAGAAATTGGTAGACAGTGGGGAACGGGTGATTTTCAGTTTGTTTACTTATAGAGTTTAAGTTTCCTACCACATTCCTGCTGGAACTCCCTCAGGAAGGTGGGGAGTGATGCCACCCTCTCGGTGGGCTTTCACTCACGGGCACTTTTCTGTAGACCACGCCCGGCAGCTGACCAAGAACCTGATGCGCAAGGCCACAGCCGACCGTCTGCTCAAGCAGCGCGACGCAGACATCCAGAACTTTGTCAGCTTCATCTCCAGGGACTCCATCCAGAAGTCCCTGCATGTGTACATAGAAAAGCTCCAAAAGAAAAAAGGCTAAGGGCTGGGCTGTGCACATGGCCTTGTGGCCGTACATGCCTGTCTGCGGCCCTGATTCTGAGATTTTAAACAAGGTATTTTCCAATTTAAAAAGACTTTCAGCGATGCCTGGGTGGCTCAAGGGTTGAGTGTCTGCCTTTGGCTCAGGGTGTGACCCTGGGGTCCTGGGATCGAGTCCCACTCCCCCTTGAGGAGCCTGCTTCTCCCTCTGCCTGTGTCTCTGCCTCTCTGTATCTCTCATGAATAAACAGAATCTTTAAAATCAATAAATAAATACATGGATACATAAAAGTACTTTCAGCTCTTCATTCCACTGATCTCCTTAGAAGGCCCTGTTCCCTGGAGCCAGTGTCCCTGGGCCCCCTGCCCCCCCCCCCCCCAAGCACCTGTTCTGCCTGGCAAGTGGGCAGGGCCTCAATTTGGGAATCCTGAACCAGCAGACCAGGCCGTTCTGGAGCTTGGTGACAGTCACCACTGAGCGCCCCCTTTGCCAAAGCAGAAGTGGGAATAAAGCCATTGCATTGTCACATCCCTAGCTACCCAGCTCCTGACTACTGGGGGTACACCCCCAGGTTGTGGGCCTGTGGCCCACACAGGACCCCCCCCCCCCGCCAGAGCAAAGCCCTTTGGCTGCTACATCTGCCCCCTGAGGCACTTCAGAGATGGGGGGGGGCGGGGGGGGGCTCAAGGAGGGGTGGGAGGCAGTACTGGAGAGGCCGTCTTCGCTGCACAAGCCACAGACTTACTTACTGAAAGTCGTACCAGAAAAACTCGTCCAGACGCTTGAAACAAAGGTTTTTCCTCCATTCGGTCCAGGCCAATTCCCAGAGCCACCAAATGGAGATGGTTCCGAAACCAGAAACCCCCCCCCTGGGCCCCCGTCAGCTACACCCTGAACCCCATGCTGTCTCTGAGCAGCCCTTGCCCAGCCCTCCTGAGAAGGGACCTACTGAGGGTGGCACCATAGAAGGGGCCTGCCCCCTGCACTGCTCGGCAGGAAGGACACTTGATACACACAAGTGCCTGCCTGCAGGATGCAGGAATCGGGGTGCAAGAGGGACCTAAGGGACTGGGGGCTGGCCTTACGCGTCACCACTACCTGCGTATTTATCCCCCTCTGCACTCAGCACAAGTTCTTGGAACCATTCAGTTTGCACAAAGAATACAACAAACTTCCACTAGCAAGCGTGGGAGCAGCGTTCCAGAGCCAGGCTGGTCTGGAGATCGGCAGTTCCCAGCAGGCTGTGAAATGGGCAGGCAGGCCAGCCCTGTGGCCTCCCCGACTGCGCTGCAGGACCAAAGTTCGCGCCTCAGAGGGACTGAGTCTTAAGAGAGGGCACGGACGCCTCAAAGCCAACCAGTGTGTGGTCCCGCGGCTCGTGTTTATTGAGCACTGCCGTGTTCCCGGCGCTCCGCAGGGTGCTCCTCACCACCTTGTGAGGTAGATACAGTAGCCCATTTCGCAGATGGGCAAACCAAGTGGTCCCTGTGATGTTTCCGTGGCCACTTGTCCAGCCAGCCCTGCCCTGCGGCCTTGCCGGGGGCGGCCACCCAGAAGGAGCCCTGTGGGGCTTTTCCTCCTGGCTGGAATACCCAGGCAGGGGCCCTGACCAGGCCTCGGAGGTTCTCAGCGGGACTTCAGGGTCACCTCCACAGGAAAGTGGTCACTGATGGCGAGGGCCTGCAGGGACAGACGGTGGCACCTGAGTGGCCCAGCTGGGCAGCCTGTCCCCCCTCAGCTCCACCCCCTCACCGCTTGCACTGCCGGCACCCCCAGGCCTCCTGGGGATGGAGCCCACAGGGCCTCTCCAAACTGCTGTGCAGCCTGCAGGTAGACTGGGAACCCCACCGGGGAAGAGGTAAAGGGCATCTCCTGTCATCCCAGAAGATCCTTTCAGCCAGAACCAAGCCTCAAAGAACCCCTCTCCACAAGCGCTGGCGGGGGGGGGGGGGGGGGGGGGGGGCGGGGGGGGGTGAGCCCCGACTCACCACCCCAACGCGCCTCAGCCACCCCCACCCCCCACCCGCCTCACCTGAGCCTGGTCCAGGCCGAACTCCTCCTGGAAGTCGTGCACAGCCGCCGACTGCGGCTTGAGGCTCCTGCGCAGGCGGGCCCCACACACCACGATGCGGTCGTAGGCGCAGTCCGAGTTGCCCACGGTGGTGTCGGCGCTATCGGGGATGAGCCACTTGAACACCTCGCTGCTGCGGAGGCGGACGGATGGCCAGTCGCGTGCCCGCACGTAGTTACAGTCTGCATTGAAGTCGCCCAGGAAAAGCAAGTCCTGCAGGGGGGGCCCACAGAGCCGGGGCTCAGCAGCTTGACAGCTGCACGAGCACCCCGCATGCGCGCACCCTCCCCCACCCCTGCACGCGGGCACCACCACCCCAGCAGAAGCGCACCAACACCCCGCAAAGGCGCACCCTCCCCAACACGAGTGCACTATCCCCCAGCAAGACCACACCCTCTCCAGCATGAGCGCACCCTCCCCAACACTAGCACACACCCCCAGCATGAGCACACCCCCCAGCACGAGTGCACTCCCCAAGTACGACCGCACCCCCAAGCATGACCGCACTCCCCCGCTGCACGAGTGCACCCTCTCCAGCAAGTACACATATCCCCAGCACAAGCACACCCTCCCCAGCAGGAGCGCACCCCCCCCCCCCAGCACAAGTGCATTTACACCCCGCAAGCGCGCCCCTCCCCACCCCCAGCACGGGCGCTGGGGACGGGGCTGGGCGTGGCTTACGTCCATGCCCCACTTGTCGATCACGTCCAGGTACACGTCGTAGAGAGCATCGATCTCCGCCACGGCCTGGTGCGGCGCCGCATGCAGCGGGATGAGCACCAACTCCCTGGCGGCTGCGGGAGGCGCGGGTCAGAGGCGGGGAGGCGGGGCGGCGGGGCGGGGCGGGGGCAGGGGGCTCACCCGAGCCTGGCGCGGAGAACTTGACCACGAAAGGTTCCCGGCTGAAGACGTCCCCGGGGTCCGGGTACTGGTACGTGTCCAGGACTGACACTGCGTCCTTCCTGGGGAACAGAGTCGGTGGGCGCCCTGGGCCGGCCGCCCCACCCCCGTGGCCCCGGCCCCGCCCTCACCTGTAGACGAACAGATACATTTCCTTGTACTGGTCCCGACCCAGGGGTTCGCTGCTCACGAAGCTGTACTCGTGTCTGGACACACTGCGGGCACACCGGCCAGGCCTGGGTCAAGGCGACAGGCGGTCCCGCATCCCCGCCAGCACCCCAATGCTGGGCCCTGCCCCTCCCCCCCGCCGCCCCCGCACCTGTTGATCTGCTCCATGAGCGCAGACACGGCACTCAGGTCCGGGTCTCGCACCTCCTGCACCAGCGTGATGTCATAGCCAGCCAGGATCTGGGGGCGAGGCCGGCAGGTGCAGGGTCACCAGGGGCGGATCCACCCGCGAAGCCCAGCTGCGGCCCCGCCCCCCGGCCCAAGCCTACTTGCGCAATGATGCCGCCGCAGGCCGGGTCCAGCACCTTGCTGTCGCCAAAGCTCTGGATGTTGAAGGCTCCGATGCGCAGCGCCGCGGCCCCAGTGGCCCCCAGGGCCCAGAGCGTGGCCAGGAGGACCAGGGGCCCACCCATGGCGCAGAGCCGGAGGCTCGGAGTGCCGGACACGCTCCTGATTGCGGACCTGGAGCCAGGCACACCGTGCCATCCCTCTGCGCCCCACCCCTCTGCGCAAGACCTCAGTTTGGAGATCCAAGGCGCATCCTTCCCCGTGACTCCATCTCCCTGGTGGTGCACTAGGCTTACCATGGCCCTTGTGCTCCGTGGGGAAACTGAGGCCCAAATACAGGGACCCCATCCCTTCCAGGCCCCAGACTCACCTGGGATGTGGATGTCACGGTATCTGAGGCCCAGGATCAGGTCAGAGATCCAGGCTGGGGATGTGTCTGTGGCACGAGACAGACTCCTCGGGCTTGGTCTGGCAGCAGCCCGGGCGCCAGGGCATGGGCAGTATTTGAGGCCCTCGTCCGGGGAGGGGCTAGACTGCTCTGGCCCCACCCCCTGGTGAAGGTGGATGCTGGGACACCCGGTTCCAGGTCCCAGGGAGAGCCTGGGGCCACGGAGGCAGGGGATCCACCCTGAGCCTGAGCTGGCGCCCTCAAGCCCGGCAGAACCACGACTCCGATGACCCTGTCAGGCCCCCCAAACTGCGTCAGGACCGGATAAAAGGGCCAGCCATCTGAGGTCCGGGCCTTATCCTTGTCCCTACCCTTAACCCCCCTCCCCAAACTAGGTCATCCAGAATTGCCCTTCCCCAGGGGCACCCCGTGTTCCATAAAAACCAGCCCCCTTCCGGTGGCTCTGCTGCTGCTTCTCCCTCACGGTGTCACCGCAGAGTAAAAGGCCGAGGGTCCTGGGCCAAGTGGAAGCTGTGAGACAGTGCCCCCTTCCCCCCACCTCTGTGGGCCTGGGGAAGCTGGGGTCACAGCTCCAGCTGGGCAGGGCAGCGGCGGCAAGCTGCCTGTCCACATGCCAGAGACGCCCACACAGCGCAGCGGCGCCAGCCCCAGCAGGAGCCCTGGGCGGGGTAGCCAGGCACACGAGTCTGGGGGGGCCGCCACAGGGGAACCTGCCAGGGCAGTGGCATCACAAGTGGTGGCTTTTTCATGTTTTATTGTAAAGCAACAAAAAACTATTTACATGCCCACATGCCCTCTGAACACCTGAACTCGTGTCCCCTCTTCTCCAGGTCCTGGGCAGCCCTGCCCGAGAGCCTACAGGCGGCCACGCTAGACAATGACCGTCTGCACCTCGAGCTGGCCCTCTGGTGAGGCAATGACCAGCTCGCCGGCATGCTCCAGGATTTCAATGTCTTCCGAGGAAACCATGGTCACAGTGGCCTGCTCGCCACCATTAGTGCCCGCGCGGGCCGTGAGCACGGTGCCCTCGCTGATGGCCGAGGCCAGCGTCATGGCCACCTGCTCCGTCAGGCTCTCAGGTGTCGCGATGGTGATGGTGTCCGCCGCTGCGGCCTCAGGGCCCAGCCCTGCCTCCTGGTCCATAGTCACGTTCTGCACGATGATCTGGTGGCCCGCGCTGGCCTGGTGCACAATCTGCTGCACCACCTTCATGATGTGGCTGTCCACCTGTGGGTGGCTCGTGGCTCAGCGGGCAGCTGTGGAGGAGGCCCGCCCCTCCCCCCACCGCCTCCGGTGCTCCCCCCGCCCTTCACCTCCGTCTGGGTCCCCTCAATGATTTCTGCAGCTTCATTGGTCTCCGCGTCGTCTGCGGTGGCCTGGATGGAGGTCAGAGGTCAGCCCTGCCGCTCTGAGGTCAGAGGTCACCCTTGCCGCCCCAGGGGCCCCGTACCCACCTCGATGATGTACTCCTGGGTGTCGGCCACGACGGACGAGAACTCAACCAGCACAGTGTGAGGGTCCTCAGCCAGCACAGTGGCAGCTGCTGTGGAACTCTCCTCAGACACCAGCAACTCCTCCACCTCCAGCAAGCAGCCCCCTGGGGGTGGGGGTGGCAGGGGGGCTGGGTCAGCGCCACCGCCTTCAGGTCCCTCCACCCCCCGGGCTCCCACCAGCCCTGACCTTTGGTGCGCAGGTGCCGGTTGAGCGTGCCGTGCTCAGCAAAGCCACGGCCGCACCTGTAACACTTGAAGGGCTTCTCGCCCGTGTGGTGCCTCACGTGCCGCACCAGGGAGCCCTTCTCCCGGAAGCCCCGGCTGCAGAACGGGCACACATGCGGCTTCTCCTCCAGGTGAGTCCGGAAGTGCACCTGCTGGGCATTCTATAGAGCCCCACCATCAGCACCAACCTGGCCACACCTCGGGCCAAGGCCAAGGGGGCCAGGCAGGAGGGGAGGGGTGGGGCGGGAGGGAGGGAGGGCTGTGAGGCAGGGAGCACGGGGTGGATCTGACCCAGGGAAGGGCCCCCTGCCCCAGTGGATCCGGGGTGCGGTCAGGGGCCAGGGCCTGAGGGCCCACCTTGGTCTTGTAGCACTTGCCACACTCGGGACACGGATAGGGCCGCTCGTCAGAGTGGACACGCCGGTGGCCACGGACGTGGGCGATGGTCTTATAGAGCTTCCCGCAGTCCCCACAGCGAAAGCGGCGCTCGTGCACGTGCACCTCCTGATGCTTCTTGAGCAGGTAGGCTTTCGGGAAGGCCTTGCCACACTGCGCGCATGTGAACGGCCTTGGCCCTGGGGCCGCACACCATGTCAGGCCGGGTCCAGCACCCAAGGGCCCTATGCCTGCTGCCCGCCCACCTGCCCCACCCGCCCCACCCTCCCACCACCCACCTGTGTGGCCCCTTTTGTGGGCCTCCAGGGTGGCCGCCGTCGGGAAGGTCTCACTGCACTGAGGGCACGTGTGGGTCCTGGGCACAGCTGAGGCCCCACTGGCCACCTGCTGGGGGGCCACAGCATGCCTCCAGCACCCAGTACACGCTGGACCCTGGGAGAACCAAGCCACGGCACCCCCACCCCACCCCCTAAAGGAGCACGCTGGCAGCGCAGGCACCTACTGTCTCCACCGGCTCCACCGGCTCCACCTCCAGCAGTGGCAGCTCTGGGGGACCATCTCCCAGGGGCTGCGGACTGGGTGCAGCAGGAGGGGCCGGCTCCAGGGCCCTCTCCTCTCCAGTGACACGCTCAAGGACAATGCCGGAATTCTGCATGGCCTGGTGCAGCAGGTTTTCACGGCCACCCTCGCTGGAACAGGGCAGCTCCTCGGGGCCCGGGGGCTGTGGGTGGGCAGAGGGAGGGAGCTGGCCAGGCAGCCTGGCACACTGTACCCACCCGTACCCACTACACAGGGAAGACCCAAGGGGCCCAGGGGCACTGTGCCTACCAGAGGGATGCTTCTTCGGGGAGCCCCACAGCCCGCTCTACCTGCCCTCACCTAGCTGCACCTCACCCTCAACTCCCTGTCCCTCACCCCTCACCACCCTCCGGCATGCCACTGGCATCCAGTCCCCCCTGCAACCAGGCTGAGCACCAGGAAGGTGGGCCAGGTCGGTCCTGTTCCCACTGGAGCCAGAGACCAGGGCAGAGCCTGGCACAGAGGCCACTCCCCTGGCCTGCCCGCACCTCTGGGGCCAGGGCTTTCATGCCCAAGGGAAGCTCCTGCATCTGCACATGGACCTCGTGGATGACAGTGCCCTTGGCGTCTGTCACCAGGTGAATCACCGGCGAGGTCTCCATAGGTTCGCTGGTCACCGATGAAGATGTAACAGTCCCCACGGTGGAGGTGCCAGACCCTTTAAGGCAGAACCAAGAGAATCCTTGAAGAAACCCTCCCAAACAGGGTGGCACCCAGGCCAGCAGCCAGGGCCAGGCAGGGGGCCCCTACCTGCAGGCGCATCCTCTTTGCCAACAACCACGTCCTTGCTCATGCTGAAACGGATTTTTTCTGTGCATGGGGTGAGAGACTTGAGATGCCGGGTCAGCGCCCCTGACTCCCGGAAGCTCTTCCCACACTTGGCACACTTATAGGGGCGCTCATCTGCAGAAAGAATGTAGTTGGCCCTGGGCAGGGCCAGTGGCCCGGGCCCACGGCCTAGCGGAGGCCTCAGCACTGCACTGAGGTCCCCAGCCCCGCTGGGCTCACCTGTGTGCCGCCGGTGGTGCCGGATGAGCGAACCCTTGGTCCGGAAGGAGGCCCCACACAGCTTGCACTCGTGGTCCTTGCGGCTGCTGTGGGTGACCATGTGGGC